>NC_081347.1:13234771-13295173 GCF_029784015.1 Lycium ferocissimum
TAAAAAAAGCTATTGTTTCGCTTTTTCGCAAATCAAAAAAAGTGGGTTACGTTCCTGCGGCTGAATTTCCCCAAGTGTGTTGGTGGGTTGAACCTAATAAATTTGAAAATTTGGAATAGAGGTGCATTAACTAAATCCTATTGGGACCTGGCCCATAAGCAGAATAAATTATGGATTAAATGGGTCCATATATATTACATAAAAGGCCAGTAGATTGACCAATTTCCTATTCCCTCTCAGGCTAGTTGGCTATTGAAAAAGATTATTGAAGCTAGACAAAATTTAGTGAATATCCAGCAGCATAATGTACAAGGCAAGAGTTTTATCAGACATGTGTATTTACAGCTCCTTGAACCCACAGTGAGAGTTCCTTGGAAGTGTTTTATGTTCAAGAATGATGCTAGAGCTAAAGCTATGTTCACCATGTGGCTTCACTTGCAGGGAAAGTTACTTACCAGTGACAGGTTGCTAGGTTCGGGCATTCAAGTTGAAGCAGAATGTGTGTTTTGTCATGCACCATTAGAAACCAAAGATCAACTATTTGTGCATTTTGGATTTGCTAGAAGGTTATAGGATAGGGTGTTGCTTTAGCTCCAAAGGCAACAATATTCAGTAAGTAGTTGGGATCAACATATGGCTTGGCAATACAACAAGCTAAAAGAAGAACTCAAGTTGCTGCTATCTTTAAACTTGTTTATGCTGAAGTGATACATGTTATTTGGATAGAGCGAAATTAGAGAATTTTCGACCACAAAGAGAGAACAATGGAGGGGATGGCTTTCATATGTAATGTCAGGGCATCACCTGGTATTAGATCCTTGATACAGGGATTGACTTTCCAAGTTGTAGGTTGGAGTCTGTATTAGTTTTCTTGTTTACTACTTGTGGTGAAGGAGCATGACTCCCTATTCATAACGTGACTAGTTTTCTTTCACCTCTGTCTACAGGTTTAGGAGTCTTTGGTGTTTCTTTTTTGAGATAGCCGGGTGTGTTTCCTGGGCTGTGGCTATGTAAATGCTTACTTTGGTGATTAATAAAATCATGTTAGTTACCCAAAAAAAAAAATCCCGAAGTTTAAATAAGTATTGTTATAAAAAAAATTGATCTTAATCATAAAAGATAAATTTCGACTGTGTCCTAAAGCTCAAACTTATACAATAGATATTTTACGGTAATGTCATAGAGTACAAAATATTGCAAGTGGAACTCCAGTAAATCTTCCTGGAATATTAGTTCAAACCCTATTAATCTTTGAACTCCAGCATATTGTGCCTGAGTTTCAGATGTAAAAGTTTCTAACTCCAACATTTTATGTGTTTTAGCTAGGGGTAGTGTTATTTTATTTAAGCAATAAGAAGTAGATCAACTTTGAACGGGTCCCAAAAGTGGTTATTTGTCAATTTTTTCATAAATCAGAATGCTATATTTAAACAATTTTGACCGAAAAAAGGCCCTAAAATCAGTAACATATTGTATAGATACTTAATATATTTTCAATATATTGACATAAGAGGCCCCTGATTGGTTTCTCTACAATACTCAAAACTCGTTTGGATTAGCCAAAAAAAAAAAAAAAAAAAAAACTTTTAAGGATATATAAGTGATTTAAAGTACTTTTTTAAGTCTTTGAAAATTTATTTTATAAATAAGCGATTCTGTGTTTGGAAAAAAGCTACTTGAAAAGCCGAAAATAAGTTGTTGAGAGGGAAAGATGATAGTTTAGGGTTTTTAGTAGTGAGGGTAATATTAGAATTAGAAGAAAATATAAGGGATAAAAGAGTAAAATCATTGGTCAAACCAAAATGGCTTTTAAGCCAAAAAGAAAAAAGTTGGGGTTCCCCAACTTCTTGTTTTTGGCTTATTTTAAGTGCTTTTTAACTTATTTTAAGCACTTTTCTATTTTGCGAAACGCTCAAAAAAGTTAAAAATGGCAAACCAGCTTATAAGCCAATCCAAACGGGCTCTCAATCTACTTTTAACCTTTCTTTCAAAATATATAGCATACTTTTACGCTTGTATAATTCTTATGAGTTTCGTTTAGAGTCTTTAGCTTGATTGCTCTGAAAAACAAGAGCTATGATGTTCAAGTTTTCTATTTTCGTTTTCCTCGGACACCAAATATTGCAAGAAGCAGACTCGTGTCACCGATCGCCAAGAATCCTCATGAATCGGATGAATCTCCGTTGTGCATAGCCAAAGATCTTCGGAAGATGTAGAGGGTCTTTTATTATTTATTATAAACCTAGCCACAACTTACTGTGAAAACTCATCTATTTTCCTGTGCCTATAACAGTGTATTTATAAGCTAGTAATAGAGTTTAGGAGGAGGACTAGCTAATGAGTTAACGGGCTAGGTACCACCCCTTATGGGTGAACCCGACCCAATAGCAATTTTCCAATAACTTCTTAATCAAACTAAAGAAATGTAGTTGTAGGGCAATGAACATTACCTGGATACCACAATTGAATGCAAAAACTTTCTATTCTACTAGCGCTCAATCCAAGCCACGAATGAATTAAGAAAAATTCATTTACCGCCGCCGCCAACTCCCCTAATTTCTCATGTTTATTTGCTCATTTCCGTGATCAAAATAAGAAGTGTTCTAAGGCCCTAATATCCGAAGTGTAATTGCTATCCATAACTTGATCAACAACAAGGTAAGCTTTACTAAGTAGTTTCACATGTTTATTTGTCACTACTGAACTCCCCGCGCTTCATGCGGTTGATTAAAAACACAAGATTCATCAAACAATCTTGTTCTAAATTTTGAGCAAGTCAGCAAGAATATTTAAACTTATAAAAAAGTATATTGATAAAAAATAAATTGGTTAATATATCTTCAGTACGGAGCAATTAGGCTTGGCAATGGGAAATATAAGCAATTGAACAAAGGGTGAGATCAATATGAATTGTTCCATTCACATCAGATTTTTAAAGCTCTTAAATGCATGTAAATGGTGATGCATTTTCCTTCTGCATTTACATATCTTAAATCTCTTTAAATGCACCTCCTCTCGTGATATATACACTATAAATAGAGGCCAAAAAAACATTTAGCCTCGTTCAACTGGTTCTCCGTCACAATCGTTAAATACAAATTGAGAAGTAGCTTAAATGTATTCAAATAAGTAGCTTAAGTCCTGGGAAAGGCATTAGATGTAAAGTCGAGTATCCTCCCCGCCATAGTTTGTATAAGCCCACCAATACACAGTCCCTCCATGCTGTATTCAGGCGTAGATTTCATTTTCAAAACTTCCAAGCATGTTAGGCAAGGGAGGAACCATAATAATCGAGCGATGCCATTAAAGCTTATACAGTCCATCAATCCATTAAGATACATTGCAGATCATTGTCCTGAAAAGACAAACCTTTGAAGTTGAGAAGAGCTTCCTCAAAACGATAGTTTAGTCACTATATGTAAATAAGTGCAACCAAAACTGATAAGCACCGATCATAAAAATCAAAGTAATCCGTTAAATTAATGGTGGGTAGACAAGAAAGCTCGTGAGATAATCACAACGACAACAACATATCCAATGAAATCCCACAAAGTGGGCTCTGGTGAGGGTAGAGTGTACGCAGATCTTACCCCTACCTTGGGAGGAAGAGAGGTTGTTTCCGGTAGACCCTCGGGCAACTCAAAGCAGTATAAAAAGTCATGGAAAAATACTATAAAAGCATGATAAAGCAGGATGAAAAAAAAAAAGAGCAGTAACAACAACAACAACAACAACAACAACAACAACATACCTAATGAAATCCCACAAGTGGGGTCTGGGGAGTGTAGAGTGTACGCAAACCTTACCCCTACCTTGGGAGGTAGGGAGGCTATTTCAGAAAGTCCCTCGGCTCATGCAAAAGCATGACAAAAAGGCTCAGATAAGAATTGACAAAAGTAAAGAAGCAATGACAAAATGCCAGTACATGAGGGGAAAAGCAATAATATAATACTGGGAGAATAATATATTATAATGAAAAGTACTAAAACATTCAATTCTTGACCTGAGAAGGCTAAATTTAGATGCTGCAAATATATCCAAAGACGGAAAGGTAGTGAAGATTTACTCTGAAAGAATTACAAACCTGTATCTTTTGAATAAACAACACCATTTTGTGAAGCCGCTGGCAAGGTCTTCATATAACAGTGTAGAGCATTTGTTTGAACACTCCATGGGTGCATAAAAGCATATCGTACTTTTTTAGAATTGACACTACTAGAAGTCTAGAAATACAAGTTTTTCCTACTGACATTTAGTGGAAAATTTGTGCTATAAACATAATTTTCCACCTTATTCCCAGTGAACCAGAGCTCACTGGGAAAACACTCCCATCGAAACGCTAGGAAACTTCCTAATTTTTCCACTACTGTTTTTCTTTTCTTCACTGATTCAACCAAATATCTGTGGGATTAGCAACTGAACATTTTTTAGTGGGAAATTTCAGTGAAAAAATTGTAATTTTTTTAATAGTGTGAATTAGTAGCCACCAATTATCCAGTTCCTCTCCGCTGCATTGAAGCCGCGAGCAAGGTCTCCCCATAGGGCATAGTTTTGAACACATTATGATGGGTGTGTTTAGTATGAGGGAAAATGTTTTCTTATTTTTTCTTGTTTGGTTGCACTAAATATCTTGAAAAATATGTTTCTTAAAAATTTGACAAGAAAACAGTTTTTCGAATCAATAAAGACACACCCACTTGCAGAAAACATTACCTTGGCGTAACTGGTAAAGTTGTTGCCATGTGACCAGGAGGTCACAGATTCGAGCCATGGAAACAATCTCTTGCGTAAAATGTAAGGTAAGGTTGCGTACAATAGACCCTTATGGTCTGGCCCTTCCCCGGACCCCGCACATAGTGGGAGCTCAGTGCACCGGACTGCCCTTTTTTAATAAAGACACACCCATCCACCCCCGCACCCCATCCTTTCATCCACTACCCACTCTACCCCCATCCCACTCAACAACCCACCCCACCCAGCGTACCCCCACCACTAGATGTTTCGCTACGAATTTAAGAACCTCATAGTGTTTTGCTTTGAACATATGCAAAATGTTCTTAAAATGATACTTTCCAACTTGTGTACCAAACACAAGAAAATGAGTAGTTATTTTCTAAGAAACAAAATTTGAAAACATTTTCTGTCATACCAAACACACCCATCATGTTTATCCTCTTTTCGTTTTCAAAATTGAATAGGTAGCCACATGTGATCCAGTTATCCTTTGCTGAGGTCTCCATGTGGGGCATTTTTTCGATCACTTGATGGGCACAAAAATTAGGATATCTTGTGTACATATTATAGTTTACATCATAATTGAGTAGGTATTTGAAACGAGAAAGAGTCATTCTTTTCTTGCTTACACCAAACATGAGACACATTGAAAAAGAGAATTCCAGAATATTTTAAAGTGCTACTGAGATTCAAAGATATGAGAGTTAAAGATCTAAATTTATTTAGAAGAAAGTAGTTTGAAAATATTTTCAAGAAAATAGTGTAATTTAGTAAAGGAAGAACTGAAGGGAAATCTACAAGTCAAATCACAAGGAATGGAACGAAGGAAGAATACCGAAAAGGAAGTAAAAAGAGTTTTAAAAGAATAAATTTCCTAAAATATCACCTTTTTTTTTAGGACTATAATATCACCCAATTATTATTATTTTCTTCAAAATGTATTAAACACATTAAACTATTCTTCTCTCTTAGTTGACATACCATGTTACATAAAATTCTAATTTTTTAATAATAACTTTATTTAACTCATCTCAAACTGATTTAACTCAACTCAACTCAACACAAACCCTTAACCAACCAACTCATGTCTTATATCCATTTAACCCGGTTAGAAAATATCAAAAAAGCATAACCTTTATACCCGATTTTGAATTTTTTGCATTTTGGACCCTTAACATATACTCTCTTTTATGATTTGTACCCTATTCTATTTTTTTTTTTTTAACGATATGCACCCTAATTTTTGTATTTTCTTACAAAATCATAAAAGACTTATAAATGTAAAGTAAAGACAAATTGGTACAGAAGTTGTTCACTAGCCTTTTTTTATTATTATTTTATGTTTCAAAATAATCACCATTACTACTAAAGTTTCAAATTTTAGATGAAACTATAAGATATTTACCGTGTAATTTCATCGCTAAAAATAGTATTATTTTTCAGTTACAACGACTGGCAAGTGATTGTGTATGAATTTTATCGGGCAAAGGAGTCATTTAATTTGGTGCATGCAGAGGTAAAAACTAATCTCCACTATTTAAATAATAATTGTAAATTGATATATTTCTTATTTTGTTAGTCTTTTATGGTTTTGTAAGAAAATACTAGGATTAGAGTACATATATATATATATATATATATATATATATATATATATATATATATCAAGACACTTAGGATAGAAGGTACTGGGTAATCTTCATTTTAGACCTACATCTGCATTAAATAAAAACACCTTAGAAAGAATACATTTTGGAACCAATAATTTAGTATTTTTCCTGCCATCTAATTTAACTTTTAAGGTATTACTTAATATGTAATAGACAAACAACAGACATGTTTAGTAGACAATTTATGGATATCGCATAACAAAAAGAGTATTTGGTCATTTTGTAGCCACTCTAAATGCACTTTGTCAGTATTTTCTAGACAAAAAACTAGATAAGAAATTTAAATTTTATGTTGTAATCCATGGTAAAACTAATGGTATTTTTCACACCTGGATCTCCTAACTTACATCCTTTACATCCAAAATTTATATTTTTATTTTCTCTATGAAGTATTTTTGCTTCTTCTATAGCTATGTCTACTTCAAAAGCTTTTTGTATTAATTCTATGTTCATAAGGGTTGACTCAGTAGTTTCATTTTCATCTAGAGTACTTTCTTCTTCGATTTCTCTTTGTGATGTATAGTTATAATTGGTAAATACTAGTCCGGTTCAAACGGTAGCTGGTAAAGACTCATCAAATCCGTTGATGGCTGTCACTTTGCCAAAAAGTGAAGATGAGGGATGTTCATCTCTTCAGACAAGACGAAGACTACCAAAGACACTGACGCAAGGAGCTACTTCTACCAAGAAAAGCATACTTGCAAAAAAGAAAAAAAAAATGACAACATAGAAAGTATAGTTAAAGAGACTTTGGAAAGATTTTTCCAAACAAAAAAAAAAAAGCAGAACAAGACAAGCATATAATCAAGAACCCTAGTCCAGTAATTATCTCCAAGTCCAAGGATGTCACCGGTACATAGTTCGGAAAAGAAGGAGATATGGTAAATTTTCAGAATAGTGCATTTCAAGATTCACAAGACCCAAATGACGACGATTCGGGAATGAGTTTTGACTCTATTGCACTACATAATTTAGACACACAAAAAAAATAAAAAAAAAAAAAAAATAAATATATATATATATATATATATATATATATATATATATATATATATTGTGTGTGTGTGTGTGTGTGTGTGAAAAGCAAAATAATCAGACAGAAGTAGTGGAGGGAATAATCATGATAAGACAAAAAGCGAAAGATTATTGAACAAAAGCAACGGCTAGAAGACATGCAGAAAAAGAGGCTTTATTAAAAGTAACTTTAATAAAGCGACTACGATAAATGGACGGATACGGCTAGCAGAGACAAGTAAATAAAGTTTTCTTTTGAAAAAGTTCACGTGACGATGGGGCCCAAAGAGAACCCGGCTGAACTCAAAAGATTCTGATCTATATATATATATATATATATGTGTGTGTGTGTGTGTGTGTGTGTGTGTGTCTGAATTATGTAGTGCAATAGAGTCAAAACTCATTCCCGAATCGTCGTCGTTTGGGTCTTGTAAATCTTGAAATGCACTATTCGAAAATTTACCATATCTCCTTCTCTCGAACTATGGATCGGTGACATCCTTGGACTTGAGAATTCTCGGACTAGGGTTCTTGATTATATGCTTGTCTTGTTGCTTTTGTTTGGAAAAATCTTTCCAAAGTCTCTTTAACTATACTTTCTATGTTGTCATTTTTTTTTTCTTTTTTGCAAGTATGCTTTTCTTGGTAGAAGTAGCTCCTTGCGTCAGTATCTTTGGTAGTCTTCGTCTTCTCTGGAGAGATGAACATCCCTCATCTTCACTTTTTGGCAAAGTGACAGTCATCAACGGATTTGATGAGTCTTTATCGGCTACCGTTTGAATCGGGACTAGTTGTATCTTTATCCGATACGGTGGATTTATTTGCATTCATTGGGGAATGCACACCCGTCTCATCCATTTTTGTCTGAGATGGAGAACTCTGGGATTGTACTAATTCGAACTTAACTGCTTGTAGTCTTTGTTCTAACAGTCATGCTTGTTCCAAGAGTTTCATTTTTTCTTGGATAAGTGTCTCTTTCGCCGATTAAGTCTTCGACGGTCTCGGTCATAGTAGAGCGATGATCGCAAAAAATCACCTTGTCGTGTCTTTTTGTATATTGACCGAGGGGTTCTATACGGATTTTGTCGAGAGCGGAGAAATATAATAGTTTGGTCCCAATACTCCTCTAGCATAGTCTAATGCCTCAGTGAAATCATTAAAGCCTTTAAAAAAAGGTCTTCTTATATCTTTGATAGAATCTAAAACTTCTATCCAGGTTTGAAAAATACCATTAGTTTTACCATGGATTACAACATAAAATTTAAATTTCTTATCTAGATTTTTGTCTGTAAAATACTGACAAAGTGCATTTAGAGTGGCTACAAAATGACCAACGTCTTTTTTGTTATGCGATGTTCATAAATTGTCTACTAAACATGTCTGTTGTTTGTCTATTACATATTCTGGTAATACCTTAAAAGTTAAATTAGATGGCGGGAAAAATACTAAATTATTGGTTCCAAAATGTATTCTTTCTAAGGCGTTTTTGTTTAATGCAGATGTAGGTCTAAAATGAAGATTACCTAGTACCTTTTGTCTGTAAGTGTCTTGGGTTGAGGCTATATATATATATATATAGGATAGGCGCGGGTGCAAATCATAAAAGTGAGTATACGTTGAGAGTACAAAATGCAACAAATTCAAAATCGGGTATAAAAATTACGCTTCTTTGATATTTTCTAACTTGGTTAAATTGGTACAAGACATGAGTTGGTTGGTTTATGAGTTTGGCTTGGGTTGAGTTGAGTTAAATGAATTTGATGATAAGTTAAATAAATTTATTATTAAAAATATAAAATGTTATGTGACATGACATGCCAACTACGAAAGAAGGAGGGTTAGTGTGTTTAGCATATTTTGAGGAAAATAGTGATAGTTGGGCGATTTTGTAGGCCTAAAAGGAACAAAAGTAATATTTGGAGGCAATTTTCAATAAATGAGTGACTTTTTAGGGAATATACTCATTTTAAAAGGAAGACATTGATTATGTTAGTAAAAATATATTTTGGGCCTAATACATCTCATAAGTGGTGATAGCTAAGTGAGGCAGCCCATTAGTTGATCTAATTCTGAACCTTAGTGCTAGTTAAGTGAGACGACTCATTAGTTAATCTAACTCTGTACCCTAGTATTATCTATATGAACACTATTGTGGGTGTTGAAAGAGCTACTCTAAATCGTCTAGAGAACAATTAGGGTTAGTGAAATACTCTGTATACTTAGAAGAGGATATTTAGGTTGTTGAATTAGGGTATCCATACGACTAGTAATTCGAATCGTGGTTGCTACAGACGATACTTCCGTAAGGAGAAAATTCGTAAGTTTCTGAACTAGCAATTACTTCATATTATATGAAGAAGAAGAATAGCCTGTAAGGGAGGGTTTTGCTATTTTAAATTAAAAATATATTTCTTTAAAAGAATATTAAAAATTAATTTTTTTAAAAGAAGAATACAGGGGTTATTCATTAATTTGTTGATTTGATACGTCACCAACGAGAGTTCATGCGTAAGGTGTGCTAGATCGGGTGTCCACGAGGCACACGTGTGCTCTAGATGATCCTTTGGGTAAGTTGAAGTGTCAACTATAGTTGGAGCCAGATTTGAGTGTTTGTCTATGCATTTTGCTAAAACTTAATTCTAGAAAACTATTTTGAAGTTTCACTATAAAAAGGCTCAGCTTCTATAGGTGAAATGTCCTAGAATTTGAGAAGTGGAAGGAGAAGGAGAAAAAGAAGTCCTTTGTCCTAAACTCCATAAATTGCTTACTTATTAAAAGAGTAATTTGAGGGCCAAAAATTAAAGACCATAAATTTGAGGGACAAAATTAAAGACCACCCTGAAATAGGGGCATTTGTGCTTATGTTTAAAGTTAAATTATTGTTTTTACAAAAAGAAATACGATATTCTTTTTAAAACTAGTTAAAAGAAAAATATGTCACATAAATTAGAACAAAGGGAGTATATGTTTTCTTTGCGCCAAGATAATGATGTGTTGGTATGAAAGAAATTATTTTCTAAAACATGTTTTTTATTTTCTCATGTTTGGTTGATCAAAATATTTGGAAGAATGTTTTTTTGCTATTTATTTGGAAAAGTTTGAAACTGAATTAAACAAACATTACAATTCACATTAAGTACATCAAACTTCAACCACGACATTGAACTCAACAATAGCATTACAACATTATAAACAATGGCCAAACAAAGGAAAAGCGATGAATGGAAAGAGACAAAAAGGACCTTCGAGCAACAAAGGACTGAGTCTCAGTGGATAGTGGCAACAAACGTAGGCTGTAGTTTATTAGCTGAATGAATACTGTTCATATCTCATCGAGCATTCAACAAATTCGGCTTGACCTCCAATGCTTCCATCACAAGTAGTCATCAAGTAATCTCTTGCAAGCCGTACACAAGTATCACAATCTGAATATGCTACATTAGAGCTGCAAGTAGCATGGCCATAAGCTAAAGCATCATTAGGATAAGGAGAAGTTATGTAGTAATCATAACCTTGCTTTGGTGTCTCATTACTTAAGCCTACAAGAACATAATACAAGCTGTCCGCAAATGGGCCATTTTTGTCATACGTATCACCATTGCATGTATGGTCCACTAATTTGGGCAATGGAAATTCACTTCTAACAAAGCAATTAACCCCCAAGATTACAATTAGAATTGTGGTTAATACTCTCATCCTAGCAATAGAAACCATGGCGCCCCCTCCAATATTTTTTAATAGTCTTTTAATCTTCTTCTTGATTTGTGTTACAAATTTGAGTTTCCCATGTAGTCCTTGTTTAAATAGATTTATCCATCCATTGATTTCTCCACTTATGAAAACTAAGCTTCTTGATTTGTGTTACAAATTTGAGTTTCCCATGTAGTCCTTGTTTAAATAGATTTATCCATCCATTGATTTCTCCACTTATGAAAACTAAGTATTCTATATTTTTGTCCAACTTACTCAGCTTATTTTGTTAGGATATAGTATATGCATTTTTTTTTTTTTAATACGTACGTCTCTATATATATAAGCTGCCGGCTAAGAGCAGTGTATATATACATGGATATTCCTCTCCTCTTCGCATGGATATTCCTTGATACATGTCCTTTTTCTTGTCCCAATAATATATTCACTAGCAACCATTCTACTCTCTCTGTCCCAATTCATGTGACACTGTTTGAATTTCGAGAGTTAATTTTTAAATTTTTTATTGTAAATTCGGACACGAAGTCTTTAAGTTTTTCAAATAAATGATAGGAATCTATATATAATATAAAGTTAGACATAGACAAGGTGATATGACACCTCTCTATGGCCTAGAATACCATTTATCTTTTTTCTCCCTTTTTTGACATTTTCCCCTCCATTTATCTATTTAGTTGATTTTTAATAGCCCAAAAAAAAATCTTTAATTTCAATTAATCAATTTTCCACCTCCCACTATTAATTGTCTTCTTTATTAAATAACTATAACTTAATATGCATTTATGTATTATTCAACCTTTTTCCCTCCCCACGTTACTATATCATCTATTCATATCATTTTTGTGCCATTTTTTTTTCCTTTATTTTATTTGTTCTAAAGAGTCCATATTGAAAGAAATTATGCTCCCGGCATTTTTTTCATTTTGTGTACGTTACTTGCCATTAAATTTCATTTACTTGCCTATTTAATTTTCATTACTCACTCTTTGAAATGTAACTTATCATTGCCATCCTATACGTTCTTGAAATTATGTGGACATGTTTAGTCAATTTGTTGCTATATATAGTTCATTGTTAAACTTCAGGAAAATATGTAATTCTTCATTTTTTTGATTTTTTTTTTTTTTTGGGTTAAATTTCTTCATATCTTTCTTTCTCTTGTATATTGTAAATTTAGTTTTAATATGTGTGTATTGCCTAATATTATGTGTTTTATTAGTTGTATACTTTTTGGAGAAGAAATATTAGGGCTAGAATGGTTTTGGGTAAAATTGAAGTGTCTCTAACGAAGTTTATCACTCATGTTGCACGTATCTCCACCAAGATAAAATATATGGGTTGCTAAAATTACCACATGCAAAGGTATTTCCTCTTCTTTATAGTTTAGGTGTTTGAATGACTTACTTGATATGTATTGTCCCTTTGATATTTTGTTTTCTATTTATTCTTTGTTCATTATTTTTTGTAAGTATTACAAATAGTGATATTGAAAAGAAAATTCTCTCATCAGCTAGACAATAGTTGGCTATTTCTTTCATTGCCATTATTTAAATAGCAGAAGCTGCGGGTGGGTCTTAGACTTTGAAAAATAATGTAAATGAAATTATTCTAAAAATAATGTAAATGAAATTATTCTTTCTTTTATACTGAAAGAATTAATTGAGAAAAAACATTCAAGCTTAATTTGGTCATATCTAAAGTTTCAAGATTTAGTTCCAATAAAAAAAAGAGTGAATTTTGTTCAAATAATTTTTCTAATTCGATAAACTTATTGTAAGTAAACGAATGTATACATTAACAATATTAGAATGTATTTCATGAGCTTTATAGAAAGCTATCTTCCTTGCCAGTGAGAGAAGGGTGAGTAAGAAGGCGCGGTCAGAATGAAAATTTCCACCAGTTAAGTTCTTTTTTCTTATTTACTTTAATTCTATGAGTATTATTTGTCATAAAATCTTTTAATTAGTCACTCTGTCATGAAATTTGATTTATTTGTTTTGGTTCACTAAAGCTTTTAAAAAGAGATTCAATCTTAAATAATCAGTATATCTTCTAAAATAAGAATGAAATATTTTAGAAAGTAAATTATGCTTTAACTAATATGACATACATTTTATTAGTGCTTAGTTGATTAGTTATTCATTTCTTTTATTAGTTAAAAATAGGCTAATATAAGCCAAACGAGACAAATTTATCATTCAATATACACATACGGAAACTATTGATGACACTGGAGATATTTTGAGATTTTAATTTTAGCCTTTTTGTTATTGTGCTTCCGTGCTATGTCTTTTTATCTCACTAAAAGATGTTGGTGATGATAATTTAACTTTTGGAAAATACATGTAGGCTGAATGTATAAACATATACGTTTAGATAAAATATACGTTTAGTTTATCTAATGAAAAAATAATAATTAAAGAAGACTTTAAATTTCACAAAATGTACTTTGTTATTACTTTTGTATTTTGGGTGCGAGAAAAAGAGTTTTTGATGAGGTCATCCAACATCAAGTAAGTTTCGTGAATTAATATAGTTGTCACTTCATCTTCATATGTGCTTGTTGAAAATGTCAATTTGTGCGCCAATCAACTATTTTATAAATACCCACTACCTTTAGCCAATACAACTTTTTCCTCCAAAAACTACACAAAGGAATCACCTTAATTTTTTTAGTATCTGTTGAGATTTGAATCCGTAGTTCTAAGGTGAAGTCTGTTTCAGCTGGAGGTCTGTTAACGGAATAGGGGCATAATTGAGCTAGTTTGCTGCCACTCATGAGGGTATTTCGTCCTATTTCTAACAAGGCACTAACAACTCAGGGGTACTTTTGAACCAAAACTCAAACGAAAAGCATTTTTATTATATTTTCAATAGTTAAGGAACATTTTAAGCCATTTGCTGTTTTCTTAATTATAACAATTTAGTATTTTGTCTATGTTCTCTGAACGAAAGATAACAAAGTTGATGCTACCTCTTACTACTGGTTTGTAATCGATCTTATATAAATATTATTAATTGAAGTCATTTTTATCCACAATGATACTTTGTTTAATCATTAAGGCATATACTACTTAAATGGGTTTATTTGCTCTTTATTGAACAAAAAAACTTGAAATAAATACTACTGAAAAATATACCACACCGTTGAGCTATAAACCAATTGCTCTATACTTTAGTATATGCGAGTGCGACTCATTAATCATCGCAACAATGTGATATCATGAATTAACATCTAACATGGGTGTGTTTGGCTTGACTTATAAGGATATATTATGCACACCCACTAATGGGTGGGTTAGCATTTCATATTGAGAAGCCTTGGATTTATGGTGGCACAACCCAAAGTGCCCATCCACCATGGCTGGGCTAAATTCAAAATGGGTGTTTAAAATTAAAATATTCAATTTAGCATTTCATATTGAGAAAGAAGCCTTGGATTTATGGTGGCACAACCCAAAGTGTGCCCATCCAAAAAAAATGTTTGACACATAAACTGAAACGGAGCGGAGAGAGTATATGTTTTTGCACCAAGATACAAGGTGTGTGTGGTATGAATAAAAATACTTTAAAAAAAAATCTATTTTTTTAATGTTTAGGTGGTCAAAATGTTTTGAACTTTTTTTTCTCTAAGAAAAATAAGTTCCTTTAAAATAAGGAAAATAATTTTCCTAATGGGAGTAGGAAAACAAACTCCATATAGAGAAATTTGGGAAATACATCAAATCTCGAATTCATCTTAATAAGTTTCAAACGTTCAATCACATTCTAATTTTTCATGATCCACCTCCTCCACGAAAATTAATAATGAATTTGTATATATATATATATATATATATATATATATATATATATATATATATATATATATTGCCAGCATATGCATTGGTTAAAAAAAACAAGGTGTATATATTTGGTATGACGAAGTTATATTTCGTGAATAATGATTTCCTAAAGAATATATATTTTCAAGAAAAATATTTGTTTAGAATACGTTTTATGTGTTTGACGCGGTGAGTGAAAATAGTTTTAGAAAAAATATACACTAATGTTGATTAATCATAATGTCTAAGTATTAATTAAAGTAATATGAAGTTAAAAGTGAGAAAGTCGTTTTCCCCCTTTTGGTAGAAAAAACTAACTGAAATACCCCCCAAAAACAAAATAATTACCCGCCCCATGCCCTTCTAAACTAATTACCCGCCGTACCCCCTCGCCCAAAACTATTTACCCGACGTGCTCCCCTCGCCCAAACCCCTCCTCCATCATGTTATCGTAGTATATTTATATATCATGATGGTATGATGGAGGAGTAAGAGAACAACTGAAGCAGTCTTATATGATATCGTCTCAGTGTATTTATCTATCACGATGGTACCATGATCTTTGAAGAGTGTCTCATTGAAGGACTGGAGCAGTCCTCCATGATACCATCACAATATATGTATATAAGACGATGGTATCATAGAATTTTTTTCGAGAAAAGTGTGCCATTTTTAATAAATGAACATGATCATTCATAATACTATCTCAGTATATTTATCTATCATGATGGTATCATGGAGGACTAAGAGAAGGACCGAAGCATCTTCCATGATACCATCTGAGTATATTGATATACCATGATGGTATCATGGAGGACTAAGAGAAGAATGACGACATCTTCCATGATACCATCTCAGTATATTTATATACCATGTTTGTATCATAATTGGGGGCATCCCGGGTAAACACTTTAATTTTTTTGGGCGGTACGAAAGTAATGGGGGTATGGGCGAGTAATTTGTTTGGTTTGAGGGGCCATGCGTGATGCCCCCTCAAATAAAAAAAATTACCCACCCATATACTTTCGTATCCTAGAAAAATTAAAAATATTTACCCGAGATCCCCCCTCCACCCCCCCCCCCCGTTACGATACCAACATGGTATATAAATTTACTGAGATGGTATCATGGAAGATGCTTCAGTCCTCCTTTTAGTCCTCCATGATACCATCATGGTATATAAGTATACTGAGATAGTATCATAGAAGATGCTTCAATCCTTCTCTTAGTCCTCCATGATACCATCATGGTATACCGAGACGGTATTATGAATGATTATGTTCATTTATTAAAAATGACATGCACAATTTTCTCGAAAAAAACCTTTATGATACCATAGTCTTATATACATATACCATGATGGTATCATGAAGGACTGCTTCAGTCCTTTACTGAGACACTCCTCAGGATCATGGTATCATCATGGTATATAAATATACTGAGATGGTATCATGGAGGATTATTTCTGTCCTTCTCTTAGTCCTCCATGATACCATCATGATATATAAATATCTTTGCGTTGGTATCACGGAGGAAGGGGTTTGGCTGAGGGGTATGTCGAATTTCCAGCCGGTGGGGGTAGAAGCGAAAATAGTTTGGGAAGGGACATGGGCGGGTAAATATTTTAATTTTTAGGGGTATTTAGTGATGTTTTCCCATATCTCACTCTTGCCTCGGTGAAAACAAGGTACACATTTTCGGTGAAAACAAGGTACATATTTTCCATTCTTGGGCTGAAAATTTTAGTTCAAATAGTATAATATTGTCTAATTAAATAGACAAAGACCACTAAATACATTCAATGAACATTATCATAGATTAAGAAAATTGCCTCAGTTCACACACAAATTATAGTAACATATAATCTGCCTCCCGAATGCATTTTGTTTTCTCTTTTAACATATAATCTGCCTCCCGAATGCATTTTGTTTTCTCTTTTTTCTTTTTTGTTGCATTCATCATCACTTGACAAAAACAAAGAGCTTGTAATGAGAGGTTGGAAAGACACAGAAGTGTATGCTCTGTGATCCATGTCTGCATCAATCTGCTGCAACATCACTTGCCACAAAATGTAAATTTTGGCATTCTATGCATGTATGTGGAACTTAGTCTTACCTAGAAAAGTTCACCCCTACCTTGTGAGCCGAAATCAAAGCTATCTATGCATGATATTGCACAAGTGATAAGTTCCAGCAAGTCGAAAATTTCTTTTAACTTGTTGATGGTTATTTCATTTGGCTCAGGGTGACCATTAACATATCGGACAACTATAACATTATCAGACTCCACAATCAACTTCTGTGCATTCGGCTTTCCTTCCATGCATCTGACTAACCCATTCTTCAAGGCCTCCAGTCCAGCAATCACATTGTCTTCAACATCAATGGTACCACTATACCTGCCTAAACACATTCCAGTATCATCTTGGAAGATGCCACTATATCGTCCTGAGTCCTGACTGGTCACCGCAAGGATCTTATAGTCATCACTAGTTGCGTCATATCCCATTCCAAATATATAATACCCCAATCGAGATTCTGGAGGGGGAAGTTGTATCGATTCTCTTATGGAGGGGTTCCACAGCAAGAAGTGTATATCACCTCTATCAGTAACTACAAGAAGAACCAATCCATCACAACCACACAATACTTTGCAACTCACTAGTTTGCAGGCTGAAGGCCAATCAAGTTTTTGTTCATCCTCAACCGCTTGAACCGAAGATAAAGAAGAACAATAGAAGTGAAATACATCATAATTATCAAGGTACTTTTGGATAATAAGAAGTTTTTGGGAATTTTGGTCATTCTTGGCATGATTGAGATGCTTCTTCTTAAAGTAAGGCCTGGAGATCAATGTTCCCCAAAATTTTGAAACACATTTGAATCGAAGAAAAGACCGCATGGGTAACCTCTTGAGGATGTCCATAAGTATTTCCTCTTGAAAGTGAATTCCCATGGCCTAGATAGGACAACGAAAGTGCTTTTGTAATACTCCGTAAATTCGGATTAGGTATAGATGTATTAAATGAGTATTAACGTGACATTTTAGACATATGAAGTCCTATCGGGATGAGTTTGGGTGGAAATAGTTGTTTTGGAATCAAGACGAATAGTGAGGTGCTTGAGGTTCGATAGAATCGGCTAAGTTTACGGCAGATCTGTATCCAGACCCATTTCGTGAAAATCCGTTGAGAATTTGAGAAAACTCAAAACATGAAAGTTGTAGCCCTTTGAAATGCCTTTCCAATAGTATATTTTGGAGCTCAAACGGACATGTGAGTAAAACCCATTTTAAAAAAAAAACAAATCTGAAAACATGGATTTTTTTTTAAGTATGGAAAAATGGATTTAAAATATGGAAAACTGGATTTTTTTTTTTTAAACGTCTTAAAAATCTAGATTTTCATGATTTCATTTTTTTAGGGCACTTTTATTTTTCAAATAAAATTTGGATTATATTTTAAAAATATCTGGAAAAAGTGATTTTCTTGTGAAAATGTGGAAAAACTGAATTTTTATAAAAATTTGGAAAAACTAATAATTTTTTTAAAATGTGAAAAATCAATTTTTTTAAACTAAATCTGGAAAACTAGATTTTTTTTCATATATCGAAAAAATAATCAGTCTAGAAAAAAACCTTTAAGCTTTAATGATTAGGTGCAATTAAATGTGAAGTACCCAATTAAAGAACGACACGTGTGTAGACAGCGAAATTTTATTAAATTTAAATCCGTAAGAAATTCGGATTATAATAAATTCAAGATATATTAGTCCAAATAAATATTACGGGTTAATATAATTGGGTTAATTATTTAAGTCCAATAATACGGACTTAATTAAAGATCCGATTTCTATTGGGCTAGTCCATTAATTTGGGCTATAAATAATGAGCCCACTTTGCTAAGCCCAAAATGTCATCTTCCTAGAGGCCCACTTTAGTGCCACGTGTCAAATGACGTGGCACGCCAAGTCAAACAAAGAAGCCTATAGGGTCATGACACGTGTCAAAATGATGCGGCATGCCTATCAAATCAAAGGCCAATGAAGATGCACCACGTGTACAAGTGACATGTTCCGCCAATCAAATATCGACATGTCGACTTAATTTCGATTGGTCGAAAGAAACTGTCCTTATCACAACTCCTCCATCCTACAATTATAAATAGGGGTCTCATAATTCGAAAGGGGGACGAAGTTCTAACAAGAAGCCAGGGAGAGCTCGTGGATCAAACGCCGCAGATTTCTCTACAAGCTGAAAGCATTCAAGCACTCAAGTATTTCTCTAGAAGTTCTAGAGATCCAGACGAAGATTCAAGACCAAGCTCAAAAGCCCTTGAATTCAAGTCCAAGTCAAGATTAAAGCCATCAAGTTCAAGATTAAGCTCAAAAGCCCTTGAATTTATTGTTGAAAAGACGAATCAGAGGAATCATAGAGATTGTAACACTTATATTTTGAAATCAAATACAACGATTGTTGCGATATTTTCCTGTCTTGATTATTATTTTCTCGACGCGAATTTTATTGTCTACAAATTCTGGCACGCCCAGTGGGACAATCTCTACCTCTCATCTCAACTTTTCAATCATCAAAGTTTAACAACATCGAAATGACTTCAGAGAAGATCAACTCCAAATCAATTTCCTCCAAGGTTGCTAGCTCCAAGTTCTCTGCTGATGTGGAAAGCATCCTTGACATTACCTTTGGTAGCATTGGACCAGTTACGAGGAGCAAAGCAAGCATGTTGGGACAACAAGCACTCCAAGTGTCGTCCGTGACAACTCCTGTTTTTGGATCTTCATCTCCAAAAGGAGCAAGATCCTCTCGAGGCATCGGAGGAAGAGCGACATTCTTTGAAAAGATTAAGAAGACTCTAGCTCTACTTGATCTCTCTGGATCTAAGAACTCTGCTATGAAGGATGATAATGATACTTCAAGTGACGGATCCTCTCCACTCACACCATATGAAGTAGGCCAGTTAAAGATCAACTTATGCGATAATCCATGCTATTCTCCAACATCCCCAACAATCATGCAAGCAATGGTAACTAACGCTTCGTCAATGGAGGAGACATTGACAAACTTGGCAAAGGTGATTGATGGCTTGGCCAAGCATGTGCAAAACCAAGACGCTCGGATTGAGAAGTTGATGGACAAGATGGATGGATTAATGGAGGGAGAATCCAGCCACGCACCTGGGAAAGGTCCAGAAGCACAAGAGACTGAACCTCGTGCAAAATAAGTACCACCTACCAAGGAAATTCCTGTTTCTTCTAAAGGGATGATTCCGCTTGACCAACTAAAAGAGTTCATCAAAGGGACTATCAAGGATAAGTACGAAGTTCTTTGCCAAGTCTTCATTTACTTACGCAAAGCCGTACACTACAAGAATTGATAGCTTCAAGATGCCCGCCGGTTATCAACCTCCCAAATTTCAGCAATTTGAAGGCAAGGAAAATCCAAAGCAACATGTTGCACATTTTGTTGAAACATGTAACAACATTGGGACCTATGGAGACTATCTCGTCAAACGGTTCGTCGCTCCTCAAAGGAAATGCCTTCGACTGGTACACTGATCTTGAGCCTAATTCTATCGATAGTTGGGAGCAACTAGAGCAGGAGTTCCTCAATTGCTTTTATAGCACAAGGCGTACCGTGAGCATGGTTGAGCTTACAAGCACTCGCCAGAGGAAGGGCGAACCAGTTATCGATTTCATCAACCGATGGAGAAATACGAGTCTAAACTGCAAGGATAGGCTCGGTGAAGCTTACGCGATAGAGATGTGTATCCAAGGAATGCCGGGGGCTTCACTACATATTGCAAGGAATTAAGCCAAGGTCTTTTGAAGAACTAGCTACTCGTGCTCATGACATGGAGTTGAGCATGTCTTCTACGGAAATGAAGTAATGCTGTACGACCCCCACAAAGGAAAGGATAGCGGGAACCCAAGAAATGGAGCAAATTCGTTCCCAAGAGTGACAACAAAGAATCTATGAACGTCAATGTCTCTTTGTAAAGTTTACTACGAAGGTGAGCAAGAAGCGAGTATGAAAGCAACTTCCTTCCAAGATAACAAAAGTCGAAAGTCGACCTTGAAGGAGATGCAAGAAAGAGAATACCCCTTCCTGGATTCTGATGTCCCTGAAATTTTTGATGAATTACTTGAGCTGAAACTCATTGAGTTACCAGAGATGAAGCGACCCAATGAAGCTGGAAGAACAAATGACCCGAACTATTGCAAATATCATCGACTTGTGGGTCATCCTCTTGAGAAGTGCTTTGTTTTCAAGGATAAAGTTATGCAGTTAGCTAATGAAAACAAGATTCTACTTGATGATGAGAAGGCAAGTTCGAATCAAGTCTCTATCACCTTTGGCTCTTTCGATCCGGTCCAGATATGCAGCTTTGAAGAACATGAGAGAGGACCATTGGAGGAAGATAGAACCCAAGTTGATGAAGCCAATGATGAAGGTTGGATTACGGTGACTAGGCGGAGATCTTTGTAAAACAAGTCCACGAAAAGAATCATCTAAACAACCAACAAGGAAAAGGATGGTTAGAAGACTAAGGAAGCAGAAATCAGTTGAGCGTCCGAAGAAAGCAAAAGTGGAGGAGAACTACCACCAAGAACCACGACGTCCTGTGACTTTGGGGGAATTCCTACCAAGCTGGTTCCGCAATGATAAGACATCTGCTCGAGACAACATTGAGGCATCATGCTTCAATACTGATAAAGAGGAAGCAAATGATGAAAGCCTATCAACATTGTCTCTGTCATCATCTGAAAAGCTCGTTGAATCTTCTTCGAAAGAGGTAGACACATGTGATACAAGAATCACATTCACAGATGACGATCTTCTACTTGGTGAAACACTACATAATCGTCCATTGTACACGGTGGGTTATGCCCTCGAGAAGAGGATAAACAGAATATTGATAGATGATGGATTTGGAGTTAACATTCTTCCTATTCATACAATGAGGGAACTTGGCATCACAACTGAAGAACTTTCTGAAAGCCGCTTGATGATACAAGGATTCAATCAAGGGGGCAACGAGCCATAGGTCTTTGTCAAAGTAGATATCACCATCGAAGATTTGCGATCAAGTGCATGGATGCATGTCATCGACGTAAAGACTTCGTATAATATGTTGCTTGGCAGGCCATGGATACACGAGAACAAAGTTGTCCCATCCTCCTACTATCGGTGTTTGAAGTATCTCGAAGGCAGTGTCGAAAAGAAGATAGTTGCTGATGATAAGCCATTTACTGAAGCAGAGTCACACTTCGTCGATGCGAAGTTCTACTTGAAGAACTATGTTGTGAGAGAAGTAAAAGTCGACGATATCACAACGACCAACAGTGAGAAGGTCACAACTAAAAGAGCTGATGACACCATTGGAAAAGGTGGAGTCGATGCGAGTGCCGCGCACCCCAGTCCGAATAAAGGAAACATTGTGTTGTTGAAAAAGAAGAAGAAGACAACTCCCGTGCTCTGCTATGTTCCAAAATTGACGAAAGAGGAAGGGCAACCATATGAAGCTCAAGGAAATGTGCTAGGGGGCTAACTCTCCCTATCAGATAGATTGACGCAATAAATTTGTCCTCAAAGCTACTTGGAGACTTCGTGGCTCAGAATCCGCCGCAAAATATGGCACTCCCTACAAAACGTACAAATGAAGGCTTTGATCCAAATGCTTACAAGTTATTTGTCAAAGTTGGGTACAACCCCAACGAGCCTTCAAAGTTAGGGAAACTTCCATCAACAGCTACCATGATGCAATCACGTGAAGGTTTGGGATACAAACAACCTCCGCCAGTTCGCATCTCCATAAGAAGGGCAAGTACCAACTACATCACTGTGGAAGATGAGTCTGTTGCTTCTAACAAAAGGCCTTCAGTGTTTGATCGTCTTGGAAAGTCGGCTGCAAAAGCTTCTGTATTTGAGAGATTGGGGCCGTTGAAGCTGAAGAAGAAGGGGAAGAACAAGTTCCACAGAGATTATCAAAGCGTTAAAACGCTCGCTTTGCCTAGAACCCAGAAGGATATACAAAGTTTGATTCCTTCCAGAATGAGGCGAGAAACAAACCTTGTGATTTCATGTGGAAAGGTGCTAAAAGTAAAGTCTCACACTGTGGTGTATACCAAAGAACGTGACGAAGATGAGGAAAGTGTAGGTTCTTCATATCATATTACTACACCAAGTGATCAAGATACTTCATTTCAGATGGAAGTTGCCGAGAAGTTGGAGGAAATCTCCTCATGTTACCACATATTTTTCAATGATGGCGATCCTCGAGAGGATGAAGATACCAAAGATGCTCCTCCAGAACTTGAAGAAGGGGTGAAGACCACAGTAGACTCTTTGAAAGAAGTTAATCTTGGTACTGATGAAGACCCAAGGCCTACCTACCTAAGTGATTTTCTAACAACTGATGAAGAAGACTCTTACATGGAAATACTGAAAGAATATAGGGATATTTTTGCTTGGAGTTATAAAAGGATACATGGATTAGATCCCAAAGTAGCGATCCGTCATCGGCGGTCAAGAATGGTGCCGTCTGTTAAGCGAGGCCCAAAGGCATTTCGGACGATTTGGTTCCTTCAATCGAAAATGAAGTCAACAAACTCATTGAAGTGGCTTTATTCGTGAAGTTAAATATCCTACATGGATTTTGAGTATCGTTCTGTGAAAAAAAGAAGGCGGCCAAATTCGAGTTTGTGTTGACTTCGGGGATCTTAACAATGCATGCCCTAAAGATGATTTCCGCTTCCCGTCCCGAAATTGATGATTGATGCTACCCACCGGTTACGAGGCGATGTCTTTCATGGATGGTTCATCCGGCTATAACCAAATTCGCATGGCACCAAAAGATGAAGAGCTTACGCATTTCGTACACCAAAGGGTATTTATTGTTACAAAGTGATGCCTTTCGGTTTGAAAAACGGTGCCACATATCAAAGGGCTATGCGAGAATATCTTTGATGATTTGCTCCACAAAAATGTTGAATGTTATGTGGATGACTTGGTGGTAAAATCAAGAAAGAGGAGCGACCACTTGCAAGACACGAGAATGGTGTTCGAGCGACTTCGGAGATATCAACTTCGAATGAATCCATTGAAATGTGCCTTTGGAGTTACTTACGGGAAAATTTCTTGGTTTCATTGTTCGACATCGAGGAATCGAAATTGATCAAGCCAAAGTTGATGCGATTTTGAAAATGCCCGAGCCTCGAAATATTCATGAGTTAAAAAGTTTGCAAGGGAAGCTAGCTTACATTAGGAGATTCATTTCGAATTTAGCTGGAAGGTGCCAACCATTCAGTCGTCTCATGAAGAAGGGCGCTCCTTTCAAGTGGGATGAGGCATGTACTAATGCCTTCGAGAATATCAAGTCATATTTAATGAAGCCTCCAGTTCTAGTAGCCCCTGTACCTGGAAAACCATTGATACTGTACATTTCAGCACAAGAAAGGTCGGTTGGAGCGTTGTTGGCCCAAGAGAATAGCGAAGGGAAAGAAAATTCTCTTTACTACTTGAGCAGAATGATGACACCTAATGAGCTGAATTACACACCAATTGAAAAGTTGTGTTTGGCGCTAGTCTTCTCGATTCAAAAGTTGAAGCACTACTTTCAAGCTCATAGTGTTCATCTTATTTCCAGGGCAAATCCCATTAAGTTTGTGATGTCAAACCGGTCCTCGGTGATCGACTAGCAAGGTGGTACCTCCGGTTTCAACAATTTGAGATCACATACATCCCTCGAAAAGGCGTAAAAGGACGGGCATTGGCGGACTTCTTGGCGGATCACCCGATGCGATGATTGGGAGCTAACCGATGAACTTCCGACAAAGATGCAATGGTCGTTGAAATTCAATCTCCGTGGAAAATGTACTTTGATGGTCTTTGCACAACGTGATGGGCCAGTCTTTGGTGTGGTGTTTGTTACTCCGCAGGGAGAAGTTCTACCATACTCCTTTACTTTGACACAACGTTGCTCCAACAATGTCGCTGAATATCAAGCACTAATACTTGGACTTGAAATGGCCGTCGACATGAAGCAGTTGCAGTTGCAAGTCTTTGGTGACTCTCAGTTGGTGATCAATCAACTCTTGGGAAGCTACGAAGTCAAGAAGCCTGAATTACTCCCTTATCATGGTTATGCTCAGAAGTTGATAGGATGGCTTGGTGATGTGACTCTTCAGCATGTTCCTAGGAGCGAAAATAAGAAAGCCGATGCTTTAGCTGCTCTAGCTTCAGCGCTTACTCTGCCAGATCAAACACAAGTGACTATCTGTCAAAAATGGGTAGTACCTCCGTCAAATGAGGATGAAGGCGCGGAAAGTGAGCTTGAGCATCTCGTAGCTGTTTCTGAAGCTGCAAAGGAAGACGGCGACAACCCATCATTGACTACTTAAGTTATGGGATGCGCAGGAAGACTCAAGAAGAAGAACTGAGATTCGTCGTCGTGCACCTCGATTCCTTTACTACAAGGATACTTTATATAGAAGATCTTTTGAGGGGATACTCTTGCGATGTTTGGGGGAGGATGAAGCAGTCAAGGCTTTGCAAGAAGCACATTTAGGAGTATGTGGATCACATCAATCTGGACCAAAGCTCCACTTCCACATAAAAAGGATGGGATATTATTGGCCAACGATGGTGAAAGATTTCTTGGACTATGCTCGAAGATGCAAGGCTTGTCAGTTTCATGCGAATTTTATACATCAGCCGCCCGAAGCATTACACCCGACCGTAGCATCTTGGCCATTTGATGCTTGGGGGTTGGATGTCGTTGGTCCGTTGCCGAAATCTTCTGGTGGACACCTGTACATCTTTGCTGCAACCAATTACTTCTCAAAATGGGCGAAAAAGCGTCGCTCTTAAAGAAGTGAAGAAGGAGAATGTTGCGAACTTCATCCGAGTAAACATCATCTACCGCTTCGGCATTCCTCGTTACATAATAACAGACAATGGCAAGCCATTTGATAACAAATTGATCTTCGGCTTCAAGCAACGTAAATCTTCTATGTATCATGCTGCCGCCAACGGTCTAGCTGAAGCGTTCAATAAGACTTTGTGTAACTTATTGAAGAAGGTTGTCTCCAAGTCCAAAAAGGATTGGCATGAACGAATGGAAGAAGCCTTGTGGGCATATAGGACAACTTACCGCACACCAACGCAAGCAACCCCTTACTCACTTGCTTATGGAGTGAAGCAGTCCTACCACTTGAGCGCCAAATACCTTCTTTAAGACTTGCTATTCAAGAAGGGCTGACCGAAGAGGAAAATGCTCGATTGCGTCTTGCAGAGTTAGAAGCACTTGATGAGAAAAGGCTGGAGGCTCAACAAAATCTTGAATGTTATCAAACCCGCCTATCTCGTGCCTTCAACAAAAAAGTTCGCTTGAGGTCCTTCCAAGTGGGAGATCAAGTCCTTGCTGTAAGAAGACCCATCATCGTTTCCCATAAGTCTGGGGGCAAATTCACCTCAAAATGGGATGGACCATATGTCGTGCAAGAAGCATATTCAAGTGGCGCTTACAAGCTTGTTGATGCGGATGGCCTGAGGATCGGTCCTATCAACGCGAAGTTCTTGAAGAAGTACTATCCTTGAAGTAAGATGATACTCCTGGCCCGCAAGAGTATAAACTGTGCACGGCACCCAAAAAAAAAATCAGTCCGCTAGGTTAAAAATCTCACAAGAGGCGGCCTAGTCAAAAGTTAGGACACAAAGGAAAAAAAAAAAAAAAAAAAAAAAACCTCACTTTTCTGAACTAAGGTATGACTTGATCCTCTTCACCGAGGTACGTAGGTGCTTAGAGTTTTATTCTAATTTCAGTCGCATGAGTCAAAAAAAAAAAAAAAAACGCATCCCCTATGCGTTGTTCAAAATGAAGCTCGCCTGACCAGGCGCATGGAGATCGTACATACAAGCATCCCTTTGCCTCAATTTGGACTTTCACTAAATATCAGTAGTCCAACGAAGGCAAATCTCCATGACAAATGGGTTTCTCCAATGGAATGACTATAATCTCTTAGCAAGTGGTGAGATCAAGGAGTTAAAGTCTGCAAAATCATTGATCTCCAAATTGAAGGCCTCAAATCTGGCAACTCTTTGAGTTGAAGTCCAAAGCCATCGCAACTGCAAGGCGAAGCCTTCAAATATGTTAGTCTTCAAGCTAAAGTTTTAAATTCACCATGTCTGCAAGTTGAAGTCTTAAAATCCAGCAAGCCTTCAAGTTCAATCCTTCAAATCCGTCAAGTTGGAATAAAAAAATCTAAGGTAGATTTCCCGAATTTATCGGGGGATGATACAGAGGGTTTCCAACTTTGATTTTTGGATACATATTAGATTAGTAAGTCTAGTTTACTGAGAATTTGGCGGCTCATGATTTTGATGTTCCTACATCGAGATATGAATTTTTTCGGCGAAACTGCGCAAATCTGAAACTATCGACGTTTTAGCATGTATTGTCAACTTCTTGAATTTATCTGGAACTATTCATATTGTCGTTGGCTTTGATTTTTGGATACATGCTAGATTTATGAGTCTAGTTTCTTGGGAATTTTTCGGCTCGTGATTTCACCGCCCCGACGTCGAGTTATGAATTTTTTGATGAGACTGCTCGAATCTGAGAAATATTGGCGTTTCAGCATGTAGAGCCAAATTCTTGGATTTATCTGGGATGATCTATATATTTGTTGACTTTGATTTTTGGACACATGCTAGATCTATGAGTCTAGTTTCTTGTGAATTTTACGGCTCGTGATTTCAATGCCCCTACGTCGAGATATGAATTTTTTGGTGTGACTGCTCGAATCTGAGAAATATTGGCATTTCAGCATGCAGAGCCAAATTCTTGGATTTATCTTGGACGAGTATCCATCCCTGTGCACCGTAAGATTACCTTATCGTTCTTAAGGCGGGGACGAGTGGCCTTCCCTTTGCGCCGTAAGATTACCTTACCGTTCTTAGGGCGGGGACGAGTATCCATCCCTGTGCGCCGTAAGATTACCTTACCGTTCTTAGGGCGGGGACGAGTGTCCATCCCTTTGCGCCGTAAGATTACCTTACCGCTCTTAGGGCGGGGACGAGTAACCATCCCTTTGCGCCGTAAGATTACCTTACCGTTCTCAAGGCGGGGACGAGAATCCATCCCTTTGCGCCTCAATATTACCTTCTTCATGCATGGATCATTCTCTTGAACAAGAACTCATCATTGTCGTTTGCGACCAAAAAAAAAAAAAAAAAAAAAAAGGATGACAAAACGAAGTGCGAACCAGACGAAAAAAAAAATTACCTTACACTTTGCTGCTTGCAAGTCGGACTCAAGCTTGCAAGTCGGACTCAAGCTTCTATTAAAGAGAGCAAAAAAAGAAAAAAAATTGGTTCTCTTTGAATGACAAGGACGTAGCTATTTATAGAGATAATATGGAGGCTTGAGTTCCCTAATCCTATGTAAATTTGGAGAAAATTGTAAGAGTTTCACTAGAATAAGGAGAAGAGGCCACAGCCTCAGCAATACGGCATGACGAGAATGGAGCAGTCGGTTCCTTCTTCAATTCAAAGTTGCCTTCAATTCATACTTTGGGTAATATTATGTTGACCCATGTAATCTGTGTATTGCTAATGATATGTAGTTAAATCACATGAAAAAAAGGAAAACCGCAGAAAAGGAATTACACGATCACTGGTATTTTCTAGCCGTCAAAGCACAAACTCTAGGGTGGCTCAAATATGCCGAGATAGGTGGTTAATATAACACAAACGCATGGGCTTTATATAGTTTTCAAAAGGTGGCAGGTAAGCAGGTTTCGATGTGGGATAATCACGCAATAAGTCTCCTGAATGAATTAGGTCTGTTAGTGGCGGTGGTATAATTTCCCTTATCAATTAAATATGACGTCGGTGGATTATTGCAGAAAGGAAGGTTAGCTAAATGCATTACAAATACTCAACTTCAATCACTACAGTTGGAGAGGATTTTGTTTTTTTTTTCTAATCATGCAAAAGCAGCAAGCATGCATTACAAATGGATGGCCTGCGTTTTGGAGTCCAAAGTCGACATCATATTTAAATTCGATGTCTTCATGATACTTTAAGGCCCGTCTTTGGTTTCAACATGTCCACACATCGACAAGCCTTAAAGTAGGGGGCATTTGTAGACAGCGAAATTTTATTAAATTTAAATCCGTAAGAAATTCGGATTATAATAAATTCAAGATATATTAGTCCAAATAAATATTACGGGTTAATATAATTGGGTTAATTATTTAAGTCCAATAATACGGACTTAATTAAAGATCCGATTTCTATTGGGCTAGTCCATTAATTTGGGCTATAAATAATGAGCCCACTTTGCTAAGCCCAAAATGTCATCTTCCTAGAGGCCCACTTTAGTGCCACGTGTCAAATGACGTGGCACGCCAAGTCAAACAAAGAAGCCTATAGGGTCATGACACGTGTCAAAATGATGCAGCATGCCTAGTCAAATCAAAGGCCAATGAAGATGCGCCATGTGTACAAGTGACATGTTCCGGCCAATCAAATATCGACATGTCAGCTTAATTCTGATTGGTCGAAAGAAGCTTGTCCTTATCACAACTCCTCCATCCTACAACTATAAATAGGGGTCTCATAATTCAAAAAGGGGGACGAAGTTCTAACAAGAAGCCAGGGAGAGCTCGTGGATCAAAAACCGCAGATTTCTCTACAAGCTGAAAGCATTCAAGCACTCAAGTATTTCTCTAGAAGTTCTAGAGATCCAGACGAAGATTCAAGACCAAGCTCAAAAGCCCTTGAATTCAAGTCCAAGTCAAGATTAAATCCATCAAGTTCAAGATCAAGCTCAAAAGCCCTTGAATTTATTGTTGAAAAGACGAATCAGAGGAATCATAGAGATTGTAACGCTCATATTCTGAAATCAAATACAACGATTATTGCGATATTTTCCTGTCTTGATTATTATTTTCTCGACGCGAATTTTATTGTCTACAACGTGTTAGATGTATGCTTCTCACTCTCACAAAGAGAGTGAAATACACATTCTCCTTGCCACGTTAGCGCTTAGGGTGGTAATTATTCCGTTTTAAAAAAGTTCAGGGGATAATAGGACCCTTGAAAAGGTAAGGTGTGTCGTAGTAACTTTGGTCAAAGTTCAGGGGATAACAGTGCCTTATCCCTTTTAAGTTATTTTCCCATAGGATGCATGAAGTAGTGTAACAAAAAATATTCACGCAATGTCTCGTGCAAAGTTACATTTATTTGATATCATCTCTTGATATCGATCATGAACACTTTAATTTACAAACACATCAGAATTTTAATGCATCTGATGTACACAACGGTATATGGAACTTGAAACTCTTGACTCCAAAAATAATTTTGGTAACGGGCTAAAAATGTCTAAAGAAGCAAAGATTTTACATAACCTTCCATTCATAACATCATAAAATCTAGTATCTCATAATCATAAGCATGCAGTTACAATAACACCAACAAAAAAATACAAAAAAAAAAAAAAAAGAAAAAAAAGAAAAAAAAGAAGGTAAGATCGGATCCATCATCATAATTTTTGAGCAACCAACATGTGTTTTAGCTACAAGACTGATGATGTGCCAAAACGAAAAGACACAAAATTTGAGTTTTAGTACTAGCGCCCGTCCTATTGACGTACATTTTGTAATATTTTACAAAAAATAATGTAAGGCAATACCGAAAAGTGTTTGATAAATGGAAAGAATTTACCTTCAAATTTGAATTACAAGCCCTAAAGTCAAAAGATACAGTTGCAGCCCTATGATGGACCAACTATTTTACAAACAAAACAATCGAGATACTATTTTACAAACAAAACAATCGAGATAGTGGTAAAAATGTAAGAGCTTTTTGCCAATATGGGAAGAGCAAAATATACAGTTTGGTGTTTGTTTATAACAGTCGATTAAAATACCAAATACTTGTCTGCATTTTTCAGAAGAAAATGAGTAAGTTTTTCAAGAAAAACGAGTCGGTTTAATTCTAAGATCATTTTGCTCATCTTTTAAGTAGTTTTTTCAAGAAAAAGGAGTCTGAAAAACGGGTGGGGCAACCTAGTTGAAGAGTCCGAACAACATAGCAAACACACACTCAGAGGAAACTTCATATAGCTACAACTTTTATAAATATCCGATAAGAAAGATTGTACAATACAAGAGCATGCCAACTTCCAGGCCAATTTGTAAAACACATATACTAACCAGAAGACTGCTTGCCTATAGTTCTATAAGTCGCCTTTTCCGTGTTTTGTTGTAGAAGACCTATATATAAACACATATACTAACCAGAAGACTGCTTGCCTATAGTTTTATAAGTGGCCTTTTTCGTGTTTTGTTGTAGAAGACCTATATATTTACATAGGCAAATCGGGCACCATTGAGAATTACTTACAAGTCAAAATATAAACCCGCAGTGCCAAAAGCATTTCATCATTATCAAAAAAAACTGACGACTCCTAGACGCCAGCATTATCAGTTGCAGAATTGTCCGAGATCAGCTCTTCTTACCTTGAAGAAAATCATTACACCATCGCTTTTTCAGATTAAGCACATCGGTATCTTGCTTCTTCATCGAGTTTTTAGAAGTTGATGCCATTTTTTTGGAGCCATCTGATTTCCGCGGTTCCCCGACTGTTTGATATTGCACTTGGAAACCTCAGGTAAGCTTGAGCTTATGAACGACTTTATGTTTTTCTTTCCCTCAATTTCAATCCATTTGTCCTCTATCCAATCTCTTGAAATCCTCACGTTCTTCCTTTGAATCTCCAATAATCTGTTCTCACCTATCATTGGAAAAAAAAAAAAAAACTCTTTGGTCATCAGGCCATGACCTGTAGAGAAATATAGCAGAAGAAAAGTAAATCGGAGAAACCTTCTGCTAGCCCAAGATCGTTACTAAGATCGGAAGATTCAACTAAAGAAGAGGAAGCTTTGGAAAGGAAGTGTTTACTTAAATTGCTTTGAAGTGGGTTGTGTTGGGTTAACTTGGCTTCATTACAAATGACTAAGGACATCCCTATTTATACTTGTGTAGGGATGATTCTAGAAATTATTCTAGATACATCTACAAGAAAAATTTAGTAAACTTTATCTTCTACCACTATTCTAGACTATCATGATGTTATCTAGATATAAAAGGATTTAGATAATTCTATCCTCAACTACAAATATCTAAGTGTCTAGAATTTCTAGACATTTCCTAAGTATATATATCAAAGATATTATAATATAACTTTCTAGAAACTCTTCTAAAATATCTATGATATTTATTCTTCCAAAAAATTAACTTTAATTTTTGACACTCCCCCTTAAAGTAATTTTTTTGGAAGGTATCCTGAACTTGTCGTGGAAGAACTTAGACGAAGCTTGTGAGTGTGCCATGGTGAAGATCTCAACAATATTTTCTCAACACTTCTTCCTTCTTCAAATGATGATGATTTTTCGCTAATAATTGGGCCTCCAAAGAAACATGAATACATCTTGATAAAATTTTCATCTCTGTTGGCCTTTGCGAACCACGTGAATCATCTCCATTTTGAGTTCTTGAGTTTCCAGACTCCCTCTTTCTCTTAGCTCCTTGATAATTGTGTTATATGGAGAACCATCTGAGTCGATGACAATCTGACCATGGATTTCCTTCGAAGCCTCAATACCAGCATAGGATCCACCACTAGATTCCCTTTGCTGCTCCTCAATAAATTGTTTGGCAGTTTCAGAGCCTCCAAAAATCATACCATTTGTATCTCCATCTAAAATTGAGCCTTCAAGGTCAGTCTCTTCATTTAGTTGATCTTTTGCTTCTAGCATTTCCTCTGAGCCAGTAATTGACCTTGATATGTCAGATGATTGACCAGAGACTTCAACTTTCACTATATCTCCCTCAATGCTTTGTCTGAAATTGTCGCCATTGACATGTATAGTTTCAGACACTGCCGGCTCATGTTCTACTTCAACATCCTTCACTTCCAGACTTTTATTACTAGTTTCAGGATCTGCTTCGTTGATTTCCTCAGTAGCAGCTACCACATCACCAGTCTGAACGTCTTCAGAATTTTCTTGCTTCTTGTTGATGACACCAGTACCTTCCTTCTCCACGTGATGGACCGTATTATCTGTTGTCACAATGACATCACAACCATTGTTTTCTTGGAAGTTGAAAAATTTAGATTCATTTTCAGTGAGATGGTGCCCGCATCCTGAATCCAGGATCCAGCCTCTTTCGAAATTGAGAGAAGCCAAGGCATCTACTACTCGAGTCTCAGCTACGAAGCACCTTCCCCAGTCTTCTTCTTCAGGAGCTCTCTCAGATTGAGCCATGTTGCTTTCCTTGGCTCGGCAAAATCTTTTTATGTGTCCTACTTCACCACATCGATAACATTTAATAGTCTTCTTACCATTATTAGAAGACTCTTCCTTCTGTCTTGGCGAGATTGACCCCTCATGGAATTGAGAATGTGTCATCTCTCTTGAGCCACTTCGCTTTTGTCTTCCTTTAAAATTCCTCTTGTTAGCTACAAGAGCATTTCCTTCTCCTTTTTTAAAACATACACTAGCCATCTGTTTGGCTAGTAGCTCCTGTGATGACAACAAATTCTCAAACTCCTCCAAGGATGGTTGTTGAGCCCATCCTTGAATTGATGTAACAAAAGGAATATATTCTGACTTCAAACCACGAATGATAATTCTTCTCATTCGTGCTTCAGAGATAGCCTCATCCGGATTTAATAATGAGATCTCTGAACATAAGTTCTTAATCTTCAAAAAATATTCGGCAATAGAAAGATTACCTTGAATGGTGTTAGCCAATTCATTCTCCAAGATCTGTAGCCGCGCTTCATCCTTCTTATTGAACAAACGATCAAGGGTCCTCCAAATTTCATGAGCTGATTTGCACCTTATAATATGATCAAACAAGTTGTGAGAGATGGACCTCTTCAGGATGAACTCCGCCTTTGCATTAATCTGCTTCCACTTCTTGTATGCGTTGCTATTTTTCGGTCCGTCAGTAGGAGGACTTGTGTAGCTACCATTAACAACATCCCACAAATCCTCTCCCACAAGGTATGACTCCATACGTGTCTTCCATATCTTGTAATTGGACTGATTCAACAACTCCATCCCCAGTCCATTAACACGGCTGCTCAAATCCATTAAGAGAAACCAGGTAAATCTACCACTAACCCGATCTTGAAACAAATCCAGAAGCCAACGTATGGCTATGATTCTGATACCATGTAGAGAAATATAGCAGAAGAAAAGTAAATCGGAGAAACCTTCTGCTAGCCCAAGATCGTTACTAAGATCGGAAGATTCAACTAAAGAAGAGGAAGCTTTGGAAAGGAAGTATTTACTTGAATTGCTTTGAAGTGGGTTGTGTTGGATTAACTTGGCTTCATTACAAATGACTAAGGCCATCCCTATTTATACTTGTGTAGGGATGGTTCTAGAAATTATTCTAGATACATCTACAAGAAAATTCTAGTAAACTTTATCTTTTACAACTATTCTAGACTATCATGATATTATTCTAGATACAAAAGAATCTAGATAATTCTATCCTCAACTACAAATATCTAAGTGTCTAGAATTTCTAGACATTTCCTAAGTATATATATCAAAGATATTACAATATAACTTTCTAGAAACTCTTCTAAAATATCTATGATATTTATTCTTCCAAAAAATTAACTTTAATTTTTCACACAACATCAAACATTCAAAATTCCAGACATAGATTAGCGAGAAGAAAACTTTTGCTACTGCTGCGTTAGAAAGCCAATTTATGACAATGCTGAGCTTAGACATATGATATCAAGTAATAACTTTTTAGTGTTTTGGGTGCTCTTTAGGACTGAGATGGGCGCTTTGACGGTCATTAAAACCAGCAACAACACCTTCCCACCACCCATCAGACCACCAAGCATCAACTGCAGCTCCTACTTCAAAATAATGGGCAGAAGAGCCCTCCGGAGGCCGGGGCCGAACCGTGAGGCGTCCTAAATATCTCATGCCCAATTTATCAGACGCTGCAACTCTGGAGGAAGGAACCCATTCCTATAAATCAAGCAAAGATGATGGGGAAACAGGGTAAAGGGAGAACGGACAAGTCACTATATATTATTGCCATCTTTTGAGAACATAAATTTAAGTAGATCGTAAAATACAGTCAAACCTCGCTATAACAACATCATTTATCCCAATACTTTTTGGCTGCTATTATGAAATGTTCTTATAGAGAACATATAATACATCATAAGACGAAAGATTGGTTCCACATAAAACATGGCTGTCATAGTGAAATGTTGTTATAGAGGGTGGTTGTTATAGAGAGGTCTGACTATAGATTAAAATTTCAACTTTTATATATGTTCTCCAAGGTCCAGTTAGAAATATTAATGATAAACATGAAGTTATAGTCGCAGTTATTAAGGTATCTCGAGCTTCTTAGGACCATCACAGTCCAGGACGTCATCGTATTGAATTTTCACACGTTTTTTTGATACCTGTAAGACCTTGCACCTGAAGCAGCAGCCTCTCATGCCACTATCCTGGCTACGAACCTCTAAGTTGTCACCAACTTCAAAAGACCGCTTACATTGAGGCTCAACAAGCTGAATTCCAACCGGTACTCTGCTTGGCAATTTTATTTTTAACTTAGGGCAAGTTGGTTGGGCTTTTTCTACCTGACGACTCTCCAGTTTTGGATCCTCCCTGGCACTTCTACTTCTACTAGGCCCTTGCCTTGAAGGGTCTTCACGGGTTATATGTTTTACTTCATGCAAGTTATGACCCTTTGACTTTTGTTAACTGCGTAACATGGGAAATATCGTTTGATTATAGTACCCGTCCAGTTTACTCAGAGAGAATGGAATGACCTTGTTGTTTTTGAATTCCCTAAAGCACATATAGACACCAGCGGACAAACTTTCGGGGATAGAGAGACATATTTCTAGTAATCTCTAGGAGTCAAAACAGTAGCAGGACCATCGATACACTCGGCAAAGATCACCTGAACATGAGACGTGCTAAACACTTCTCTAGGGTGCCCCTCAATCTGAGGAATTACACACTGGACTTCCTGAAAATGTTGAAACCACTGCACTTTAACTTTTTTCTGTCCCTTCTTGTTCTCATAGAAATCTTCCAAGTAACCTAGGTAGTGACTTTCTTCTTCAGCCATGACTATAGCAAATGAATTAACCTGCAGAAAACTAAGAGATTACAGGTAGAAGTAAAAGAAATATGAGGTCAAGAAACTGATTTAATGATATAAAGTGCTTACAGTTATTGTAGTTCAATTTCGGCAAAAAGAAGGGTAATGCTTAAGTTTTCTGGAGCAGGTCCAAGCAGTACCTGACCACGAAATATCTGATTTCTTTGTTTTCAATTTGCTAGGAAGCTCGCCCTGGAATAGATATTTTCCCCTTCAGTAACTGTAACTTAAAAAGTTGAAACAAATTTCACAAAATAGATCAACATATTGCCTAATTAGGTAAACCATCCATTGAAGCACTTCTCCTTTCACTTGTTGAGGTATCTACAAGATAAGGGAAGTCAAATTTACTAGAGAATAAAGAATCAAGAAGCTTTAATTCTTCATGAGCATATCACCATCAAGAAGAATAAAGAATTCATAGCTGAAATATGACAACATTTACCAAGCATATCAAAGCAAAGGCAAGTATAAATGATCCCGGGCTATAATTAGAGGACTTAATTCAACAAAGTTCAGCCGCCTGACCTACATTTCCTAAAAATATCTACTCTAAAATTGGCTAGTATTTAATTGGGATTGTGCTTAAAGGTAGATGAATATCAAAGCACAACACAAAACATATACACTAACGGCAATTAAAAGCAAAGCATAAAGAGGAAGTTGAAAAATGCATCAACATTAATAAAATTACCAAACATGCAAGATATTATGGATCACATATAGATGCATAAGCAGAAAATGGAAAAGGGAAGAAAAAGATTTTAAAAAAGATGCAAACTGCATACAGCACATTCAACACAATAGATCTTTGCTGCATCAAGACATAAATAAAAATAAAAGAGAAAAGGTTAACTATTCAAGTGAAATTTCTAAAATGGTGTAAAGAACAAAGGACAGACTCGTACTGATCAACTAGGTCTATTAAAAATTCTACCTTATTTGGAAATGAAACAGATCGCAGCCAGCAGCAGCAAGATCACAATCAGACATTTTTGAAACCTCCATTTTTTTTTTGAGAAGGATGACGCTAGTATTTGTTGAACTCTATATAAAACATCCCAACTGCATATCTGAATAACTTTAGAGCAAGGATGCCATCTACTTTTACGCGAAACCCACACAAAAGATTTACTAGTGCTATCAAGAAAAAGAAAGGAGAATAGCATCATCACCAGACATTCTTCATTGATTATCTCACTTAGGGGTGGGCACAGTTTGGGCCAACCCGAAATCCAAACCGAAATCCGAACTTTTTAAATATTTGGTTTGGATTATGGATTGGACTTCGGATTTTATTTTTAAAATTTATAGATTTCGGATTGGATATGCATTTAGTACTACGGATTTTTGGATATGCGAAAATCCCAAATTTTTATGCCTTATATCTAGCCCAACGTATATCATATGTGCCCAATACTAATAAGTATAGTTTGTAAAGGTCCAATAGATTAGTACCTAAGGCCCTACCCATTAAAATATTAAGTCCAATATATAATTCTCTACTAAATCAACTATAATATAGGGTTTCTTACTTCTCAAGTCTCAAAAGTTTCACGTTAGTGTCACCAATGGCAAAGTTCTTTGTTGTTTTTCCAGATGACTACTTAGATTTTATTTTGTTCATTTTCACTTTTCCAGAATGCTTTTATTTGGTATGGATTTACTATGTTGGACATGACTTGGATTTGTTAATCCTAATTTGAACTAGAAGGCTTTTTTTACTGAGCAATTAAGATTTAGATTTACCTCTGTGGAACTAACACATGAATTTCGTTCCTAATAAGTTTTCCTTGAGTCTCAGGAGTCAAATCCGAAACTCCGAAATATCCAAACCGAACTTAAAATATCCAATCTAATCCGAACTTATTTGAATTGGATTTGGATTGTAAATACTTCAATCCGAAAACCGAATATCCAAACCAAAAATTTCATATCCAATCCGATGGCCCGAACGCCCACCCCTAATCTCACCTATCAATTAGAACAACTACTGATTAAACAAAAGGCCGAGAACTGTAAAGCCCCTTTCCCTTTTCTGTCAAAGAGTTAAAATTGATGGTATCATGAAAAACAAAGATATACATTCTTAGATTTTATCAGGAAAAAAAAAAAAAGACAGTATAGATGTTGAGGATAGCGGAACTTTTAGCTTGATCTCCTCTCTGTGGAACACCAATACTATTAAAATAGACAATAGAGAAAAGACAGTCTCAGGTCAGATACACCATTGAGAATCCTAATACACTAAGCAATGTATGTATTTAGATGTGTCAACCACAAGTGCAATCAAACACGTGGAAGTGGGCATTTTGGTACTACACAGTCACACCCTTTCTTGTACTCATATATTTTTTTTTTTTTACCAAGTAAAGATTAGCTAATCTAATACTTCCAATCTATCCATTGGGTAGATGAATGCTTATTTAAGGTAGAAACAGTGGTCGGAAGATAACTATTGGTCCAAAAAGTAAAAGGCAATGTTGGGCCGTAAACTAATTAAGAGTAACAATTCCCCCCTCCCAAAGTTGGTAAAGCTCACTGGCAAGTCTGCACAGATGAATTTGCGACAACACCATGTTTTGTGGGCTTAGGCCCTTCTTTTATGCTTCTTCTTGAAGAAGAGCAAGGAAATGACCTAGTTGCTGGATCAGCTATATGAATTCTATATATGTCCATTCCATTCTGTACAGACCTAAAATTGAAAGCTCAAAGGATTCTCAGGGCTGATTGTTTTAAACTGGTCCTCCACCTACTACAACCTTCTTCTACTCCTCTTTTATATGGGTTTGCAACCAGCGACGTATTGCAAAACTCACATACGCAGAGTTCCTATACAATTTTTTAACAGTTTAAATACTCCCTCCCGTCCCAATTTATTTGAAGGTGTTTGAATGCGCCCATAGTTTAAGAATGAAATGAAGATTTTGGTTACTTGTAGTCTAAAACAAGCGATAGATATTTGTGTGGTTATAAATCATCTCGTTAAGGATAAAATTGAAAAGTTTAAAGTTAAATTGTTACTAAATATAGAAAGGTGTTATTCTTTTTGGGACTGACTGAAAAGGAAAGAGTATCACATAAATTGAGACAGAGGGAGTAATTCATAACATTACGAATTAAAATACTATCTTTTTCCTATAGGATTCTCTTTTATATCTTCTACTATAGCCTTCTATTTATACCAGCTCGATACCTAGAGATAATTAGCTTCTTAATCTTGGTAACATATCAAATTGCGTTGCATGAAGTAAGAGTGTGGTGGATCATCTTAACTTAGCTGACTTACATCTTCTTTAAATTATTTAAGCTAGAAAATATGTCGACTAACTAAAAAAAGAATTTCTTTCATGATGTTAATGACATCAAAAGAAAAGAAGTTTCTTAGTGAGGTGTCAACTTCACCGTGATTAAAATATGATTCATAACTTAAGATATAAGGAAACCCAAATTCAATGTGTGCTACTATTGTATGAATAATAACATAACCAATAGGGTCTATCAGAAACAGCCTCTCTACCCCCGCAAAGTGATAAGTAGGCCGCGTACATCCTCCCTCCCCAAACCCCCTGTATCATTACACTGGGCATATTGTTATTGTTGTAATAACATAACCAACAGCACAATTTCTCCACCATGCATTTTGATTTATTACATGATATGTTTATATTTTTTAACATCACATGTACAAAAAAGTTACATGAGAATCACTTGATGGGGGTCCTCCCATATGAAAATTAATGCCATGACGGTCACAACTCAAGCCAAAATAGTGGAAAAAAGAGTAATGATGCAAATCTCTTCTGCCCTTGTACACTTTAGAATAAGAGTACATTGGGTTCTTGGTCCCTCTATTGTGTAAGGAATCCAAATTTTCCAAAAGTTACAGATGTTTCTTCGCACTCTAAGTTCAAAGATTTGGGTATTGGATCGATAAGCAATTGCTTCTCGTCCAACTGATCATTACATGTTTCAATTCAAAATGTATATTCGTTTTAAGCGATCTTCCTCTCTAGTCTCCATACACATGTTGATAATCACCCAAATCAACGAAGATCGGAGGCGTAAGTTGATTCTTCCAAAGAACCGGAAGAGAAGTGTTATGCCGAAGCAGGGGGACGGAAAACAAAACGGCTCTAGGGAAAAAAATTCGGGTTCCAAATGCTTCTCCATGCTCAAGGAAATGCGCCAACCTCGGGATGCTTTACTTCGGAGACAGAGCTTAACACAGGTCTCGGTTAAGAACGAAGATGATATACGTTTTACACGGCGCATGATTCCACGGATAGTTTCATCCGAGATCGTGATGAAGGACATAGCTTACAATCATCGGCTTTGATCATGCCACTAGACATTTGATTAAGACATTGCACAATGATCCAAACAATTGGAGGGACATGTCGAAACTCAATCTTAATAAATTTGCCACATAACTTTTTTATACAGTGCATATATGGAAATATCTTGACAATTTTAGTGATCAATTCTCCATCATGCTAACATAAATATGGCATCCTAACTTCTCTTACTAGATTCCAAGATCCTTAGCAACCTAGTAATAACCTTTTTCCACTTATGAAATCACTGTCCCAAACTACTCCAGAGTCATTTGTTGTTAATACTTCAGAGTTAATGTAACCACTAAATACTTGATGTTTTTGGTAACAAATAAGAAAATCCAAAAAAATTGTGAGATCTAATATGAAGCATCTTATTTTAACTACACCCAACCTAGAGACCAATAAAGTGGGTTGAGAACCATGAGATCTCAAGTTCAAATCCCAGGGGCAAAAATACTATGTGATTTCTTCATATCTGTCCAAGTCTTGGTAGACAGAGTTACCCAGTACTTGTATTAGTTGGAAGTAGCACGTACGCCGTGAAATTAGTCTAGGTGTGCAAGCTGGCCCAAACACCACGATTATAATAATAAAAAGTATCTTAATTACAACTATTACAGGGGACATGGCTTTGTTGTAAAACTAGATTACTTACTTTTAATAAAATAGTGCTAAACAATAAGTTAGTACTTTGCATAAGCATGTTTGGAATAGGTATAAAGAGTGATGAGTAGTGATTAAGCATTTGGTTGTTAGGAATTTAATCATTTTAAGCATTTGGTTGTTAGGAATTTAATCATTTTAAAGTTCTTCTGAAAAGTACAGTTGGCAAATTATAAACATAACGGGCTTCCTTTTCTTACTCTTAATTAGGAAGTATTGGGAAAAAGAATCCATTTTATTTTTATTTTTATTTTTTAATGAAGTTGGCGTCCAAGCGCACCTTGATAATTCACAGGATACTTGCTACCTCCTACCAGCACAAGCACAGGGTAACTCTGTCCATCAAGGCTTAGGCATACAAAAGAAATCACTTAGTGATTTTTGTCTCCGCTGGTAGAACTAGACACATCATGATTCTCCTTCTGCCACTAGGCCACACCTTGGGTGCCAGAAATAAGATTCTTGTTGTACTTAGTTTTTCGAAGTATGATTCAAGAATACTCCCCCGGATCAATATTAGCAAATATTTTAGCTAATTATGATAAATTATATGAATAGTTGGATCAATGAGGGAGGAAGTAAAGCTTTTGATAGTTCCTGGGAGTGTTGGGTAGAGGCGTCGAGCCAATATTTGTCATGGCAAAGTTGGACCAGTATTCTTAAGAGGTTGGTTTACCAAAAATCCTCACTAGCTCTGTCATCTAAGTAATTGGACAGAGCAAAATATGATCTTGGGGGAGATTCGGATAAGTCCTGATGAATAAAAGAAGAGTCGGTCTATATTCGCGGCTGGAAAAGTTGTTTGTGATCGCTGTGTACGTGACCTGTTATTTGATTCGTTGCAAGATCACATGGACTTTCAATTAAAATGCATTAGACATTGTGAAAGGCCACCATTTGCTATATCATGCATAATCCGAACCTTTCCCGAAGAACAGAGCTTGTTAGGCCAACTTCAAGATGCCAATAGTACCTAGTGATCTTCCTCTGGGCCTAGAAGGATTTTTAAGGTTTAGAAACAAACAAGTAATTGCTTGACAATACGAATTTTTATTTTTTATTTTTTATATCTTCATACAAAAAGTGAGCAAACCAATGGGCTAGAGCTCCTTCTATATAATAGGGAATAAATTAAATAAAAAGAAAAGAAAAGAAAATTGAATAGCAGTCCACCTGTCTTAGATAGTAAGAAGTATTGCCTGAAAAAGACTAACAAATATCGATTGACCAGATAATTTAAACCTAACCTGATATATGTCGTTCACCACTTATCTCCTTATCTTCGTCGAATATTACGAATCTTACAATTCATTATACCACTAGACCACACTCTTGGGTGCTAATCTCATCATTTTTATTACTGATGATGGCAAGGAAACCCGTAATCTGTATGACTATTTGTCTATTGTCTGGTTAAGACAAGCAGAAGAGTCTCTCAACAAGGGAAGCACAAAAATCTAGATGCACAAGTAAATTGAACATCCAGCTTGTGCCTAGAAAACTGAAGCCGGGAACTAAAATCCCATAATAAAAATGGAACCGGAAATAATTTTTCACTGCCTGCCTCCCCAAAAACCCACAGGGAGGGAGGGTTCTTCATGGAAACAATAATTGTATACGGTAAAAATCTGGTTAACGTTTGTCCGGTGAGCCCGGGGGCCGACAAAAGAAAGAAGACAAACACAAGTGCTCAGACCGAGGGTATTGTACCAGTAGTGCTTGGTCAGAAGAAGTTTGAAGAAAACCGTATGGTCCGATTTATCCGGGAGCGCAGTTGGTCCGGTTTCTTCATGGCCGAGTTGATCGTGGCCGTTGGTCCGGTTCATACATCGCTGAATCAGTCGTGGCCGTTAGCCCGGTTTCTTCATGACCGTTATGATCGTGGCCGTTGGTCCGGTTAATCAGTTATTCGCTCGCCACGCGTGGAAATCCTGCTGTCACCTGTTTCTGACAGTCGTACGGGTGTCAGACCGTACGACCCAACCTTATCCATATTAGGGCTTCTTTATTTCTAAAAGGGCTTCATAATGATGAAGGGCCCATAGAGGAAAACTATAAATAGGGAGCACTTCCTTACTTTTAGGGGTTGGGTTTTTAGATCCAAAAAACATTGTATTTGAATATATATTGAAGCTTTCTCTCTTTCCCTCTTACTCTCTCTGACTTTGGTCCGGTTTACAGCTTTAAGTACATAGAATTGTATTGTCCAATATTACACGGAAATATATATAAGTATCTTAGTTCAAATCCACGATATTAACATATTAGCCCAAATCATTAGCACATCGATTTACATATACTTACATTATTTATAAGCAAACATACATATATATCCTTCGTTCATTCAAGAATAGATTAAAGTGCCCACATATCCTATACCTCATTTACAAATTCAACTTATTACCCAATTTCGGGGTAAACAGTTTGGCGCCCACCGTGGGGCTAGGATAATAGTGGTCTTTGATCTCGGTTGCAACTTGTTCACCTAAAGATTTCAGTTCTTTTGTTCGTCTCTGTGAAAACGGACCAAATGGCAAACAGTGGACAATCTGGTCACGTCAACAACGAGATTGTGGCCGAAAATGAGAACAGTTGGCTACGGGGATTACCAATGGATCCCGTTGACCCAAATTCTGTCGATTCGAGGGAGGGCCTCAACCGACAAAACACCGTGAACTAGGAGAACGCCGCCCAGCCGGCTACCGATCCTTTAAATACTCTCAATTCTGTCACTTTGTCCCGGGCACAAGGCCAGAAAGTGCCAAATACCCGGATGATATTAACTTACGTCTTATTTTTGAAATGTTGCAGGAACAAAGAGCAGCTATTGCCGAACAAGGAGTCGCAATAGCCCAGTTGCAGAGCAAAAATGATGAAACGACTCCGGAGAAGAATAAGGGTGTTGCCGAACCCAGAAGAGAAGAAGCTCGGATGGTCGAGAGCAATGGGTCCGGAGCTGGTTCGTCCACCGAGGTATTGAGAATGCTCGAAACATTGGCAAAGCGGGTAGACTCAACCGAGAAGAGGGTGGAGACCTATAACTCTCGGGTGGACCAGATCCCGGGGGCTCCGCCCATTCTGAAAGGACCGGATTCGAAGAGGTACATTCAGAGGCCTTTTCCTCCGAGTGCGGCTCCTAAGTTGATCCCAAAGAGGTTCAAAATGCCGGACATCTAGAAATATGATGGTACAACGGATCCTCAGGAACACGTGACTTCGTACACCTGTGCCATAAAAGGCAACGATGTCGAAGAAGACGAAATTGAATCCGTATTGTTGAAAAAGTTCGGGGAAACGTTGTCAAAAGGAGCATTGACTTGGTATGACCATCTCCGCCCGAGCATTCAGTCACTTTTTCGAAATGCTCGCGATGCGTTCATAAAAGCTCATGCGGTGCCAAAAAGGTCGTGCCCGTAAGGCGGATATTTTCCGGATAGCCCAAAGGGATGACGAGTTATTGCGTGAGTTTGTCAACCGTTTCCAAAGGGAACGAATGGAACTCCCTCCGGTTCCAGAGGAATGGGCCGCACAAGCTTTTACCAAAGGGCTTAACCCCCGAAGTTCAACGGCCTCGTTCAAACTAAAGGAAAATTTGCTGGAATACGAGGCTGTGACCTGGGCAGACGTGCACAACAGATACGAGTCAAAGATTCGGGTGGAGGATGACCAGCTCGAACTTCCCCCGGGTCCCGTAAACCTGAGCAAAGGCTCTGAGAGATCGAGGAAGAATTATGACCCGGAGACACGGCCATCGAGGGAAAGATATCGGCCATACTCTCATTCAGAGAAACCGAGCTTCAGGTCGGAGAAGTCGAGGACTGGTCCAGGTCAATTCTCCAGCCGGGGAGATAGAAGAACCGAGCGGCCATCGAATAGCCGAGGGTTGTCATTTAGGAGTGATGCCGGAAGCTCGGCAACCAACAGGGACCCACCAAGGATATCGGAATATAACTTTAGTGTCAACACCTCGGATCTTGTCTCGGCCATAGGTCGCATACCAGAAGCAAGGTGGCCGAGACCCTTGAGGTCGGATCCCGGCCAGCGGGACCCGAACATGATATGTGAATACCATGGAACTCATGGTCACAGAACTGAAGACTGTCGCCAATTAAGAGAAGAGGTGGCCCGTTTACTTAAAAATGGTCACCTTCGTGAATTCCTGAGTGAGCGGGCCAAAAGCCACTACAAGGAAAGGGAGTCGAACAAACGGATTGAACCGGTTAAGCCTCAGCATATAATCAACATGATAATCGGGGGTACAGATGCTCCTAGAGGGCCGGTGATGAAGCGGACCAAGGTTTCCATTGTTCGTGAAAAGCGCAGCCGGGATTACATACCCGAGGGTTCCATCACCTTCAGCAACGAGGATGCGGAAGGCATTATACAACCGCACAATGATGCGTTGGTAATTTCTATTCTTGTTTTTAAGTCACAAATTAAACGTATTTTAATTGACCCAGGTAGCTCGGCCAACATCATCCGGTGGAGAGTGGTTGAACAAAAGTTAAGGCTACTCGACTGCATCATATCGGTGGCCCGGTGCTCGCCGGGTTCAATATGGCGAGCGAAACCACAAAGGGTGAGATTTCTTTGCCGGTCAACATTGACGCACCATCCATTAAGCAGACGGTGTTCTATGTAATCGAAGGGGATATGAAATACAACGCATTCTTCGGGTAGACCATGGATACATAGCATGAGAGCCGTGCCATCGACGTTACATCGCCCCGCTCGAAATTCCCGACACCGAGGGGGTAAAAACCATCCGGGGAGAACAACCTGCAGCAAGAGAGATGTTCGCGGTCGAGGAAGCATCACCCCTACTCAAAAAATCGGGTCAAAAGGAAGAATCAACCGGGGACAAGGATTCCAAATAGCAACTACCGTTCACGGGTCTAGCAACGGAGCAAAAGAGATTAGACCCGGGGCACGAAGAGGACGACTTCGGCATACCTAGATCATTCATCTTGCCGGATGAGTCGGATGCGACAAAATCTACAGTGGAGGAGTTGGAGCAAGTCACCTTGTTTGATCATCTTCCGGACAGAAAGGTATACTTGGGCACGGGGTTAACCTCGGAGCTCAGGAACAAATATATTAAATTCCTTCAAACTAATGTCGATTGTTTCGCATGGTCGCATATAGATATGATAGGTGTGTCACCAGAAGTAACGACTCATAAGCTCAGCCTCAACGGGAGATTTCCCCCGGTGAAGCAGAAACGGAGGCCTATGGCAGAATCGAAGCACGCCTTCGTGAAGGATGAGGTAACGAAGCTTTTAAAAATAGGCTCTATTCGGGAAGTAAAATACCCGGATTGGCTGGCTAACGTAGTGGTGGTGCCAAAAAAAGGTAATAAATTTCGAATGTGCGTTGATTATAAGGACCTAAACAAAGCATGCCCGAAGGATTCATTTCCGATGCCTCACATCGATAGAATGATCGATGCGACGGCCGGGCATGAGATGTTAAGTTTTCTCGATGCTTACTCCGGGTATAACCAAATCCGGATGCACCCGGAGGATCAAGAGAAAACATCGTTTATTACCCGATATGGGACTTATTGCTACAATGTCATGCCTTTCGGATTAAAAAATGCCGGTGCAACTTACCAACGCCTAGTTAACGGAATGTTTGAAGAACAAATAGGGAAAACAATGGAAGTTTATATTGATGACATGGTTGTCAAGTCCCTGGAAACAGAGGACCATTTAAAACATTTGCAGGAAACCTTTGACGTGCTCCGAAGATATAACATGAAACTCAACCCGGAGAAGTGTGCTTTCGGTGTCCGGTCTGGCAAGTTCCTTGGTTTCATGGTTTCAAACCGGGGAATTGAGATTAACCCGGACAAGATCAAAGCAATCGAGGATATCGAGGTGGTGAATAACGTCAAAGGAGTGCAGAGGCTTACCGGAAGGATAGCGGCACTGAGCCGGTTCATATCAAGATCTTCGGACAAGAGTCACCGTTTCTTCTCCTTACTAAGGAAGAAAAATGACTTCACTTGGACACCGGAGTGCCAAAGAGCCCTACAAGAATTAAAAGAGTACTTGTCCAGCCCACCTTTGTTGCATACACCGAAAGCGGACGAGCAGCTTTTTCTCTATCTGGCCGTGTCCGAGGTAGCGGTAAGTGAAGTTTTGGTCCGAGAAGAATCAGGTACGCAATTCCCCATTTATTATGTGAGTAGAACTTTGGGGGATGCGGAGACCCGTTATCCCCACCTTGAAAAATTGGCATTAGCACTGGTAAGCGCTTCTAGAAAGCTCAAACCTTACTTTCAATGCCACCCAATATGTGTAGTGACTACTTATCCATTAAAGAACATCTTGCATAAACCGGAATTATCGGGTAGACTAACTAAATGGGCTGTAGAGATAAGCGGATATGACATTGAATATAAGCCTCGGACAGCCATCAAGTCCCAAATCTTAGCCGACTTCGTGGCAGACTTCACCCCGGCCATGATCCCCGAGGTTGAGAAAGAACTCCTGCTAACCCCAGGGAAAGGCTCAGGTATTTGGTCATTGCACACGGACGGAGCCTCGAACCTTAGAGGTTCCGCTGGAGATGCGATCCGGCAATCCATTAGAACTGTTAAATTAACTAACAATGAAGCCGAGTATGAGGCTATGATTGCAGGATTGGAATTAGCTCGGAGTATGGGGGCCGAGGTAATTGAAGCGAAGTGCGATTCTCTCCTGGTCGTTAACCAGGTGAATGGCGTCTTCGAGGTCAAGGACGAACGGATGCAAAGGTATCTGGAAAAGATCCAGGTGATACTTCACCGGTTTAAAGAATGGACCATGCAAAGACGTACCGAGGGAGTAGATGAGGCCGATGCATTGGCCAATTTGGGGTCTTCGGTCGAAGGGGTCCTTTGGTGCACTTGATGAATTCAAAGAATAGAAAACGGGCATGCCGAAATAAACACGATGGGTTTAACTTGGGATTGGCGCAACAAATACATCGACTACCGCAAGATGGGAAGCTCCCGAACGACCCAAAAGAATCACGGTCACCGAGGGCAAAAGTGCGCACTTATCGCTCGGGGTGATGAAAAATTATACCGGCGGTCTTTCTTCGGTCCTTTGGCCAAATGTTTAGGTCCCGGGAAAGCTGAGTACGTGATGAGAGAAATACACGAGGGGACTTGCGGCAATCACTCCGGAGCCGAAGCCTTAGTCCGAAAAATCATCAGAGCCGGTTATTATTGGAACCGGATGGAGGAAGATTCGAAGAATTTTATCCGAAAGTGTGACGGGTGTCAAAGACATGCCCCGATGATTCACCAGCCCGGGGAGCTACTGCACTCGGTGATATCACCCTAGCCCTTCATGAAATGGGGAATGGACATTGTTGGTCCATTGCTATGGGCACCAAGTAAGGCCCGTTTTATTTTGTTTATGACTGACTATTTCTCAAAGTGGGTTGAAGCGCAGGCCTTCGAAAAGATAAGAGAAAAGGAAGTTATTGACTTCATATGGGACCACATTATTTGCCGATTCGGCATTCCGGCCGAAATAACTTGTGACAACGGCCCCCAGTTCGTTGGTGGCAAAGTCAATGATTTCCTCGAAGGGTTGAAGATCAAGAAAATCGTATCAACTCCGTATCACCCGTGTGCTAACGGACAAGCGAAATCTACGAACAAAACAATAATTCAGAATCTGAGGAAGAGACTTGAAACATCAAAGCATCACTGGAGGGAAATACTACCGGAGGTGCTGTGGGCTTACAGAACCACATCAAAATCGAGTACAGGGGAAACACCCTTCTCGATGGTCTACGGGACCGAAGCCCTCATTCCCGTAGAAGTCGGTGAACCCAGTCTCCGATTCAGTTACTCCACCGAGAGATCAAACGAGGAGGCCATGGCCGTAAAACTCGATCTCACGGATGAACTACGCGAAAACGCGCTAGTCCGTATTGCAGCCCAGAAACAGAGGATGGAAAGATATTATAACCGGAGGGCTAATTTTCGACATTTCCAAATTGGGGACTTGGTGCTTCGAAAAGTTACCTTGAACACCAAGAATCCCAACGAGGGAAAATTGGGCCCGAATTGGGAAGGGCCGTACAAGATAACCGAGATAACGGGCAAAGGGTCCTATCAGCTGGAATCCATGGACGGGCAACGGTTGCGCAATAACTGGAATGTGGCTCATTTGAAGAGATACTACTGTTAAGGTATGGACTCTTTTTGTTTATTTACTAACCTTTTCTTTTTTGCAGGGAGCCGAGTGCCCGATATAGTTAGTTGCTAGGTCTGAAAACACGTGTTGCACTCTTTTCCTTAGTCCGATTTTGTCCCAAATGGGTTTTCCGACAAGGTTTTTAATGAGGCAACAAGTACAACGTGTTACAAGAAGAGAACGAGGATAAATACCCGGATACTCGGGGCAACACCCTACGAGTGGGGGCTTGATAGTGCTTACCCGACTTTACAGTTCGAATAAGCACTAGGGGGCTACGGTACCCACATCTCGATTTACTCCGATTAGTTGGAAACGGAAGAGTTCAACAACGAACACCGCTGGGGCCTCATGAACCGGTATTAGATTCCGATGTAAGGACCAAACGATCAAAAATGAATCGTGTCCACTTAATATTTGCTATGGCAGAACCAAAGCCGGACCTTCTGTATTAGGTTTTGATGTAAGGACCAAACGATCAGAACGAATCGTGTCCACTTAGAATTTGCTACGGCAAAAAACAGAAGGAAACGGATAAAGCTCTCATATCATGTACAAATACAAAGAGTTTATTGAAAAATCAAATTATTACATTTCGGATATGTCTTCCTAGTAAAGCACATTACCCCGAAATTCGGACACCATTTTATCCGTATACCCGACTCCGGGCACTACAGTCGAAATACGACAAAGGCAACAAGGTCACAATGAACCGAGCCAAAATCTTAACACCCCGAATGGGGACTGCTACACCAGAAATTGGTAAAGCAGAGATTCAGGTGCCCGAACCTAATCAAAGATAAACGAATAGCCAAAGAATATCGGCCCTAAAAATGCCTAACGTGATTCGGAGACGTCTGAATTCACAAAGCATAAATAAGTCCCGCGGGCAAACCACTCTATCCAACTCCCGGGTAAAATACACCGGATGGAATTAAAAACCAATGTATAACGAATAGTCCGAAAGTGACTTCGATGTCTGCTTATCCTTGGAAAGGACCGGCAGTTCGGACAAGAATCATAACAAACATTCAAAAAAGAATAGTCACCGTAAAAAATACGCTTTCCATATATGCAAATTTTTTACACATTGAAATTTGACAAAGTTCAAAAAATAAAAAGGCAAAAAAGCAAAACAAAGGGTAATACAAGCCTTGGCCTATCCGGTATGGCTGGAACCAGAATGTTCGGACTCTGTCCGCTCAGAGTCTTCGGAGTCGGAATCAAGAGCTCTTTTGGCTTCTTCCTCGGTCCTTCTAGCCTCGAGAATAAGGGCCGGGAGATCAGTAAAGCCACGCTCGGCTTCCTCGAGGGTGATCCTCCGAGACTTCCACCGTTCATGCTCTACTACAACCGTGGAGTAAGCCTCGGCAGCTTCCACACTTTTCAGGGCTTCTGCCAAATCGGCCTCAGCCCGGGCTAGCTTAACCATTAACTCATTCCTCTCTTCATCGAGGATTCTCTGGTTTTGAGTGGCCGACTCAAGCTCGGTTTTGAGAAGATCATTAGCCTCAACCGTCTCCTCGAGTCTGGTTCTTAGCTCATCACATATTCGGGCCCTGTCCTCAGCTTTTTGCTCGAATACCCTCATTCTCTCTTCATATTTGGCACTCTCGGATTCAAGCCGCTGGTGCCTCTCGGCCATGTTCACGGCATCGATTTGACCGAGTCAAGTTCCCTCGAGTCGGGAAATGATGGTTTCGAGCTCGCTAAGTTTGGAAGAAAACCGAGCGTTATCTTGACCGAGACCGATTTTCTCCTCCTCCCGGTTCCTCCTCCACAATCCCGGCTAGCTCATTTTTTAATCGGATATTCTCAGCTTTCGTTGCATCAAGCTCGGGCTGAAGTTTGTGAGGGCCACTGCTCGGCTCAGCTCATCCTCCTTTACTTGCAAAAGGTGCTGGAACTTCTCCGTTTCCCGACCTTGGGCATCCAGCTGGCCTCTAAGGTCATCTACCTCTTGCTGGGCACGGATAAAGGCTTCATTGACAAGCACCACACTCTGTAAAAGAAACGGAGAAGTTAGACGAGAAACTAAAATTCACATCGAATTATGCAAGGAACAGACTGGTAAGCTTACCCGATTGCCCGCATGCATGCCTTCGTTAATTAGGCATTGCCAGGGGACTCCGGCCATCTTCCTCTTGTCCGAGTCCGAAACAAGGGGCCTTAAATAGCTCGCTATTCCCACCGGACGAGACAGAAAGCTGCAGTCTTCGGGAACGGTAACTACAGCCGATCTGGTCCTCCTAGGTTCCACACTAGGAGCCGGGAAGATGCGCACTAGGCCCTCCCTCGCACCGATTTCAGTAGATCGATTAGCTGCCCTCGTGGCTCGAGGGATGGGAAGATGACCAAAACCCGCAGCCTCCCCGGTCGCAGGAGGAGTGTCCAGAAACATGTCATCAAGATTGTCCGACCTCGGAGCAGTGGGAGAGGCCGGAACAGCACCAACAGCCTCGGTAGGAGTAGAGGCTTCGAACCCGATAGTTGGGTCCTCGGTAGGCAATGAGCCGGTATCCGTTGGGGCCTCAGTACCCGTGTCGACTCAGCTCTTGGCCCAACTTCAACAGTTGATTCAGGTCCGGATCTTCTCGATCTTTGCAGGGGAATCTCCTCAGAAGAGGCATCACCTGAAATATCAACAAATTCAATGGACCTTAGAGGTGTTGGGTAAAGTATTTCTTCCCCACCTGGTAGCTGAGCCGAAGCGGAGGGTCCCTCTTCGGCTGAAGGGGGTGGAACTGTAACTTCCTCCTCTGGGACCGACTCAAAGGACGGGGCCACTCCTACCCGACGAATAATCAGATCGGGTTCTTCATCTCTTAGGGACCGGACGACGCTCCTGGCCCTTTTTCTCGGTTTCTCCCCTTTGTCCGAGGGCTTCCTTCGTCTTTTGCTGGCAGCAGCAATGATTCGGGATGACCCGGCTGAGTCGAACGCTGGTGCCGGCACAGCTTGCTCAGCTGCTGCCCCCGGTCTGGGATTCACTGAGCCCTTCGGTAAACCTAAAATCGAAGGGGTTATGGATATAAGAGAAGGCAGAAAATACGTAATATTCAAACTCAAAGTGGTGTTACCATGATTTTGGGCAACCCATCGGCCACGAGACAGGATTCCCCATGTCAGCTCTTCGTGTGTATGCTGGTCGAGGAGCGCCTCAACCCACTCGTTCATGTGCGGAACGGCCGGAGGTATCCATGCCACGGCTATTGAAAAGAAAAGGGGAAATGTAAACACGAAGGATTATATGAAAGAATCCAAGGATAAATTAATAAAGGGGGAACCAAGAAACTTACGGTTATCATTCCATTTTTCCGAGAAGGGCATGTACTCCTCCGGGATAATGTCCGTGGTCCTCACCCGGACGAAGCGCTCTAACCAGCCCCGGTCTCTGTCTTCATCCATTTTGGAGAAGATCGGATTCCGGCCTCGCTTGGCGAGCTTTATTACGCCTCCCCGGAATCGTCTCGGGGAATATAGGCGGATCAAATGTGTCATCGTGAATGGCTTTTTGGCATTATTGGCCAACAACCAGAGGCAAGCTACCGTCCTCCAGATTATCGGACCAATTTGAGCGAGGGTCACATTATATGTCCGGCACATCTCCAATATAATCGGATCAATTGCGGGTTCGAGCTTGAGCGTGAAGGGGTAAGTGTAAACATATAGGAAGCCTTCCCCGTGGTCGGTAATCGATTCATCGTGGCCGGGGGCAAACACCGCACCGGCGGTTATCCCATCCACAACAACCCGACTCGATCGAGCTTATCCTCGGTAATGGACGAGGGGTACCGCCTTACGTCATACCCTCTATCCGAAACCAAGGAAGGCTTCTCAGCTTCGAATTCTTTATTGAAGTTGGGCTTGGACGGTACTATGTCTAAAGTCGTAGGTTCGGCTATGGTTTTTCCCTTCGGTTGGGATACCGGCTCGGCTCCTTGAGAAGAAACCGAGGGAACGTCCTGGGAGGTGGTTTCGGTGTTGGCAAACATTCGTAATGGATGAGAAAGAGGTTGAAAATTTGATAAAGGTAAAAAGTTAAGAAGAGGAAAACAGCGAAGTGAAGGAAATGAATGTTGCAAAATGAAGGGATTAAGTGACGCTTTCAATCGTGAGAAGAAGATTTTGAGTGGAACGAGTTTCTTAAAAAAGGTTCAAGCAACGAATATGGGTTTTGAAATGGTGGAATCAACGATGAAAATGAAGAATGAATTGGTGAAAAAAGAAGTGAAGAAAACTGAAGTAAAGTGGTAAAAATGAAGTGGTGAAAGTGAAGAATGGAGGACGTCGAAGGCCTTATATAGGCATGGGTTTGGGCGGTTACAAATCCCGACCAACCGGGGGACGCCACGTGTCCCATAATTAATGAGACGTGATTTGAAAAGACGTGCGTAACGGCGGTTGCAGAGATTGGCCGTTCGGGACGCGACACGTGGCAGATGGCAGAAGGATGTGACAACTGTTCCCGCCAAAATGAGAAGATAAGAACGAGCCTACGGAACCACCGGTTTCATGATCCATCCACTTCCCGTTACTCCGGTAAAGCCTCGGTCCCGAAAGTGTGGGGACTATCTGTATACGGTAAAAATCTGGTTAACGTTTGTCCGGTGAGCCCGGGGGCCGACAAAAGAAAGAAGACAAACACAAGTGCTCAGACCGAGGGTATTGTACCGAGGGTGTTCCGTGGTCGAAGAAGTTTGAAGAAAATCGTATGGTCCGATTTATCCGAGGGTTACTTCTTAGTGTAATTGGTCCGGTTTCTTCATGGCCGAGTTGATCGTGGCCGTTGGTCCGGTTCATACATCGCTGAGTCAGTCGTGGCCGTTAGCCCGGTTTCTTCATGACCGTTATGATCGTGGCCGTTGGTCCGGTTAATCAGTTATTCGCTCGCCACGTATGGAAATCCTGCTGTCACCTGTTTCTGACAGTCGTACGGTGTCGACCGTACGACCCAACCTTATCCATATTAGGGCTTCTTTATTTCTAAAAGGGCTTCATGATGATGAAGGGCCCATAGAGGAAAACTATAAATAGGGAGCACTTCCTTACTTTTGGGGTTGGCTCTTGAGATCCAAAACATTGTATTTGATTATATATTGAAGCTTTCTCTCTTTCTCTCTTACTCTCTCTGATTTTGGTCCAGTTTACAGCTTTAAGTATATAGAATTGTATTGTCCAATATTACACGGAAATATATATAAGTATCTTAGTTCAAATCCACGATATTAACATACTAGCCCAAATCATTAGCACATCGATTTACATATACTTACATTATTTATAAGCAAATATACATATATATCCTTCGTTCATCCAAGAATAGATTAAAGTGCCACATATCCTATACCTCATTTACAAATTCAACTTATTACCGTATAATCAGCGGAAAAGGCTCAAATATGCCATCAAACTATAAAAAATGGCTCATTTATGCCATTCGTCAATAGTTTGGTTCATTTATGCCATCGTCGTTACCAAATGACTCATCCATGCCATTTTTCATTAACGTTGGTTTTACAATACTAGATATGACACTTGGCCTCCAATTAGAGGTCCACGTCGTTTAATTAGACCAGCACAAATTAATGGGTCTGGTTTTAGTTCAATTTAGGATTTAATTTGTCTTTGGTTTAATTAAACGACGTGGATCACTAATTAGAGGCCACATGTCATATCTGTTATTGTAAAATCGGCGTTAAAGAAAAGTGGCATGGATGAGCCATTTTGGTAATGACGATGACATAAATGAGCCAAGCTATTGACGAGTGGCATCAAGATAGCCATTTCCGATAGTTCGATGACATATTTGAGCTTTCCATATAATCAATGTAAAAATAGCATCAATCACAAACCCAAGTGAAACACAGACAGATCTTAGCTTAGTTCAAAAGATTAACAAAACCATAACTCCAGAAAACGTAATGGGTTTTGCTGATTTTCAAATATTAACCATGTGCAAGAACGAAAACATACAACATTGAACCAGCATTGACCAGACATTAAGTGATCACGCTTACGGCAAATACATGATTTTTAGCAGCCATCCTGATGCCACAGAGAAACAGTTTGGATTAATCGAAAACAACTAATAGTTATTATTCTGTTTTTTTTTAAAAAAAAAAATTGATTTCTCATATGGTCACTCGACTAGTAGTTATATATCAAAAAATTTATTTTTGTGTTAAAGGAAATTGATATCAAGAAGAAAGGTCACTTCCTGAGATAATCAATCATCATCTAGAAACATAAACAATCATTTTGGACTAAAGATTCAAAAGCAAACATAATGCTCCTAAGTTCTGTCACAATTTAGGACCCAGTCAAAAAGTGGCAAAGCATTACCACCTATTAAAACAAACAGAAATTAATGTAACTAAAAACATCAAACACAAAGAATGAAAAAACAGCATCAAATCACAAACCCAGGTGAAACACAGACAGATTTTAGCTTAGTTCAAAAGATCAACTAACCTTAATTCCAGATAACTCAAGTTTTTTGTTAATTTTTTTTTTTTTTTTTTTTAAAGAACCACCAACCTAGGACCCAAATTCACAATGAAAAACAAAATGGGCTTTGTTGATTTTCAAAGATTAACCATGTACGAGAGCATAAACATACAACAATGAACCAGCATTGACTAAAATCAAGTGATCACACTTACAAACAAATATACCTTAGGGTTCGAAAATAAAACAAGCAACCAAAAAAGAAGGCAGAATTCAAGAAAGAAAAGTAAAGCACGTAACTCAAATGTAATTGACCTGAAAATAGCAAAAAGTTGACAGAAAAAGCCAAAGAGAAAGGTGATAATGCTGATGAGTTTTTTGTTTGTACAAGAGGTTGATGGTTACAGTGGCAGACCCAAAATAATTTTAAGCTCGTAGGTGCTCTTCTTTTGATATAAAGCTACTATAAATCACATAGTATAGGTGCACGAATATTTAAACGGGATAGTTTAAAAAGTTAATGAAGAAAACACAATTGACATTATAGTTAAGAAAAAAGAAAAAAAAGCTCTTCGCTTCTTAAGAAAAAATGAATTCGCTTGAAGGATTTTTTAACCAAATAGCCATACTTTCTAAAAAAATAAATTAAAATTAAAACCTTTTATTTTTTCTTTTTCTTTGTTAAAAGAAATTACATGAATATAAAAGAAAATCAAAAGCTAAAGTAAGTATAACAGAGGAGGAGGAGCAATCACCAAGTTGAAACTGAGTTAAAATGAAAGGCCATAAATAAAGTATAAGTAAAGGAATTGCAGAATCTTTATGGGGAGAAAGAAGGTTTGTTGGAAGAAAGAAAAAAAAGAGAAAAAAAGAAGGAAAAGGTTTGTTGGAAGAAAGAAAAAAAAAGAGAAAAAAAGAAGGAAAAGGTTTGACTTTAAAGCAGAAAAAGATGACTTGAGTTACAAAACATTTTGCCAGGTTCGAACCCGCACACTTCTTCCCAAGGTAGGCTTTCACGCCAACCACCTAACCAAAGCACCCATCAGGATTTTCATTCACTGGGTGCTTTTGGTTTAATATATCTATCCTTTTGAAAAGTTTCTATACAAATATACATAATTTAAGTCGGGGTTAATGGGTGCTCGAGCACCGGTTTATTGCATGTGGGTCCGCCTTTGGATGGTTAGGTAAAATGAAAGAGTAAAGAGTAAAAAAAAAAAAAAAACAAGAAGAAGAAGAGAAGAAAAAAGCCAAATGCCATTGTTGCCAACACAAGCAAAAGGTTGAACAATGGTTTGGTTTGTTTCAACCAGTGTTTTAAAAGGCGGGAGCGCAAGGCAAGACATTTTACGCAGCACGGGGCGAGGCATAAGCCCTGAGACACGGGGCATAAGTCCCATGAATCTGCGGGGCGTATGTCTCATGTATCTTCAATTTTATAATTTTATTACTAAAAAATAAGTAAATGTAAAATTTTCATTAAAAATTCTGCAAATAAATTCAAATAAATCACCAATTATATAAAAACATTAGTATAATGATCATTTGATAAAGTTCACAACACAAAAAATGATAATAGCCTAAATAATCTTTAAACTGAATCTTCATTTACTTCATCATCAATCTCTAAATCTATTAGTCCTTCCAATCTCAACTAATATTTGCACTGACTTTTATTTATACTAGTTTCTGGACACATGTGTTGCACGTGTATTCTATGATTATTAGATATCATTTGACTTCTTAAATTTTGTTCATATTGAATATTCAACTTAACAATGTTCTTTTCTTAGCGTTTCAACGACATATAACTTACATGTGAAATTGTCACGACCCAATTTAGTTAAGTAGCGGGGGCACCTACCTTTCCCACCTCGATAGGCGAACCCTTATCCCAACAATCTTGAATACATGAAACAACAAGTAAATAAGCGGAAGAAATAGAAATACGTAAGTCTGACATAATAATAAATAAAATATGCGAAAGTACATCAAACCACACCAGAAATCTGTCTAATCATACAAGAGCAACAAGCTAATATCTACGAGTCTGGAAATCTCAATAATACATCAAAAGTCTGAATATGTCTTAGAATATCAAATAAGCCATAAAATAAGGAAAGAATCTCTAAGGCGGCGGACGTCCCCGTGCTCACTCTGTAAGACTCTCAGCAGCAACTCTCACACCGCAATCAGCCACGAGAAACAAAGATGGACCCTACCAAGTGCAAGTCAGTACAAACAACAAGTACTAGTAGGTATCATAGGCCGACTAAGTTTAGCCAACACATATCAAGTCAATAAAGTAAGATAAACAGGTAATCAATCAAGGTATAAGTCAAAAACAAGCTAGAATCCAAGTACACGTCATCACCTATGTTATAGCATCTAATCCCAATTGTGTCAAGTCTCAAATACACAGTCCGAATCCGTATATCACAAATACATCACAAGAATATCACAATAGAAGCCAATGTGCAATGCAATGCAATAATGTACGGGATGTGAATGCAATGAAATGTTGTGTACATATGTAATCTGAACGGAAATATCCACGTCTCGGTAAAACAACCCATAGAGGACCCGCGAAATTCATGTACCTCATGGCTCTAGCACAAACCTCGGCAACCGCTACCTCACGATTCCGACAAAAACCTCGGCAACCGCTACCTCACGATTTCGGCAAAAACCTCGACAATCGCTACACACAACCTCGATTCCGAGACAACCATCGGATATCGGTCCTCACGTCACTCTCATCCAACTGAGCCCAGCTCATCACAGTGTTTCCTCAAGTATCATCGTGTGTCGACTTCATCATGAAGGATGAGAATGCGTACAATGCATGAGTTCAATGTCAATAATCATATCAATATCACAAGTACCACGCATGGGTACGCCAACAATATCATGAAAGGCTACACAAGCCATATAAAATACTATCCTCGTATCAAACGTCAGCAAGTAAGATACTACAATATCATGAAAAGGCTACACAAGCCATATAGAACACTATCCTCGTATCAAACGTCAACAAGTAAGATAGTACAATATCATGAAAAGGCTACACAAGCCATATAGAACACTATCCTCCTATCAAACGTCAACAAGTAAGATACTACAATATCATGATCAAGATACAACAATAGTCTCCAATATCTACTATAACCACGTGGCATCAAGCCGACAACAATAAAGCAAATCAAGTCATAACACAATGGGGTGGCTAGCCCCAATCACACAACAGGGCCCAACCTAAGAGAATATCCAACCCAACTTCATACCCGAAGGTTTACATGTTTTTTCCGACAATATCGTGTAAATATATGCTTCGCTAGACGAAGTCTCACCATAGGATAAACCATAACCTACCTGGAAGGTCGAACAACAATATCACCAACAATCATATTTTAGCCTTTCCTTTCCTTTGAGCCTCGAGATCAAGAAAGTCTAAGCATATTCGAATCATGAAATTGGAATCAAGAAGAATCATCAAACAAACCCTACTTCTATCCAAGACCCAAATCCCCAACCTATGGAATAGGGTTTATGAACTAGAAGGGTGGAATTAGGAATCTAGAGGTCCCAACATGAAATTAAACCTCTAGGTGATCAATTCCCATCAATAGTAAGCTAGAATAATCAACAATTCACTCAATTTCAGATTCTAGGCAAAAACCCCCAAATTTGGGTATAAACCCTAACTTCCAATTCCACAAATTAGCCTCTAAATTAGGAAGGAGTCATAAAATAAAGGATTCTAGTCATCAATTCAATGCTTAAGGAAGCTAACCCAACCAAAAAATCCTGATTTAGAAGCCTAGAAAGAATATTCATTAAACCAACTTTTAATCTTCAATCACTTAGTGAACTATCAAGATAAAGGGATTCTAAGATGATTAGGGGTAATGGAATTGTTACATCCCGTATTTTCGTGCGTTAAGTTGCATTATAGGTTAGTCACATAAGCTCAAAGGACAGAATTATGTTTGAAGTTATAAGTGTTTAAGTTATATTCAACAAATGATAAGTAAGCGCCGCGAAGGTTAGAGGTTAAACGAATCGGAAAAAAAAAAAAAAGTTTTGCTGAGTTTGGGATATTGAATAAGTTATACAGACTGTATGGAGTTTTGGACATATCCAAGTATGCAAATAAAGAGATCGGTGTATAAAAGTTTTAGGTCTCGAAATAATTTCCGCGGATGAACAAGATCGCTACGGAAGGCGGTGAACGATCTTGCTACGCACTTCTATAGTACCGACTTGGAGCAACTATATAAAGGGGTTTAACCCCTCATTATCAGCCAAGAAACCAGCCCAAAAATATTTCCCAAAAATTCTAGAGAGTTCTCCAACCTTCCCTCCATTAAATTTCAACGCAAGTTAAGTAAAAATCTCCGGATTCAGGTTCCGCCGGCGTATAGTTACGATTATAATATTGTGTTGCGGTGAATTTGTGGCTTGGGAGTGAGGCAAGTATTGGAGATATCGCGGTATTAGCGGAAGTAAGGTATGAATCTTTTTCTTTTGGTATCATTTAAGGCTT
>NC_081347.1:13295273-13322253 GCF_029784015.1 Lycium ferocissimum
GTGGGGCCCTTTTTTAAACCCAAGGGGTTACGGGAATAACAAAGGGATTAGAAGGACTTACCACCAAGAATCTTCTCCAAGAAAGACCTAGATTTGCTCCGAGCTCGGATTTCGAACGGTAATAAATGAGGCACTAAGGGGCTTTTAATACCTGATTAATGATAACGGGCCGTACCCGGTCGGAGAGCGATCGGACCGGCGATCGCCTCGCTTGATCTCTCGAATCACCGCAACGATTGCCTTCAAATACCTTGAGCTACTACAGCGGCCAATACCATAACTATGGTGGTAATGGTACCGCTAAGGCGGACACCAGCAGAGATTTTCCCAAAAATAATCTCAATCTCATCAAAATCGACTAATACACAGGCCATATCTTCTCGCAAACCCGTACTTAGACACGCATAAAAGCACGCTACGAACGCACTCGTGGCCTCGGAATTTCCAACGGAGGTCTCGATACCTCAATTCCAACTTCCCAACCCAAGTCTCAAAATGTTTTGAAAGTGCGTTGGGAGCCAGAACAAATATGCACTGAAGTTACAATGACTGTCAGGTACCTCTCGGGAATCGTGATTTCGAAAAGGTCCGTTTATTCAAAAGTCAACTTTTTTTTCGCCTAAAGCCAATTTTTTCTCAAAAAGTCACCAAAATCTACCCGAGCACGTCGGGGAGCATGTCAACCGTCCCCTCTTGTCAAAAGTGAGCTAAACAAGCTCGGGGAGGGGTCAAAAGTCTTTGAAAAGACTATAACGATCAAGCGGGTCATTACATTAGATACCAATTGAACCATCGCTCGTCCTCGAGCGAAGAAGGAAAAAGGAACAGAGAAGTACCTAAATTAGCGACCAACTGGGGATATCGGCTACGCATATTAGACTCAGTCTCCTAAGTAGCCTCCTTAACAGGACGATGCTTCCATTTCACCTTCATAGAAGCAATCTCCTTGGACCTCAACTTTCGAACCTGCTCCTTTAAAATCGCCATAGGCTCCTCCTCATAGGTCAAATTGTCATCAAGCAATATCGAATCCCAACAAACAATATAAGTACCATCGGCATGGTACTTCTTCAACATAGATACATGGAAAATCGGATGAACTCCCGCCAACTCATAAGCAACTCGCCCACATGGCCAAGAATCTCAAATGGCCCAATATACCTCGGACTAAACTTGCCCCTCTTCCCAAACCTCAAACACCTTTCATGGGTGAAATCTTCAATAAAACCTGGTCACCAACGACAAACTCTAGATCTCGGACCTTCATACGAATACGTCTTACATCGACTGCGAGAGGTTTGCCCTTTGGCTTTGAATAACCCTCGCTCTCTCGACGGATCCGTACCCAAGGTCGAACCTCGAATGCATCAAACCGACCACCGGAGATCTACATCTCTACCATGCAAAGCCTCGTCGTCGTACCCAATACTCGGTGATAAGCGTAGTTGTATGCAAACTCCCAAGGTAAGTCTTGATCTCAATGACCACCAAAATCAATAGCAAGCTCTCGAGATATCCTCGAGCACACAGAATAGTCCGCTCGGGCTTGTCCAATCGTTCTGGGGGTGGGAAGCTGTACTAAGATCTAATCGAGTACCCAACTCCTCATGAAAAGCCTGCCAAAAATGGGAAGTGAAGATAGTACCCCAATCAGATATGATAGAAATAGGAACCCCATGCAATCTCATAATATCACGAATATACAACTTGACTAACTTCTTCGCAGTATAGGAAATCTTTACATTGAATGTGAACTGCAAAAATTCTTCCATCCACCCAATTATTGAAGATATAAATTTGCTTAATTATGATCCATAATTATTTCATTGTTTATTCTTGTTTCTTTCATTTGCCATGTTAACAGTAATACCCGTAGTAATTTCATTCTTCATTACTAATTGTTTCTTTCATCTTCCACATTGATAGTAATAATTTTGCACAACCTTTTCAACCACTTTTTATCTTTCCTTTCATTAAATAATTTTTATCACATTGAACGTGAACTGTAAAAGTTCTTCCATGTACCCATAATTATTGCAGGTATAAATTTGTTTAATTATGATCCATATTTATTTCATTGTTTGTTTTTGTTTCTTTCATTTGCCGTGTTAATAGTAATTTCATTCTTTGTTACTAATTGTTTCTTTCATCTTCACATTAATAATAATAATAATAATAATAATAATAATAATAATAATAATAATAATAATAATAATAATTTTGCACAGCCTTTTCAACCCATCTTTATTTTGCTTGGCTTTTCATATCTTTTTACACTTTCTATAAGTCGCACAGCTAATGGCTGATTTAACTTCGTTGTGTCTGTGTGATAATTCTTTGTATGCGCATGTCGAAGTTCTCAATCTTTTCCCTACCACTTTCATATGTATGTTCTTTTTATTATTATGTTAGAGCCCTTAGATGTAGTTATATTAAAACATGTACATTCTCATCATCTCATGTTCATTATTTCTAACGTACCATGTACTTCTTTTGTTTTTATATGCTTTATTATGCAATTCAGATATGATTTTATATATAATTTAAAAGTTCTGAGAATTTTTCGCTTATAATGTGACTTTTTATTTATAATAATATTGAAGAATCTATTCTCTTGATGTTCACTGCATTATGTCGAGAAAAATAGTTAGAGAAAGAAATGGAGATAATGACGTTAAAGATTCAGGTCATGTCTCAAAATGAAAATAGGAATGGTCTTCTTTCAAGTAGATCACCAGTATTAAACCGGCCAGAGATTTTTAAGAAGAACGACATGTGTCTCAACCAACTTCTTCATCCTTGCTAGCAATTTCACTTTTCATAGTTGTGTAGCTCGAGTTTATTGGTTTCAGGTTACAAAATTTTATTCCACCTCACCAATTCATTTTTCTTTTTCTTCTTTTGTGTTGTATATGATCATGGGTGCTGCAATAGTGATATAGTGTCTCAAGCCTAAGCTTTGAAATATTTTTATTTTATTTGTCAAAATTTTATATTGACATATTGAGTTCAATTATGAAGTCGCTAACTTTTATCATATCCATGAAATTTTTTACTTGTTAAATTTGTCTTTTGTTACTCGAAAACATATTCTAATGATCTTGTACAAGTCTTTTGTTACTCGAAAACATATTCTAATGATCTTGTACAAGTACAAAATTTTATCCATAATAACTTGGAAATGCCAAAATTAAAAGTTAAATTACGAAATTGCCCATTAAAAGTTGAGTGGCCATTTTGCCATTCACTTAAACATTACTCCTATAATTTTTAATAGTAAAAAATTAAATTTGCATTTGAATTAGTAATAATATTTTATTAAAATGAAATGGGATGAATAGACCAATAATTGGCCGGATGCATTCAAATTATCAGAGACAGAGAGTATTCAATGTATTAAAATTGCTTTCATATTCTATTAGTAATACTCAATCTTTAAAGTGCCTAATTAATATTTTAGAGTTCTATTCAACTTTCAATAATACCGGCTAAGGAGAAAGGGCAAAAGCCTCCACATAATTAACCACTTTAGTAAGAAGATATAACGTTAGAACACTATTCATAAAGGAAGAATCTATTCATTTTTTTACCAGCAATTCGATCACAAGAAAATTTCTTGCCAACAAATTCTTAGAAAGAGCATGCCAAGTTCACAATTGTCCAAATAAATATTTGAGAGAGAAGTCAAATGCTTGGAAATCTCTGGACCAGACATTAGCTATGGCTGGATCTTTCAGCGGAACCCGAGAAATTATACATTGACTAGCAACTTCTATCAACACATGGTATCCATATCAAGGGTATTAGCATTATTTTATTTATAGTTTATCACTATCTTCATAGATCAGGTCTTCTACCTCTTGACCATTCGATTACGTATTTATTTCTATTTTATTGACCATAAATGCAAGTTTACATTTGCAATGGAACAGAAGAATGAAGTCGGTTCATTCATCTTAACTGTAAGGAGAATGAGTGTCGTTTATTTTAAGTGTATAATAAACGATTGTAAAAGAAAGAAGACTATACTTTCTTAAAAACTAGGCAAAAGCTTCTACATGCGAAGTATTTGCATTTATAACCGACATTGCTCATATTCACATGTAAGTTATATGTCGTTGAAACACTAACAACAAGACCATTGTTAAGTAGAATATTCAATATGAACAAAACTTAAGAAGTCAAACGATATCTAATAATCATGGAATACACGTACGTACAACACACACGTCTAGAAACCAGTACTATTAAAATCAACAATAGAGAAAAGATGGACTCTGGTCAGATACACCATTGAGACTCCTTAGATACTAAGCAATGATTGTATTCATATTGTGTCTACCACGAGTGCAATCAAACACGTGAAAGTGGACATTTTGGTTTTACACAGTCACACCCTTTCGTGCAAAATTAGGGTAATCTGGTACTTCACATCTCTCCATTTGGCAAATAAATGCTTACTTAAGGTAGAAACAATGGGCGGAAGATAGATATGCAACCAAAAAATAAAAAGGCAATATTGGCCCCTAAACTAATTAGGAGGCGATAATTCCCCCTTTAGCTATTCTTTCAAACATTTTCCTGTCCAACAGCAAAAACAACATATAACATATACACCAATGCTAATTCAAAGCAAAGCATAAAGAGGAAATTGAATTTTTTTTAATTTTATTTTTAAAAAAACAAATAAGATCACCAAATGCACACGATATTAAGGATCACATATAGACAGAAAATACAAAGTTTAGAAAACACATTCAACACAATAGATCTTTGCAACACCAGAAATAAAATTAAAATAAAAGAGAAAAGGTTTAGTGTTCAAGTGAAATTCTAAAATGGCGTAAAAAACAAAGGGTAGACTCGTACTGATCAATTAGGTGTATTAAAGATTCTACCCTATCTAAAACTTCAAGAGATCTCGACTATCGAGAAAAAGAAAGGAGAATAGAATCATCACCCCACATTTTAATCGATTATCTCACCCATCTATTAGAATAAGTACTGATAATCAAAAGTCACAGAACTGTAAATCCCTTTCCCTCTTTTGTCAAAGAGTTAAAATTGACTGTATCAGTAAAAAAAAAAATATATATATTCTAACACTTTTTTAGGGAAGGAAAAAAATGGCATAGATATTGAAGCATAACGAAACTTTTACCTCTATCTCTTCTCTGTGGAACACAAATACTATTTAAATCGACAATAGAGAAAAGATGGACTTAGGTCTGACACACCATTGAGACTCCTTAGATACTAAGCAATAATTGTGTTTATATTGTGTCTAATACAAGTGCAATCAAACATGTGGAAGTGGACATTTTGGTTTTACACATTCACACCCTTTCGTGCAAAATTCGGGTAATCTAATACTTCAAATCTCTCCATTTCCCAAATGAATGCTTACTCAAGGTAGAAACAGTGGCCTAAAGATAGATATTCATCCAAAAAGTAAAAAGGAAATGTTGGCCCCTAAACTAATTAGGAGGTAACAATTCCCCAATTAGCTATTCTTTCAAACATTTTCCTGTCCACTAGCAAAAACAACATAGAACATATACACTTATGCATTAAAAGCAAAGCATACAGAGGAAGTTGAAAAAAAAAATAAAAAAAAAATGAATAAATCACATATAGAAAGAAAATGCAAAGTGGAGACAAGACATGCAACACAATATATCTTTGCAACAACAAAAATAAAATAAAAATAAAAGAGAAAAAGTTTACAGTTCAAGTAAAATTTTAAAATAGCGTAAAAAACAAAGAGCAGACTTGTACTGATCAACTAGGTCTGTTAAAGATTCTACCCTATTTAAAAATGCAACAGATCGCGGCTATCGAGAAAAAATAAGGAGAATAGAATCATCACCACACATTCTTCATCAATTATCTCACCCATCGATTAGAACAACTACTGATAATCAAAAGTCCCAGAACTGTAAACCCCTTTTCCCTTTTCTGTCAAAGATTTAAATATGACTGTATCGGTAAAATAAAGATATTCATTCTAACACTTCATCGGGGAAGGAAAAAAATGGCATAGATGTTGAAAGATAACGAAACTTTTACCTCGATTTCTTCTCTGTGGAACACAAATTCGATTAAAATCGACACTAGAGAAAAGATGGACTCGGGTTAGATACACTATTGAGACTCCTTAGATACTAAGCCATGATTGTATTTATATTTTGCGTACCACAAGTGCAATCAATCACGTGGAAGTGGACATCTTGGTTTTACACAGTCACACCCTTTCGTGCAAAATTAGGGTAATCTAGTACTTGACATCTCTCCATTTGGCAAATAAATGCTTACTTAAGGTAGAAACAATAGGCGGGAGATAGATATTCAACCAAAAAATAAAAAGGTAATATGTCACAACCCATTTTAGCCTAGGTCATACGGGCAACTACGTTTCCCACCTCGGTAGGCGAACCCTTAACTCAACATTCACAATAATAGAAAATAGCGGAAGAAAGTAAAATAACGTAAGTATCACAATATACTATAATGTTAAAAAGTGCGGAAGTAAATGAAATCCACCCCAGTATATGGTCTGGTCATACAAGAGTATCTAAATCCGAATACTGAAGGTCTGAATAATAATACATAAGTAGTCTCAAATCATGTCTCTGAATGGAAAGCAAGACATAAGTAACAGAAGAGTCTTCGAGGTCAGCGGACGCCATGCTCACCCTGGAAAACTCAAGTGGAAGCTGAAGAGTCGATCAACCACGAGTCAAAGAAGTAGATCCGACCTGATACTCTGCATTCATAAAAGAATGCAGCAAGTGCAGGTCAGTACAAACAACATTTCTGGTAGGCATCATCGGCCGACCAAGCATAGATAACACAATTTAGAAAATAAGTAGATAGCAAGGAATCCAACAAGTATAAGATAATAGGATCACAACCAAGTGTTCGTCATCGCCTACATAAAGCCTCTAAACCCGATTACACCAAGTTTGAAATATGTATATGTCCAATTCAATCATCAATCAATCATTCACCACGAATCACAATCAAACCAATGCAGTGCAATGCAATAATGGAATGGATGAGATGTAATGTCATGCAAATGAGGTGTACACATGTACTCCGGACAGAAATATCGACATCTCGGTAGCACAACCCAGTGTGACTCGCGAAGTCTAAGTACCACCCGTCCCGAATCTTTGGCCAATGATGTGGCGTGATTTTACGCCACAATCGATGCTTTTCGGCTATAAGTTTTACTTGTTTTTAAGCAAGTCTATGTGATTTAACGTGGTTTTTATTATGTTTCAGGTAATACGAGGTCCCTAGAGCCTAAGTGTGGAAAATAAGCGAAAAAGAGGAAAAAAGTTGATCACTGGAAACAACTGGAGATTCTGGAAATTTTGGTGGAAAATTACCCTGCGCGTTCGCGCAGGGAAGTCATGCGTTCGCGCCCATGAGTGTAACTGACTCTGCGCGTTCGCGCGAGTGTATCCCACGTTCGCGCTGAAGAAGAGAATTGCTGCTGATGTCATGTGGCACGTTCGCGCTGAAGGTTTTCCGGCCCAGTCCGAGCAGAACTTGGATTTTGACGATTTTTCTATTACAGTTCATTTAAAAGCCAATTGGGAGCATTGAAAAATTATCTTTGGCATAAAACACAAGTTTGGAGGCTAGATTCCTATGTATATTTTCTTTCTTTTATTTGAACCTTGTTTATGGGAATTTCTTGGTGACAATTGAGATTGAAACTCTTGTTGTGCTTATTTATTGATCGACATTATTTTTAATCAAGTAAGTTATTGTTATTTTAATTATTCTTGTTCTTCAACGTTTCTCAAGGGAGTAGCTAACCTTAGGACTTGCCCATTTACTTTGTTTGAAACTCGGAAGAGAAAGAACGGGGTTGAGATAGAATAATTAACATGAATTTGGGGCGTTAACCCCCATCTAATGGAAATTGACCTAGGAATAGGCGATATCACTTGTAGCCATAGTCGGGTGTTTTTAATGCTCCTAATTGCTTTAGGGATGTTCAATTAGGTAGTCTAGTTAATCTTCGGGAGAAGTTAATTTAGAGTTATTATCCAAGGCTAATTAACATAATATTACCATTATCTGTAATTCGTGAAATATATTGGATCGTTACTTGAGAAGTAGTTTCCCTTATTCCATTCTTGTGGCCATTGATCAATTTACTTGCTTTCTAGATTAGATTTAACATCTTCGTATTTTATCAAAACCATATCTAAAAACCAGCATTGATGCATTCTGCTTAGCTGTTGTTGGTGATAATTCCTAATCTGCTTAAACACCTAGATATTGTTCTCTGTGGGATTCGATCCCAACCTTGTTGGGTTACTATATTTGACAACGTCCGCGTTATGCCATTAAAAGGTGTAATTTAAGCATATCAAATTTTGGCGCCATTGCCGGGGAACAATTGGTGTATTTTGGCTAATTTAGAAAATAAGCTAACTTGCTTTGAACCGAACTTGTGAATATTTGTATAGTTGTTTTTACGTGTTTTATTTTATTTTGAGAAAAAAAAAGTGGCATCTTTCCATGAAAACTTGTTTAGTAGTGATTTTTATTGTGAGCATGGCCAAATTGATGAGTTCAAACTCATGATGGAGTGCCTGCTAGGTAAGGGTAACGAAAATAAAAAAGACTTGGAAGAATACTTGGAAACTAGTCTCCAACTTGGTTTGATGACAGACGAAGAAAATCCTCCATGGGCAAATCATTATGAACTCCCCAATGCTCAAGATGAAAGGATAAATCATGAAGGTGAGTTTATTGGGAATGCCAAAGAAAAAAAAAATTGGAGTCAACCATTGTTCTGAAAAATCTGGGTGGTGTTGACTCCAATCCGGGGGAAAAAGAGGATGTCGTAATTCAGGAAGTTCAAAAGCCTTATATTTTGCAATTTGAAAATTCAAGAAGGCAGAACGACATTCCTCACTTGAAAGCCAAGAAGTGTAAGATGAAAAATATTTTACTTGGCGTGGTCATCTATTTACCACCCCCCGCTGCTCGTGGTCACAAACTTGAATCCAAGTTGGGTGCCCAATTCATAAGCTCCAAATGGCGAGAAAAGCGGTAAAGTTGGTAACTGTCATGACGCGACGTTAAATCAAGGGCTTGGTGGGAGGCAACCCATCATTTATAAATTTTTAGAATAGTTTATTTTATTATTTTTGACTAATATTAAAAAAAAAAAAGGAGCGATCTGGAAAAAGGGGGTATCAAATACCTCTGCGCGAACGCGTAGAACAAAAAGAAAAGAAAAAATATTTTGGTCAGCGCGAACGCGCCCTATGACCACGCGAACGTGCCAACGCGGAAATCCCAGGTAACCAGACAGTTAAAAACAAAAGCAAAATGGGTATAAAAAATAAAAAAATAAAAAAAAAAGAACGGCTAACTCCTATTTCTCTCTCTTTTCTCTCAAACTCAACTTAAATTCTTTAGAGATTCTTCAACTTGCAACTATAAGGTATGTGATTCTCTCACTCTCTTGTTCATAGAGTTGTTTTTATCTTCTTGTGGTGTGAAAATTTGTGGAAGAAACTATGTTCTCTTTCTCTTATTGAAACATTAGAATTGGGTGAAATTGTTGAATCTTGTGCGACATCAGTGTGGTTAGTTGTTGAGTGATGTGAGTTGAGAGTTGGGTGTTGATGTATGCAGAAGATGGGGCAAAATACGTGCTTAAAATCATTAAATCGAAGCCCCAAAATCATGCCCATAACCTGTTTGTGAAAATGCCTTCTGAAATTCTGAATTGTCACCGACTCAACGCGATCGTGCTGGTCCCTTGCGCGAATGCGCAGAAATAAAGATTTAAAACAGCGCGAACACGCCCGTATGGAAAACAAGCAGTGCAAAAACAGAATACTCGCACAGAGCTGCTCGAAACTTTTGTGACCCATTTCTTTGGCCTAATTGCCTCATTATACATTATTTTAGGTATTCATATGTATGCTCGACATGTGTGTTCATTTTGTAGGTACTTACGCTTGAAAAATGGCTGTAACATCCAATGTTGCACAAGTGCCCTTGATTGAATACTACGATACCACCACCTTTCAGTTAGCAAAATGTTCGAAGCTCAATGATAGACTGCTGGGAAAGAGCTTCATCGCAGAAAGGGGCATTGTAACGAAAAAATTGGAAGAAAAAATGCCCAAGTTCTATGAAAGGCTGGTAACAAGTGGATGGATACGCTTTGCGGATGAACCAATCAAGGTAAACTATACCCTTGTGAGGGAATTTTATGCAAATCTTTGCAGAGGCTGACATTACAGATTGGGTGATTGTCAAAGTGAGAGGCGTGGATGTCCTGTGCAATGCTTTTCGAATCAATTCCTAATACGGTCTGCAGGATGGTGATAACAGTGAGATGACACAGAGGTACGAACAAATGCTGAAACAATGGTTTGTGACCCACCTTCACGGTGGGGAGCAAACAAAGTGGTTGACCATAATGCAAAGAAAGATTGACTCCACAGAATTCACTGCTGAGGCTAAAACTTGGCTAGATATTGTGACATCCAAGGTGCTGCCTTCCAAACATGATTCAGAGGTGCCCCTTGAAAGGGCTAAACTAATTTGTGCTATGATGGAAGGGTTGCCTGTGGACGTGGGGAGGCTTATTATGCGAGAGATACGGGAGGTGGTGCTTGAAAGGACTAAGAGTCTATTCTTCTCGTCATTGATCACTTATTTGTGCTCTACTGATGGGATGCCCATGAGGCCAGGTGACAAAGAAAAGGGGCCCGGTGGACCGATTCATCCATTGAAGAAGAGAGGGCCCGGTAATGTGCAGAAAAAAAGGAAGATTGACGTAGCTCGTCATTTGGGCGGTTCACCTCTCTTGCATCGGTCGGCCGATGGGGCGCTGCTCCTACTCCCGGCTATACCACTCTTGCCACCAGCAAGAGGCCACCGGAGCCTTTTCGGATATCTCTACCCGGAGTCCATGGGGTGGACACTCGGATTCGGCGACTAGTGACTAGTCTCCCTTCGGGCCCATCTGGAGAGGGCACATCTATAGCTCCTTCTGGATCTGGTGGTCTGACATTAGCAGGTGTAGTGGAGGAGCTGAAGCAGATAAAGGAAAAGCAGGGTAAGATGGAGAGGAGGCGAAAAGAGGCAAGAGAGCACGCCAAAAAGCAAAGCAAGTTTTTGAACAAGATGATGAGTATTCGAGGGGTGTGTGCGGAGCACGGAATGAGGAGGAGGAAAATGAGGAAGATTTTGTCTGCCGAGCCCGGCGGCTCCGGCTCGAGGGTGAGCAGAGATGACTATAGCACTTAGTGCTAGCAGGTATGCCTAAGATTTTTTGTATGCTTATGTGATGGAGTGAGGACACTGCAAATTTTTTAGTTGGGGGTGGCTATTTGGTATTGTTGTATTGTAAATATGTGTTTAGGAACCCCCTCGGCTTTTCTTTGACAGAGTTCTTTTCCTGAGGGGTTTTTTTTTTTTTTTTTTTTTTTTTTTTTTTGTTGAAACTGGCGTGTTTAGGATGTTGCTTAGGTTGAATAGAGTAGTTTTGACTTATTTGGTGTTACTCTATAACTGATGGCATGTTGTTATGGTTGTTGGAAATTTTGGACCCCTTGAAAATTTGATAAATGCATACTTAGAACAGTTATTAGTTGACAGGATTGATTCTTTATATGACATTATGATTATTGGAGTATTGTGTGTGATAAATGACTACTTAGGAAGTCACAAGTGTAAAAATAATTGTCCTTATGCCAATGTGTGTGTGAGCTGTTAGTTTGGTTCTGTTTATACATATATAATCTAGAACTTGCCCGGTTGGTCTTGTTTAAAATCCAAAAGTTAGTTTGGTTGTGAGATGATCTTAGGCTTTCTTTGTGTAAATAGTCACTTTACCTAAATAAGCCTTACCAAAATTCCAAATATCCCTAGTTTCCCTTTTTGAGCCTTTTGACCTTTTTCTTGGCTAGCCAATTATGAAACCTTACCCTTTGTACAATTAATCCATCTTCGCACCCATTCCCTCCTTGATGCTACTAGATAGATGAGGCAAAATGCCTAAGTTAGGGGTGAATTAAATGTGGAGTAGATGTTAAAAACATAAGTTGGGGGTGGTGGAGTTTGCTAGTGGGAATTCAATGTGGTAGTGGCACATAAAATAAATAAATAAATAAATAAATAATAAAAAAAGAAAAAAAAGAAAATTGTAACACAAAAGGATTTGCAAGTTGGATAGGAATAAAACCACAGCGAGGTCGAAAACTTGAAAGAAAATAAAGGGGTTGGAAAGAAAAGAGGTGAATTAAGGTGAAGAGATGTTGTAGTGTTCAAGGAGGGGGAAGTCACTAATATCCAAAAAGTATCCTACCCGTCCCTAAGCCTACATTACAAGCCAAAACAAGTCCTAATGTGATCACAACCGAACGAGCCTAGGATGAAAACATAGAAAATAAGGGCAAGCCTATGGTATTTGCATGTGTAGATATGAATTTCTTTGTGAGTGTGAGTGTTTTTCTTTTCTCTTTCGTCTTCGTCCCGTTCTTGTTGTATATATGTGTGTTGGGACATTCTTTGGTCTATGTAAGGGCATAAGGATGAGAATTGAGCAAAATAAAGTGACCGCCTAAAGTAGCGTTTGTGTGCATCATAATGTGTTTGATAATGTAATGTCATGCATTGAAGCTTCATTGTTAGTCATAGCGTTCTTGAGTTGTGTATATTGCTTTAAAATAGAAAATTAGGGTGGTCCTTGGAAGAAAAACATGAATGCCGGTAGTTCAGAGTCAAAACCAATATAGACATTGTTATTCTATGATATCTAGGTGTTAGATTGAGTCGTTGTTTTGTATGGCTTGCTTGAGGACAAGCAAATACTTTAAGTTGGGGGTGTTCAATAGACAGACGGGACCCTGGCTAATTGCTCACAGGGGGAATCTCAACAGCACCACCCTGGGGGACCCACGGAGCCCATGCACTAACAATAATTCCGGAATAACATCAATCAGCCATGCAACAACGATGTCGGAATAGATCGTCGGTCATCGGCCTCTCACAATCACTCAAGTAAAAGAGTCGCTCAATCAATGATACCGGATAATTATCGGCTATCGGCCATCATGAATATGAGGGAATGTATGCAATGCACTTATCAACGATTCCGGAATTCCTCGGACATCGGCCTTCTCACAATCATTCAAGTAAAAGAGTTTATCAAAATCAGTTTCATACAATCAACTATTGCGGAATGGATCTTCGGACATCGGCCTTTACAATCACTCAAATAAGGAGTTTATCAAATATCAATTTACTCAATCAAAGATACCGGATCATCACCGAGTATCGGCCATGCATTATGAATTTGTGAGAATGAGTGCAATGCGTACATCAAATATTAACAATCAAGTTCAATATCACAAGTACCACGAAGGGGTCCGCCATCAATGTATCATATCACAATACCATCAAGGGTATGTCGACAATATATCAATATTACTAGTACCAATAACGGGTACATCAACAATGTATCACAATGCAAATACCAACAACGATATGTCAACCATATCTCAGTTAAGATAGTAACACAGATTCTGATATTTACCACTACTCGTAGCTTTAACTATCAAAATGGAACAATAAACACACATAACGGGGTGGCTAGTCTCAACACATATCAGGGCCCAACCTAAGGCAATATCCAACCCAACTTCATAACCGAAGGTTCGCATGCTGTCTCCGACATTATATTCTAAATATGTGATTCGCTATGCATAGTCTCACTAGAGGTAAGCCATGACCTACCTGGACTGTCGAACCGCAACTCCAACAAGTCACTCTATCTCCTTGCCCTTCCTCTGAAGCTCAGAACCAAAGTAGTCTAAGCATAATCGAATTCTAAATTAGAAATCATGGAGAATGATACTAATATTGCTATGATATCAATTAGGTCCATTTTAACCTTAGAAATTGGGGAAACAGGCCTATAAGGGCGAAACGGGAAATTCGCTGGTAAAATACCATATTAAATCCTAGGTAATCATAACCCAATCATTAATTTTTTATTTAACTCAAGAATTGTCCCAAATCTGATTTCAAGTAAAAATCCCAAATTGGGTATGAACCTTAATTCTCCAAATCTGAAATTCAACGTTAAAAGTGGAGGATATAGGCTTACTAAGCTTAGATTCATCACATTTTAATATTAACATCATCAATTTATCAAGTATAATCTTTGGGAAAAATCTTCCAAAACCCTCATTCAAAGTCCATTTCTAAGGGATTGAAAAGGAAAGGAGAAAATCTAAGATGATTGTGATTAAAGAGGAGTAAAGGATTAGACAAAGTTTTACCTTCAAGAATTCCTTCAATTGGTCTCCAAGAACAGCTTTTCCAAGCTCTAATATCGAGATATGAAATAATGAGGGTCTAAGACTCATTTAATGGATTTAACTGCCGTCACCCGCTACAGCGGTACTGTGACCGCCCTCAGCGCCACCCAGCGGCCACCTGACCGCATCAGCGGTCAATCCTAAATAGTTTTGACCGCTGCAGCGGCAGGGCTACCGCTCCAGTAAAAGAGAAGAATAAGATGTAGTGTTCAAAGAGGGTGAGTCATTGTTACCCAAATATCTATCCTACCCGTCCCCAAACCTACATTACAACCTTGAAAATGTCTCGATATCACAAAGCAAAGATGTCTACAGTGGTTGTGGCAATTAACTTCCGGCATATCAAGTGTATTGCAATAACTCTCCCCCCAATAAAAACAAAACTTATCAAGGACTCATTGCAACTAACCATGAGGCTTCAATTTATGACATCTAGTTATCACAGAAACCATCGTGCATACGAATCAAGACTCACGGGAAACCAGTCACTCAACAAATTCTAATGCCCTCGCAATGACCAAAGAATGTCCCAACATATATGTACACACAGAATGGGACAGAAGACAAAGGAGAAGAGAAATACTCACACTCACAAAGAAATTCTCTAGCTATACATGCAAATACCATAAGCATGCCCTTATTTTCAGCGCCCTCGACTTTGGACGGATTGCCGTGATCACACTAGGACTTTTTCAAGGTTGTAATGTAGGCTTGGGGGACGGGTAGGATAGATATTTGGATAACAGTGACTCACCCTCCTTGAACACTACATCTTATTCTTCTCTTTTACCTTTTTTGCCTTTTGTTTTCTTCCCTTCTTTCTTGTTTGTTGCCTCGGTGTGGTTTTTATTACGATTCTACTTCTCTACACTTTTTTCTCTATTTTTTTTGTTTTTTTGTTTTCTTTTTTTTCTTTTACACTTACCACACCGTTGTCTTTTAACTAAGCACTTTACTTCACCCCACTTTAGGCTTATGCCTCATACTCCCCTTAGTCCACCTATCACTCCCAACTTAGGCTTTTAGCCTCAATCTTAATATTTTAGTGCCAAGGAGGGATCGGGTGCAAAAAGAGATGGATATTTAGAACGGGTGTCGGCTTGTTACGGCTAGTCAAACAAATAGGTTTTCAGGCTCAAAATGGCTAACAAGGGATATTCATCTATGTGTATGCTTATATTTAGGCTAAACAGGGGTTCCTAACACAAACAAAGCCTAAGATCATTTCACAGCTTCACTTATCTTCAGAATGCAGGCACGACTAACCGGAGCAAAGTTTTAGATTACATACAAAACTAGAGAATATATCCACAAAACCTCACAACACATGGCATCAGAATTGTGAACACACTAGTCTCCCCGCTATAATTCCGTACACAAGGTAACCCAATAATCTAAATGTCACAAAGAAGCATGCATGTCAATTAAACAACCAAGTCCATTTTTTTAAAAAAATTTCGGAGGGGGAGTACTTTTTCTCAAAATCAAAATACGACAGGCCTATGTTAATCAAACCACCACCACATAAGTCAACAATACTCTACTTTATCTAAACATGACTTAAACATTCCAGGTTCAACAAGAAATAAACCCCTCAGGAAAAGAACCATGGCAAAGAAAAGCCGAGGGGCTCCTAAACACATATATGATACATCAAATACTCCCACCCTAACTGAAAAAGTCTGCAATGTCCCCAGTGCAGAAAAAGTAATACAAGGGAGTAGGAATACCTGTGGCGCACTAGGCGCGCCACTCATCTCGCGACTCATTGGTCTTCGAGGCATCAGGTGGTGCAGCCGCACCAACAACAGTCTTTGTAACAGCATCAGTAGCAACATCAGCAGTGGTGCCCGTAGGCACTGGCACTGGAGTAGGAAGAGGTGGTGGTAATGTCTCACCACTGGGAGCACTGCTCGAGGTGGCTCCTCTTGTCCCAAACTGGATATTCTCTATGAGCGATCTCTGAATTGCATCTGCTACCTGCTACTCCTCTCTACTCGGGCCCCTAGTGCGAGTGCTCTCTCGCACCTCCTCCTCATCACGGGCCACTCTCTTTCTCTTTCCCCAACCACCTGCTGTGGCAAGCGTAACTAATTGCACCACTGGAAGCTCCTCCTCAATATCCTCAGCAACAGATGGTGGTCTTTTGCTACTAGGTTCGGATCACGGGCCTTCAATAATGCAACATCAGCCTTAAGCTGCTCTAACTCTTCCATCAAAGTATCTGTGGAAGTGGTTGGGCGAGCCATCTCCAATGTAGTCAATCTCAGCTCAAATCCATCCAACCGCGCGGACAGTGTCATCCTCACAGGATCTAATGACTCCTCCACTCTCGTCCTCATATAAGTATCTAGCTGGTTTACTATAATCTTTGACTGCTACTCCGCTGTAGCCGCCTATTTTGTAAATTTCCTAAAGTTGTCCATTGAGAAGGCATATGGATCAACTCTAGCGATACCACTGGGCAATGCGCCCCGGGACTCGGGCCGTGGGGCGAACTCGGAGGCGGTGGAGCCGATGTCTGTGGGTCAGGAATAGCAGTCTGAGTCTCAACGAAATCATCACCAACGTCGGCCACTCGAGGCTCGAGTCCGGCACAGGCGATCTCGGTAATAGGGGCAGCAGTGGCCGGTAACTCCTGAGTAGAGTCACCCGCGGCCCCGGGATGAACAGGCTCTCGTGGTAGGTACCACTCAAGTGCCACCGTGAACCCATCCGCTTCCTCTTCTCTCAATCACTGACACTCATTCTTGCTCTTTTCTATCGAATAAGCGACGAAGCTGTAATTCGGTGGTTGATATCATCTATAAACCGCACCTGTGACCTCCGAACAAGCTCTGTAATCAAGCATGGAAATATCAGGAAAGTGTTGGGCTGGGAAGCCCTCAACTGTATCTCCGTACTAGCCAATGCCCCGACATTAATCGGGTATCTGGACATCATGCGGCCTGACAACAACCTGTCCGTCAACCGTAAGAGCATTATCGGCACCGAGGTGGGGAGAAGTCGCAACTGCACCACGCTCCACCAAAACTTTCCCTCTAGCGTCAACCACAGCTTCTTTATTCGATTCTTCAAATTAGTACACTCGGCTCTCTTGGTTGGGCAACCAACCACTGTAGATACCCAGTCCCTGATAAACTGTTCCTTGCACCTCCGCAATTTGTCTTCAAGCTCAATCGTCTGCCTCGGGGCGGTGTAGTTATTAAATATACTCGGTGATAGTACGGCGGATATATCAACACTCACCCCTCTAATCTCAACCTCGCTCAGTGGCGGTGTTTCCCTAAATTTCTGGCGCTTCTTTCTAACTTTTCTGATCAAAGCTCCATATGCCACATATATCTCGCGAACCAAGACCGGGCAATACTCCCCAAGCGGCTCTCGCATGAACTCTAACTGATAGTGGCGAATGAGCTCCCTGGCCCTGGGTAAGATCTCTAGCCCTTCAAAACTGATCCGCCGCTCCTCATTTATGGTGCGGTTCTCATGCTGAGTGTTATCACCTTTCAATTCAATGCAATATTCACATAGTTGCCTGGCACCCTCAACAGTAAAACGATCCTCAAGCCTCTTGCTTCTTAGTTCCCGCCCCCTAGCCGCCTCGGCATCAGTATCAGTATCAGCCTTATCATCACCCGACTGTGAGCTTTGACGGGGCTAGGATCTAGAATATTCTGAGGAGAGGGACCCGGCGGCCTCCTCGCATGGGCGTGCTCGCGCAGAAGGTGGGGCATCTCCAGATGCAACCTCTGATCCCTCCTCCTCGGATCCATCACCGGACCCAGAAGTAGATGATTCCTCTTCGTCAGACTAGGAGGAACTGGGAGGTGTAGGAGCCAGTACTGTGACCTGTCTGTTCCACGGGGGAGGAGAAGCCCTGATCTTCTTTACGGACATAACCTCAGGCTAATCATCCGACCCCTCGTCTCTAAGTGTGGGTTGGCCACCGGGCCACCTTCGACCCGTTGCTCTTTGCGTTTGCCTCGAGCCACCCCCTCGGGTGGTTGTAAATTTAGGTGGCGCCATACCTATAATAAAAAAAAAAAATCTAGTCAATCCGTACAAGTGAAACTAAATAGTTAGTTTCTAAAAAAAAATATTTGCTTCAGTTCTCTGATGTTCTCAGTCTGCAGACCGTCGATGTGCTTTGACGAGCCGTCAAACTTATCGGACCGTCAAATAGCTCGACGGGACTGTCTTTGTACAAAGATGGTTCGTCAACCTATCGATGGTGTCATTGACATGTTTACGGCCCTGCATCAGTACCTAACAGTTTAACAGACATCAAAACTTACTTCGGCTTTGCGTTTTCCACTTCAATCAATCAGAGAACCAATTTTCAACTATTTCGCACATTTGAGGTTTTGGGGCTTCGGGTTACTCAGACTTCACCCTCATATTCACCCTATTTTTTTACTTTAGGCAATTATCCGGGTTTCGTTTGGTAGGTATAACGATATCAAACCAAGGTTTTTAATCGAAATACCCTCCGACCTGTTGGAGTTACTCAGACTTTGCTCCTTAAGCATCAAGTTTCAACAGAGAATTGGATTTTCCTTTTCGGACCTTTGGCGGGCATAATGAGCCAACAAGTTGATCAAAATGCTTGCCGACTCAATGGGGGCAAGATATTCTCGTCCCCACGAGTCCATCTAACATCAATCATACCAAATTCCCTTCTCCCATCCACAATTTCACAATTTTGTCAATTCAAACATAGATTTCATTCAACAAATACAAACCCTAAGTCATGATACCCTTAGTATTCATAGCACATATATCACCCAAGTCTCCTAGTTTAAAACACACCCGACTTATTTCAATACCATCAAATACAGCCTAGGTCCCATACCCAAAAATTTCAATTAATTTAGAAACCCTAGGCCTTTTCTTTAGCAATTTTCGAACAAACACCAGCATTCAAACCAAGAAAGGGCCGAAATTTATGCAACATACCTGATTATGTGAAGGAGTAGAAGATTACTTGACTAAAAATCCTAAAAAAAAAAAAAAAAAAAAAAAAAAAAAAAAAAAAGAGCAACTAGGGCAGAGGCTTCGAAAATCAGTGATGAACTTTTTAGGGTAGGAGATTGTAGTGGGTTGTGATTTATGGAGGAAATAATGGTAAGTTATAGAGGGATTTATTGAGAGAGTTATGGAGGGAGTTAAGAATTTAAAGTGGGGGATTAAGAAATACTCTGCCCGTTATATTTGCTTCGATTCTTCTTTTAAAATGCGACTGTTGCCTTTATATATATATATATATATATATTTGTTTTTTTTTTTGAAGTTTTTGGTCAAAGCATACAGATGACATGAAAATTAAAGAGAAGAGCTTACCTGTTGACCAGCATTTCGACGGCGACGTCGAACATGTCGACGGTCCGTCGACATGCTCATCGATTTACTTACCTGCAGATGCACAGTTGTTAATCCTCGAAAGTTCAGCTCTGCATACCGTCATTTTACATTGGCGGGTCGACGTGTCGACGGCCCGTCTTTGTGCTCTGGTGTAACTTTGATGGTTTTTTTGAGTTTCAGTTCCCGCGCTCTCGACACATGTAAAAAAAAAAAAAAAATCTAAAACCTATAAAAATAAAATTTCAGAATTTTAACCTTGTGTTTTCTCCCAAGAAGCGCTTAATTTAACGTCGCAGCACGACGGTGTTATCAGTTTACTCTTGGTAGGGACTTGCTGCTTCAGCATTCGTCCCAAGGTGCTTCAACCGATATCGGTCCACAATTCTATCTCCATCAAATCGTACCATGGTAGTGCTTCACCTTCTGCCTGTTCACCTTAAATGTCCGAGTTCTGTCTTCGGACTTCAATTCAATAGCTCCATGGGGTGAGACACTTACCACTTCAAAGAGGCCTAACCATCGTGATTTCAATTTGCCCGGAAGCAGCTTTAATCTAGAATTAAACAGTAAGACGGGGTCACCCTTGTAGAATTCCCGCTTCAGGATTTTCTTGTCATGATATTGCTTCATCCTCTCTTTGTATAGCGCTGCACTTTCATATGCCTGATAGCGGAACTCATCTATCTCATTGAGCTGAAACAACCTGAGTTTGGTTGCTTCTTCCCATGTAGCAATAGAGTTCCGGGGCAGCTTTGTGAACCATTTTCTTGCTTCTCCAACTAACGAACATTTGAAAAGTTTAATGGACCTTCTCGAGTCACACCGTTGGATATCTTGAGAGCACACATCCAAAAAGTTTGTTATATGTTGGTGAGGGTCATCATCGATTGCATTCCGAAAGTATCCCTCTTATTTGAGCATATAATAGAGGGAATTATCAAACTTGATAGTTGTAGCAGTCACCCTCGGATGAACGATGGCGGATGCAAAGTCTTCATCTGCCTCTGGTTCATTAGCAAAAACATTCTTGACTGGAAGTTCGTTGTTGGCCATGATCACCTGGTTTACAAGGTAGCAAACGAGGTGTGTTGGAATCTGACAAAGACTTTAAGAAGAGTAAATACTATTTAGTAATTTCAAAAACTGTATTCTCCGGCAACGACGCCAAAATTTGATACGCTCAAATTACACCTATTAATGGTATAACGTGGACGTTGTCAAATATAGTAACCCAACGAGGTTGGGGTCAAATCCCACAGAGAATATGGTGTGAAAAGTTTACTAAACAAGTATTGTACTAATCTTGCGGTCCTGGTGTATTCAAGAAAAGGGTTTTATAGTTGATTTGGTTTGCGGACTAGTTTAAAGTGACTGAAATTTAAAGTTGTAAATATATGGGTAAAAAGAACCAAGGTTGTGTCCCCGTCAGATAAAGTGTATGATCATGGGTATCAATCTTGATGTACTTCTAATGGACTGCTTGCATGGATGCACTTAACCTCTATGTGAATCTAAACTATTTCCCAATAAGAAAAGATTATATCTTTCTATGCTTTTTCCAAAGATAAGAAAGTATGCAAGAAGAACAGTTAATTATGCCAAGTAAATTCCTCTTATCCCTAAGTGAATTTATTAAACTAGGTTTAAAGCCCTGAGTTCTTGTTATTTGTTCGTACCTAACCCTAGCTATTTTCTCAAATAAACTAAAGTTTATGGCATGAGCTAATGTTTGCAACCACTAACTATATGATGAATACGAAGAACAAATAAACCCTAACAATTCATTATGCGTATATCTTTCATGATCCCCAATCACAAAACACCCATCCTTGGGTTAACAACCTTAGTAAAGGTGTTTAGCTACTCATGGCAACAAGAAAACAATAAAAGATTGAAGATTGCATAATTGAATTATTGTATTGAACTTATGAATAAAAGTTGAAAGTAATGAATGTACTTGTCTGGAAGTCTTCAAAAGCAATAACAACTCAAAAGTAATTACTACAAGTCTAAAACTCCAGATGTCTGAAAAATAAAACCTAAATAGGTATTTATACAAGTCAAAACTTGGAATAATCAATCCCAGTCCTGTTCTTTCTCGGCTTGCCCTTCGATGGGTTGTCTTTGCACTTCGACGGTTGTCGACATGCTCGACGACCAACTCAACGATCTGAGTATACTTTTATCACTCTGCATGAACTCCACCGTCGAAGCACTTCGACGGACCGTTAATCATGTCGAAGGTGCAAGTCGACGATCTGATGATGATATGATGAATTGTCACTTCGCGGGAACTTATCGACGAGGAAACTCAACGATCCATCGAGCATGTTGACGGTCCGTCCTTATGCTTATCAGCGTATTGTTTCTTTTCCTCGTTTTTTCGCTTTTCGAGCATTCTAACTTCAAAATACCTGCACAACACACAAAACACATCAAACTAACACAAACTTGCTCGAAAACAAGTAAAACTTAGAGTTAAAAAACATTAGATATGCCAAAATTGCCGGCACATTAGTGCGATAGAAAGCGTGAACCGGACACGAACTTGGCCTAAGTTTTCTTTTCGATCCGATTTTTTGACTAACTCAGGATCCGCTCACATACCAGATACCTATTCCCACATAAAAACGCGCTACGAACGGCCTGTGGCCTTGAAATTCCCAACGGAGGTCTCGTTGACCAAGTCAACCACCGATGCCTTAATCCTCAATTTCCATCCAAGTCCCGGAATGCATCCGAATGCATTGGGAACCGAACCAAATATACATACAGGCTCTAAATGACCATCCGGACCTCTCGATATTGACAGAATTTTGAAGAAGGTTCGTTTACCCAAAAGTCAACCTCGAGTTAACCCTTTTTCACTTCAAGTCTATATTTTTTCTAAAGTTGTCCGAATCCAGTCTAGACACCTCGGGAAGCATGTCAACGGTCCCCTCGGGTCAAAAGTAAGCCAATCAATGCTCAGGAATAGGAGAAAGTGCTAAAAGAACTATAACGACCAAACGGGTCGTTACATCAGATACTAATTGAACCGTTACTCGTCCTCGAGCAAAGAAAAGAAGGAAAGTAGGAAAATACCGAGATCGGTGAACAGCGGGGATATCGGCTACGCATATCGGACTCGGCCTCCTAAGTAGCCTCTTCCACGAACGGTGCTTCCATTGCACTTTCACAGATGCAATCTCCTTGGACCTCAACTTTCGAACCTGCCTATCCAAGATCGCGATAGGCTCCTCTTCGTAAGTCAAATTCTCATCAAGCAATGAAGAATCCCAACCAAAAATGTAGGTACCGTCGGCATGGTATCTCTTCAGCATCGAAACATGAAAAATCGAGTGAACTCCCGCTAAGCCTGGCTGCAATGCTAACTGATAAGCTACATCACCGATACAATCCACGATCTCAAACAGGCCAATGTATCTAGGGTTCAACTTGCCCGTCTTACCAAACCTCATAAGACCCTTCATGGGTGAAACCTTTAATAGAACCTCATCACCAATAGCAAACTTCAAATCCCGAACCTTCCGATCTGCATACATCTTCTCATTGGCTCTGAGCTGCCACGAGTATGGCCTGAATAACTATCACTCTATCAAGGGACTCTCTCAATAGATCCGTGCTCCCAGGTCGAGCCTTGAAACCATCAAACCAACCGATTGGAGATCTACACCTCCTACCATATAAGGCTTCAAAAGACGCCATACCAATAATCGAATGATAACTGTTGTTGTATGCAAACTCCACCAAGGGCAAGTGCTATTCCTAATGACCACCAAAGTCAATAACACACGCTCTCAACATGTCCTCGAGCACCTAAATAGTCCGCTCAGACTGGCCATCGGTCTGGGGATGGAAAGCTGTACTAAAGTCTAATCGGGTACCCAACTCATCATGAAATGCTCTCCAAAATTGGGAAGTGAAGATAGTACCCCGATCAGATACAACAGAAATAGGGATCCCATGTAATCTCACAATATCCCGAATATACATCTTGGCTAACTTCTTTGCGGTATAAGAAACCTGAACCGAAACAAAGTGAGCGGACTTAGTCAATCGATCCACTATCACCCAAATAGAATCAAACTTGCCAAGGGTATTCGGAAGGCCCGTGACAAAATCCATGGTAATCCTCTCCCATTTCCACTCTGGAATGGGCATCCTCTGGAACACCCCACCGAGTCGCTGGTGCTCATACTTTACTTGTTGATAATTTCCATACTTAGCCATAAAATCAACTATATCCCTCTTCATACGACTCTATCAATAGTGCTGCCTCAAGTCACGGTACATCTTAGTCGCTCCCGGATGAATGGAATAGTGATAGTTATGGGCCTCAGATAAGATCAACTGAATCAGATCACTAACACGAGGAACGCATACGCATCCTCTAATCCTCAGAATGCCCTCAGAATCAATCATGGCCTCATTGGCCTCCCCTCTCGACACCCTATCTCGAATCTTGCTCAACTGAGAATCCTCAAACTAATGAGCCTTGATCGGATCCAATAACGATGATCTCCCCTCTATACAAGCCAAAATCTTGCCCGGGGATGAGATGTCGAGACGGACAAAAGCTTAGCCAGAGTCTGAACCTCCATGGCCAATGGACTCTCGAAAACAATCAATCGAGCTAAACTCCCCATACTCACTGCCTTACGACTCAAGGCATCAGCCACTACATTAGCTTTACTAGGATGATACAGAATAGAGATGTCATAGTCCTTCAGGAGCTCCATCCATCAGCACTACGTGGAATTAAAATCTCTCTGGGTAAACACATGCTGAAGGCTACGGTAATCGGTAAAAACCTCACAATGGACACCGTACAAGTAATGCCTCCAAAGCTTCAAGGCGAAGACTACGACCACCTACTCCAAATCATGGGTGGGGTAATTCTTCTCGTAAACTTTCAACTGACGAAAAGCATAGGCTATCACTCTGACTTCCTGCATCAACACCGCACCCAAAACCATAAAGGAAGCATCACAATAGACTGCGAAGTCCTTTCCCTCCACAGGTAAGTCTAGGATCGGGGCTGTGGTTAAAAGAAGCTTGAGCTTTTGAAAGCTGTCCTCACAATGATCCGTCCAGTGGAAGGGAACATCATTTTGAGTCAATCTGGTCAAGGACGAAGTAATGGCAACAAAACCTTTCACGAAGTGACGATAATAGCTGGCCAAACCCACAAAACTACGAATCTCGGTAACAGTAGTGGGCCTCGCCGAAACCCTCACAGCCTCAATCTTCTGTGGGTCAACCATAATCCCCTCTTTGGACACCACATGACCCAAGAATGCCACAGACTCTAACCATAACTCACACTTAGAAAATTTCACAAATAGGCTATGTTTTTTTAACAATCCAAGGACGGTACGAAGATGGATCTCATGCTCCACTCTACTTTTAGAATACACCAAGATGTCATCAATAAACACAATCACAAAAGAATTAAGGAACGGCCTAAAGATGCCATTCATCAAGGTCATAACGCAAAATCTGGCATTGGTGTAAGCCCGAAAGACATCACTAGAAACTCATATGGCTATATCTCATTCGAAATGCTGTTTTCGGAATATCCTCGGCCCTAATCTTCAACTGGTGATAGCCGGAACGTAAATCAATCTTAGAAAACACCGAAGCATCCTAAAATTGGTCAAATAGATCATCAATACGAGGCATAGGGCAATTGTTTCGGATAGTGACCTTGTTCAACTGGTGGTAATCAATGCACATCCTCATGGTCCCATCTTTCTTCTTCACAAATAACACCGGAGCACCCCAAAGGAGACACTACTAATGAACCCCTTTGCTCAATAAATCCCGCAATTGTTCCTTCGTTTCTCTCAACTCGACTCGGCAGGTGCCGTCCGATATGGTGGGATGGAAATAGGACGAGTACCTGGGTCCACATCAATACAAAAATCAATGTCATGATCGGGTGGCATACTCGGCAAATCTGACGGAAATACCTTCGCAAACTCGGTCACTATAGGAATAGACTTAAGGGATGGAGACGCAATAGTCATATCACGAACATGCGCCAAATACGCTAAACACCCCTTACTTACTAACTTCTTCGCCCGAAGGAAGGAAATAATCTTCTTCGGAGTGGGACTAGGAGTACCTTTCCACTCAAGCCTAGAGATGCCCGGCATAGCTAAAGTGACTGTCTTGGCGTGACAGTCCAAGATCGTATGGTAAGGAGAAAGCCAAGACATACCCAATATAATATCAAAGTCCACCATACGTAATCATCAAATCTACCCAGGTGTCATACCCCCATAAAAGTAACTAAATAAGACCAGTAGACTCGATCAACAACCACGGAATCTCCGACTGGAGTAGACACATGAACAGGTATATCTATGCTATCAAAGGGTAAATCCTAACCAACGGTATGAAATGCAGATACATACGAATAAATGGATCCAGGAACAATAACGCCTGAATCTTTGCTCTATGACGGACGTAATCGTGCGGTGCACTCGAGATCACAACATTCGAGGCCCTATGTCACGACCCAAACCGGTACGAGTCGGACGGGTGTCGACCTCCCCGACCAAATGCCCACTATACTCATATCGAATCTTCTTCGAACATCGTGGCCCACAAGATGACCAAAGCCCCGATCTCTTACGTCGCTCATAAATAGATGACATCATGAACTCTATATAACCTATATATACATAAACATGCTGAAAGAACAGTGTAAGCCAGCTAGGCTGCTACATATACTGTACACAAAAGACTAAAAGCCGACAAGGCTACATCATCTAACTAATATATATCTATCTATGGAACCTACTGCGGAATAAAAGGCAGAGAAAGGGCCCGGACAGGGCCCGTCGTACCCATAAGTACGTGTACGTATCAAAAGGCTAGCATACCAAAATAGGCTACGTGCCTCCGACCACCCGAGCGCACCGACCACCGCTATTTCGGATAGAAGTCTATTGCCGGAGGTTCACCCGAACCTCATGGATATGTACGGCCAGAAACCGGAGAGTCAAGACGGATAATGTACCGAGTATGAAAGGCATAAGAACCAAAATGTATATACAAGCATCATGAATAAGATCTAAACTCGTAAAAACCGAAAGACTATCTAAAGTTTCTTGTAGGAAATAGCATTTTGTATGTATCCGTAAAATAAAAGTACAAGCCCAACGTACATACGCCGGGGGCCATTTGCGTATGGTAATATAATAATAATATATATATATATATATATATAT
>NC_081347.1:13322353-13331119 GCF_029784015.1 Lycium ferocissimum
GTTTAAAATTTTCCCTTTGGGGGGGTCTAAGATTCCAGAATCCTTACTCAACTTCTAAGCTTCCAACCTGAAGAAACCCAGAAACGCCCTTTTTTCTTCACAAGCTTGGTTACGAGTTCGGATCTTGCCAAATCTCCTGGCTGATATAAAATATTTGGGAGTAAATATACTAGGGTCTTTCTCTGACTTGGAAGGGAGAAAATGAGAAATAGAGTCATGGATAACATAGTTATACTTGGAACTAATTAGTTCCAGCGGTGCGGTTCGACAAGCGGGTCGACAACCCATCGACGTGTCGACGGTGTGTCGACTTGCTCCGTTGACCTGATCCTGCAGATTCAATGCTGCGAAAACATAACAACGCCGCACAACGATGGTCCATCTACTATGTCTACGACCCATCAATAATGACTGGTGTCTGCAGATTTTCTTGAATTAGTTCAGGTTGCGGCGATTAGATTCGTTCAACTTCTAATCCTGTAAATTGCTAGGAATACCTGCTGGTACCTTTGTACACGGAGTAAGACACTTTCTACCTCCAAAACTCATGCTCGGGTCTCTATTCTAAAGGCATACCCGACTAGGAAACCATAGGTTCTCCTACGACGAAAACGAGAGGCGTAACACTCTGCCTCGGGCTACTAGGAAATGAGTAACAATGGGCTCCACCACACCAGTCGTGGATCCTCCTCTCGCATTCTGAGTACCACCTCTAGCTGGCTGGGACCCACCTCTAGAACCATAGGAAGTAACGTGGCCTGACTGAGCACCACCTCTCTGAGAAGTCCCTCCTCGGCCACCGGATTATACAGGAGTCCTCGGAGGCTCCCGCCTAGGCTGGGGACATCTCCTGGCAACATGCCTAACCTCACCATAAGAGAAATAAGTAAGAGGAGTCGAATGCCGAAATGCGAACCGAAGACACGGATGAGCAACACGATCCATCGGTTGCAGAGAACGAGCTCGCGGGAGTTTCTTTCGTTCTGGCGGCTGTTTCGGAGGAGCGCGATAATGCGAATGCACGGGACGACCAAAATAGTGGATGAGGTGGCCTCGAGCGATCGGCGTCCCTCGTGCCGCAACCCCCAACCGCCGAGTTTGACGTGGCATCTTGTCACCACCACTAAAAGTACGAGCCTTGGCGCCCTCAACCATAGAAGCATGCTCAATAATGGACTGAAAGAAAGCCCCCATAGACTCCATCTGAAGACAAGAAATGCAGAGAGTCATACTAGGCTTTTCCCATAAGTGTACGATCTGTATCGGCCTCGGTAAGCGACTGAGTAGAATATCGGGTCAAGTAGAGGAAACGGGTCAAGACTCCAAGGATACGCCCACTCTCAACTCGAGGTGCCGGCTCCTACGAGCCTCTCTGGCCACCGAGGCATATACTTCTCAAGAAAGGCCAAGAGAATCGAGTCCAAGTCAAGGGAAAACCCTCAGTGCCATGCCACGAAATACCTCCGCACGTCTTCGCATCGCCGCGAAACTCGGGTAGGCATATAATCAACACCGCGGGTCTCCACCGTGCCGCGCGGGTCCCCGCTAGGGCTCGTGTCTCCAACCCTAGTCCGTGAACCCCTCGTCGGGAGTAGTAATGCTTGAGTAGATAGTCTCCCAACACGAAACCGGCCTAACAGGCCGACCTCGCACTTTCGCCACACAGCCTCATACGAAAATATCCGGACGCGAACGGTAGCTATTATTATAAAGTAACTCAATAAGTGGTAGATGATCACCCCATCTCCGCCTTCGAAGTCAATAACACATTGTGCCCGCAACATATCTCCTAGAGTTTGAACAGTACGGCCCGCCTACCGCCTCCGAGGGTGGAATGTCATGGGTAACACTCACCTACGTGTCCCCAATCCTTCCCCGGAACGATTCCTTGGGGCCGAAACCGGGCACCTCCGTCGTATATAATAGATATGGGAACCCGCGAAGTCTCACTATCTCCTTAATATATAATTTTGCATAATCCTCACCGAATAAGTAGTCCCCGAAGAAAGAAACGGGTTGATTTTGTCGCCCATCACAATAACCCATATGGAGTCATACTTCCGTAGAGTGCGAGGTAAACCTGTAATGAAGTCCATATTAATCGCTTCCCACTTCCAAGTCAGAATCTCCATCTCCGTAATAATCAATGGAGGCCCTCGATGTTCGATCTTAACCGTTGGCAATTCGGGCACCGAGCGACAAACTCGCTATGTCCTTCTTCATGCCATCCCACCAAAGACAAACATCCGAGGTCATGATACATTTTTGTTGACCCCCGGTGAATAGGTAACCCCGGCATAATGTGCCTCTCCCGCTATCAACACATTGCCGCGGCCCCGCAACCTCGGGTACACCGCCCGCTGTATCGCAGCACTCCATCGGAGTGGGACCTCGAACGGGTCCTTCTCTTTTTGAAGAGGCACATCTCTATACCGTACTGAACGTGTCCTCGTGCGACGTCGCTTTACCTCTTCACGATAGAGGATTCGAAAGAACTCCTCGAACGTAAATCCCACTATCTCGAATCGCCCAAACGAACTCAGACTAGCTACCGATGAATCTACATGGACTATTCCCTTCCTTTTTGGTTGCACGTCCGTCAAACCGCCCATAGACTTACGTCGCGCATCCGCTACAATATTGCTTCCCCGGATGGTATAGAATATCGACATCATAATCCTTCAAATTCTAGCCACGTTCGCCGCAAATTCGGCCTCTCCTTCGCTTAAAGATATATCGGAGGCTTTTTATGATCCGTATAAATATCAATACGCACGCCATATAGATAATGCCTCTATATCTTCAAAGCGTGAATGCCGCTAATTCCGGATCATGAGTGGGATAATTTTTTTCATGTTTACGAGCTACGGGAGGTACAGTTATAACTCGCCATGCTGCATTAATACGCAACCTAGCCCAACACCGAAAGCATCACAATAAATGACATAGCCATCTGGTCCCTCAGGAAGAATTAACCCCGGCCCGTAGTCAACTTCTCTTTCAAGCAATCGGAAGCTTCTTTCACTGACGTCGACCCACCGGACATAGCTTTCCGAGTTAGCATCGTTAGCGCGCTGAAATCGAAGCAAACTTCTCACAAATCTCCGTAATGTCCTGCTAGCCCCCGTAAAACTACGTACCTCGGCAGTGTCGTAGGTCTAGGCCAAGTCTTTACGGCCTTAATCTTACGTATCTACCCGAACGCCTTCTAAAGAATACGCTCCAAGAATGCCACCGAAGTCAACCAGAATTCACGTTTGGAGAACTTAGCATACAATTTCGGTGGTGGAGCACTTAAGTACCGTTCTCGGATGATCCGCATCTTTCTTCTTCGATCGTGAATGTACCCGAATATCATCAATGAATACAATCACGAACATATCTAGGAATGGCTTGAATACTCGGTTCATCGTATCCAAACAACCGGGGCCGAGCATTGAGTCGGCCTAAAAGACATCACCACTAAACTCATAGTGCCCGTATCGGGTCTGAAGGCGAGTTTGAATATCTTGCCTCCCTTACCCGCACCTCGTTGATACTCGACCGGCAGTCTATCTTCGAGAAACACTTAGCGCCTTACACCGGTCAAATAAATCATCAATCCTTGGGAGGGGATATCTATTCTTTTATAGTCGCCTTGTTCGAGTAATTGTCTATAATCAATACACATCCGTTAGCCGACCCATCTTTCTTACTCAGAACAGATCGGTGCTCCCCTGGCGATGTCTTAGGCCTAATAAAGCCCTTTTCTAACAAAATCCCTCACCGCTCCTTGATTAACCGATTCCGCAGTGCCATCACCTTCAGGGAGGAATAGATATGGGTGAGTATGTGGCAACACATCTATAGTGAACTCTATCTCCCACTCGGGGAGGAAGACACGGAAGTTCATCCGAAAATTCATCGACTATCGACCGACCGAAGAGTCGGTGCCTCGCTTTTCAAGTCATGCACACCGAACCGGATGATAAATATAACCCTTTCTAACCATCTTCCTTGCCTCGAGGTATAAATAAACTTACCCCTCGGCGATACCGTATTCCCTAGCCATTCTATAGTTGGCTCCCCCAACCGAAAACCGAACTATCTTGTTTCTACAATCAACGTTAGCATAACAAGCTAGCCAACTTAATCCATACCCATAATAACATCAAACTCGGTCATATCTAACTACTATCAACCGCTAAGGTATGACAACTATATATATTCGCCGAACACCGTTTATATACTTGCTTTGCTATAACGAGTCTCCTACGGTGTAGCTACCTCGAATGGTTCAATCAACTCGGGGTTTTATTCCGATTCTACTAGCAACAAAGGGAGATATATATGATAAGGTGGAGCCCGGATCTATCAACGCATATATGACCCGAGAGAAAATCGATAATATACACAACGTAATCACATTGGGACGCCTCCTAATCTGTCTACTAGACAAAGCATATATGCGGTTCGAAGGACCGTTAGACTCCAGTCTTCCGCCACGGCCTCTACCACGGCTTGTTGGTGTCGGAATACCCTGCCCCCATGTGGCGCATAGCTGCGGAAGATGATGAAACGTCAACCGACCCAAATGAGGCCCAGTCGCACCACACAATTACCCCCGTACGTACACTCCCTCATAATATGGCCTTGTCGCCACCAGAAAAACAGCACAGACCAGCGAGACAAGCATTCCCCCGGATGGCGCCCTCCGCACCGAGAACAACGAGGCATAGATAGCCTCGTCCGACCCGAACTCCCCGCGCATCCGTGAACACAAAGCCTCCCGAGCTCGACCGGCTCCCGAATACCCCGTGCTATCAAATCTCCTACCCGGGGTACGCGAGTGGCGCCCGCGTGCTAGGCCGAGGATATACGCTATCTTTAGGCCGAGGTCGCCCGCCCCCGAAACTCCCGAATAACCGGCCCGATCCAGCCCTCTTGTCCAGCCCCGTCATGATCTCTATCGGGCCGACGCCTCTCGTGTCGATCCTTCATCCCCCGTGCACACGCCACATTCGACAATATCCATCCACGCCGGAAGCCATTACCATACAACTATCAACCAAATAACGATCCAACCCCGCCCACATATCGATGCACCCTACCTGGCCGTATCGTCATACAATCTGAAGGCGCGTGTTCAGCGATAGCAGTCAATACCGACTATACTCTCGAATGCTTCTCCCCCGTCTGTTCAACCGTAGAATCTATCAACCCTAGCTCGCCGCATCTGGAGTGCGTAAAAGTGGCCAGAAAGGCCTCCACAAACTCATCCCGCGGGAGCATCATCGCCCCTGGGACAATTCCCGGACTCATACCAACTAACCGCTGATCACGCAACCGATACGAAACCAACTCAACGTACCCGTCTCGGAAGCTCTAACTATCCTCAATGTCTGTTGCATCTGCCCGAATAATCTCCTGCTTCGATCATCCCCGGTCTTTGACTCGTAGAACTGCGGGGATTACAAGTCAAGAAATCACGGGTCCTGAAACTATCGTATACATCCGCATAGTCGGTCCCTAATCCATGCCTCGCGAGCCCGCCCTGGCACGCTAACCCTCGGTCGACGAATCGAGACCGCATCTCTCCATAGCCCTGTCTTCCGCCCTTGGCCGAGGAGCCGAGGTCGGGTCTTTGGAACCTCGGGAGTCGCGGTGAGCCGCCTCTCGTCCCTACACCGTAGCTGGCCCCCACGCTCCCTCTGGTAGTGGCGGTGTCGCGAGAGCTCGGCCGACCGGAGCACAACCTCGGACAGCCGGGCATGGGCCCTAGTAACTCTCCGGATACTGGCCGGTCTCTCCAGCCACTACCTTGCCCTTCTCGGCGGTATGTACCGTCGCTTTTTTGGAGGTATCGCTCGTAAACATAATAATGCGGTAGGGAGGAATTATCCCGATAACATGTACCTATCGCACGATCTAGAATAAGAAGGAAAGATAACATCCTAAATGTCACGTAGCTTCCGTTTTTATAGATGTGGTGCACAACTACACCGATAAACAAGACTCTACTAGACACGGTCTGGTAGGACAACAAAGGATGAACGTTTCCTCGATACCACTTTTTGTCACGACCCAACCCGTGACGTGGCTCATGTCTTAGATCGGACACTCGTATACACCTGTTAACTATAATCATCCACAACTAGCATGATAAGGCACTTATATATAAAAGGCAAGACGTTGTCTTAAAACTGTCGCATATATATACATATCACAGCAACCTCTCATCGCAGGCCACAACTTTCAACAAAATAAAACATCATACATGTTTACAAGGCTATCATAATACGCGGGAACGCCCCAACTATATATATATATATACGCGAGCCGACAAGGTCGCCACTACATACGCATCCCAAAACATATATACATACGCAAGCCGACGGGGCGCGCTACTACGAACTGAACGTCCCAAAACATAAGTCACACATAAACAATCGTACGCCAACTATGTACGCACCCACGCATGTCTACTAAACACCTCTAAGAGTAACAACGGTGTCGTATGACGGGACGGAGCCCCCGCCGTGCCTGGTATTATTATATACAACAAAAGTGGATTTGTATCAAAAAGCTGTGCCTCCGGAACAAGGGAGCACTTCAAGATGGCTGAATAGATATCTAAGTCGGGCGGATCACCAAAACGAGCGTCCGTACCGCGGGCATGAAACGCGGCCCCCCGAAGAAAGCGGGTCCGCACGGATATGTACCGAGCATGTAAAACATGAATATAAGTGAACGAGGATAAATGGATTATGAAATAAGAGGTGTAGAAAACTAGTACAATAACCGGAGAACCACAAGTCTTACCTTTGAAACATAAATCATACGTGTCAATATCATTGTTATATCCCGTATTTTGTACGTTGAAATATTTTTAAGTTGGTTGCAGGGGTTATGGACAAGACTTTTAAATTCCGGTTTTGTTGGTTTGTTTTAATGCACAAGTTGCATATTCGTCTTTTTTTACGGTATGGTTAAGTTGGTGGTAAATTTGGATTAAGGAAAATTTGGGGTTGAAAGTGAATTATGGAAAGTTAATTATTTTTCATAAATTAAGGGCTATAAATGAAATAAATATTTCTATTAAAATGACAAAAGAGGCCATGTGGCCGTGCATGTGGGATGTGGCCATAGAGCACGCTGTGCTAATTATATATGTAGTAAAAGATGACAATTAAAGCATTCATCATCTTTCACCCCTTAGAGAGAGAAAATTCAAGAAGCATGGAGAAAGAAAGAGAGAGACCATTCGGGCCAAGGCTTGGCCGAACATGGTGCTCACAAATTTTGTCCAAGAAAATTATTTTTCTCTAGATTTCCTACTAATTCTAAGGTCCTCTATAACATGGAGTTGTTGAAGCAAGCAAAGTTGTTTGTTCTTGAAGTTCTCAGCTTCTAGCCGAAGGAGGAACTAGGTGAAAGAGGTGAGGTTCAATCTTTATTTTCATATGTTATGCATGGTTTGTGTATGTTTTGGAGTGTGGAAATGAATGAAAATCATGAAATTGATGCATGTTGATGATGGCCGTATAAGGGCTATTTTTGGTAGGTTATAGCGAATTGATTTCACTTCTTAGCATTTTGGTCGTTGTTGTCATGGATTGCGTGATGAGAATGAAGGTATTGAATGATTCAAGTTGAAGTTATAATTGTTGTGTTTTGGCCGTGTATAGGTAGTGTGGTGTAGGAGCGAAGAACTAATTCTATTTAGTGTAATTTAGTTGTTGTGTTGCGGATTATGTGATGAAAATGAGAGTATTGGATGATACAAGTCAAGTTGGAATTGTTTGTGAGCTAATGTAGAAGTTAGCGTATTGGTAGTATAGTTTCTTGCATTTACACGAAATATTGTAATACGTGGTTGTTGATATAGTTAAAAGCTAATTTGAAGAAAGAAATGTGTTATTGTTGTTTTCTTGAACTTCTGAAGGTTTCGGGTTGCATTGTGTAGTGGATGAAACGATTTGAATACTTTGTGAATTGTCAGAAGTATTCTTGAATCTTGTCGAATGATCTTGGGTTAGTTTTTGAATACGCGGGCATTGATGTTGGCTCGAATGTATGGTTAAATTGAATGTGAATGGAATGTTGTTGAATTGTGTCGAAAGAGTTACTAACATTAGAATGCGTTTTGAACTCACCTATTGATGTTGTTTATATAGTTGTTGGTATTGTTATTGAAGATTTGGCCGATTTTAATTCTCGGTGTCGATGGATTTATAGGGGGAAGTGCTGCCCAAATTTCTATAAATAAAGTGATAAATAATTGGATTCCTAAGTGCTTATGGCTAATGTTGATATCAAACGACGTTGTTGTAGATCTTGAGAGAAGTCAGACGTAAGTTCGGATTAGCTTAGAAGCGGACGAGGTATGTAAAGCTTACTCTTTCCTTCTTTTTGGCATGTCTTAGACGTAAGTAAGGTATGACAGGATATGTCTTTCGGGGTAACTCCATTCTTAAGTCCCGATGTATGTTTACGATTCTTATTTGTTTCTTGATGTTGACATTCTTTATATGGTCGGACTATGGTCCTTAAGTTCTACGTATGATTGAGTTCAAATGTTGCAAAAAGAATTTTTGACCTTAAAGGATCTTATGTCTAAAAATGTCCGTAACTTTCTGTTGCATCAACCTGATTACTTTGACATGCTCGTAAATGATTCCATAACATATAATGACTTTAGCTTTCATGGGCGGCTCGGATTGGTTTGATACATATCCGTGGTCCTCGAGATTTTCATTGATATAGTCCTAACACCTTTTGGAAAAA
>NC_081347.1:13331219-13628684 GCF_029784015.1 Lycium ferocissimum
AAAGATAAACATTCTAACACTTTATCAGGAAAGGAATAAAATGACATAGATGTTGAAGGATAATGAAACTTTTACCTTAATCTCTTCTTTGTGGAACACAAATACTATTAAAATCGACAATAGAAAAAAGATTGACTCAGGTCAGACACACCATTGAGACTCCTTAGATACTAATAAATAATTGTATTTTGCTGTGTATGGGCTAATTGGGAACTTTTCTTATTTACATATTAGTACCTTAAATAATAACATTTCTATTGTAGTTCTTAGCTTTCCTTTATATTCTGTACCAAGGCTTTGTAAGAACCATGTTGAATGAAAATCTGAATTTTTTAATCTTCATTTTCCTTTCTTCTTCTCTTTAGTTTCTTTTAGTTAAATCGTAATGGGGATTCCAACGTGGTAATCGTTACAATTGGTATCAGAGCCGATGATTCTTAGCCCCAATTCCGCAAGGATGCTCCACCACTTTTATTATCATTCACCGCGAGTCTTAGCAACTTTATCTATTGACGAGGTCTATGTCCATGGTTCAGCAATTCCATATGACGTTCAAACAAGGAATAGGGAGCAGCAAATTCCATCAGATTTGTACGCACATGGAGAACTAAGGTCTTACATGCTGGGTCACAATTATAATTTTACCACAAACACAATTGTTAGTGGCCAGCTTATCAATAACATTCAACAACGAGAGAATATATATTCAGCAACCACAAACTCCGTTACAGGTGACGAAATTATCAGTAGTTGTCAATATTGGGAGAATCTTTATCCAGGGTGGAAGTTTGATGTCACTACTAGTCAGTGGTATCAGCTAGATACATACAATTCTGGGGTAAGTGCAGATTTTGTTTCTTCTGGTACTATTTCTAAAGAAACATTCGAGGTCCCTTACTTGTCGCAAATTAATCAAAAGCCTATGGTAACTGATCCTAATAAGAATGAAGCAAATGAACAAGCTATTCATTATGAGGATCACCTATTTGATAAATGTTCTCAAAGAACAGCAGATACTTTTCAAGAGTTTCCAAACCATGGAGGTGACTTAACGAATGGTGGCCGAGAGTATCGAGCGCCTAATGAGACTAAAAAAAAATGTCACTAATGAGATTTTGTTTGAGGAATCTGGAACCTCGAAGAAGATAAATTAGAAGATAATGGATATCAAGTACTTGATCAAATTCTTCGGATGTATGGAATTAATGTGACGGATATGCAATGGGATGAAAGTGAAGGAGATGAGCCTATGGTGCTTGGAGATGGTATGGACGATTGGAGGAATCTTACCAACCTATCGAGGATACTCATGAAATTAGTTATGCACGTGTGGATGCGTCGGAGGAACCTTATTAGCCTATCCTAATGGGGGTTCAACGCAGGGAAACTGGCCTCACAAAAGTCATTACCACAGGAGTGGAATCAGACATTGAAGCGGGAGACTCAAGCTATGTGGGCAAGGTGTTTGACAAGAGCTTCCCAGGAAATGAAATCCAGTCACTTAACCCATTCATTTATAAGCAATTTCTTCTCACTTATCTTGGATACCAGGAGTGGTTAGTGCTGACGGCCATAAAAATAAGCTCCAGACTCAAAGCGATCATTATCTGAGAGTAACTTTTGAACAATCAAGAAAGAAAGAATTAACACTTGTAATTAATGGAAACATTTGGTGGCTACAATGTGACTTTGGCTTGTATAATGGAAATTTGCTTGACACTGAGCCAATAGACAACAGTTAGTTCCTGTCCCTTCCGACATGAGTTTATCGAATGCAAATTCGAACCAGTGTATTCACAGCACCTTCGGAAGATGTTTCATAAAGCATGACGTGATCATTTTTGGTTGTCAACTTCAAAAGATTTTGAGGAAAAGTATTTTTAATCCTGATATTTATTCACTTGCACTACATGAATCAAATTCTCTTGCTCACTTGCCAAATGACATGCCCTTTAACATCAACACCATTATTTCTACTAAATATTCCGTATTTTCTCAGAGAAATCCAAATTATATTTCATTAGTGAACTACATTGCTCAAGGTGGAAAGTTACAAGAGGTAGTGAAAATAGCTATAGAAATGCAGATGCAACCTGAAGTGGTATTAGTGGTGAAAAGTGAATCTAACATGGATGATGTTGAGATTGGATTAGATTATACTGTTGATGGAGCCAGGCATGAAATTTGTGTGGAACTTTTAAGTAGCAATGCTAAACTATCTTCATTAATGGAAGAAGATGTTGAGATTGCATTAGATTATACAGTTGATGGAACGGGGCATGAGATTTGTGAGGAACTTTCAGATAGCAATGCTAAACTATCATCATTAATGGAAGAAGATGAAGAGAAGGATGAGGGCGTAGGGTCATCGACTTGGTTTGGATTAGAAAGTCCTCTCATGGCTTGCAATGAGATTTCAGACACCATGTCTGTGGTTTGTTTCGATAATTGAAACAACCAAGTGATTGTTAACGGTATTGTATTTGCTAAAGCTCCATCATATGAGGTTACCTTAGTCTATATTCATGGCTGTAGCTGGTTTGATACAGGACAGAGTTCAAAAATGCTCAGATTTCGTGATCACCATGTGTTTGCACCTACAGCTCTCTTTTCACATGCCATTTGGGATACTGTCAAGTTGAGACTTTTACTTGAAACGAGTCCTTCTACAGAGGGACTTGGGATATCATTGATATATGGGGCTTAACATACACCTGAAGAATCTTTTGATGGGATTAAAAAGGTGTTGGTTAGACGACAGATTATTGAGGATAATGCTAAAAGTTTAAATGAGAAAATATCTTCTTATAGTGTATACTGAAGGAGGTAGTTGGCAAAACTGATGGTGAAGATGACCAGAAGTTAGTTGCTATTGCTATTAAGTTCAACGATGGTGATTTCGCGTTGCTCTTTACCTTTATGTTATCTATACTGACTGTCATGAGTTTGAGATGGTGCCTGAGACGCTAGCGATTCAGATTATATTTCAAGGTGGACATGTCAAGATGTGTGTAATCGAAAAGGAGAATGGGTATGGAGGTGTTGTAAGTAGTGTATTTCCTAATTGCAATGGTGAAGTGTTAAACTTGAAAAGAGTCAACAAATTGGCAGGTTTGCTTAAATTTTCTAGGATTATTCAGAATGGTTGAATGGTGCAGCTAGTCCTCCTCTGCCAATTTGCAAAGTTGCAAAGGTACAGCAGTACTATTACAGTAGTTCAAGGTGTGTTTGCAATGATACAAAATGCACGACAACCTTAAATGAGATTGACATATAGCTTATACCTATTTCTGTACTGCTGGTTATTGCATTGTCCACTGAGAATAGCAGCGCATTTGTCTGGATAGTTACTGCTCACATTCACTATAGAAGTGAGCGGCAGATAGCATTATTGGAAGGAGCTTATACATATGCTATTCAATATGGTCTTCCTTGCAAAGAAATTGGTACAAGGCTGGTGAATGTTAGCTCCTTAGCAGTGGTCTATTGTGCAGAAGTAAACCATAGGGTAGTTACTTCCTTCACTGATGAATTCGAACAAAAATTGGAGTAAACAATTCTGATTTTTGACCCTGGAGGTGGTTCTTTAGATTGGTCACTTTATGTGGTATTTGAGATGTTCTGTACTATTTTTAGTAACTATCTTAGATTTGGGTGTGCTCAAAGTCTACATGAGACCAAATATGGTGCATTTATCTCCACTTCAACTGTATATCTTAGTGGTGAAGTTGCTGAAGCTACCACCTGTGCGTTAGACAAGAAAGCTGGTGAAAGATTTTCATCTTTAATCCTGGAGGAGAACAACCTCTGTTTGTGTTCTAGTTGAAGATGCCTTAGTCCTACATACATGCATGGAATTCCTTATTTGGTTATACTGCAGAAAAGCTCCCTGGTTTGTTGCATTTCAGTCACAAGCTTGCGGTTTTCATGAGCATTCCATTTCTAGTTTTTCATTTCAACCTTGAGGTCAAGGTTCTTTTAAAAGGGGGATGGAATGTTGTGTATGGGCTAATTGGAAACTTTTCTTATTTACATATTAGTCTCTTAGATAATAACATTTCTATTGTAGTCCTTAGCTTTCCTTTATATTCTGTACCAAGGCTTTGTAAGAACCATGTTGAATGAAAATCTAAATTTTTTAATCTGCATTTTCCATTCTTCTTCTCTTTAGTTTCTCTTAGTTAAATCCTAATGGCAATTCCACCTTGGGAATCGTTACATAGTTATATTGTGTCTACTACAAGTGCAATCAAACACGTGGAAGTGAACATTTTGGATTTACACAGTGACACCCTTTCGTGCAAAATTCGGGTGATCTAGTACTTCACATCTCTCCATTTGGCAAATGAATGCTTACTTAAGGTAGAAACAATGGGCGGAAGATAGATATTCGTCCAAAAAATAAAAAGGCAATGTTGGCCCCTAAATTAATAGGAGGTAATAACTCCCCCTTTAGCTATTCTTTCAAACATTTTCATGTCCAACAGCAAAAACAACAAAGAACACATACACCAATGCCAAATAAAAGCAAAGCATAGAGGAGTTGAATTGTTTTTTAAATACGAATAAGATCACCAAACGCGCACAATATTAAGGATCACAAGTAGAAAGAAAATGCAAAGTGGAGACAACACATTCAACACAATAGATCTTTGCAACACCAGAAATAAAATAAAAATAAAAGAGAAAAGATTTAGTGTTCAAGTGAAATTCCAAAATGGCATAAAAAAGAAAGGGCAGACTCGTACTGATCAACTAGGTCTGTTAAAGATTCTACCCTATTTAAAAATGCAACAGATCATGGCTATCGAGAAAAAGAAAGGAGAATAGAATCATCACCACACATTCTTCATCGATTATCTCACCCGTTGATTAGAAAAGTACTGATAATCAAAAGTCACAAAATTGTAAACCCCCTTTCCCTTTTCTGTCAAAGAGTTAAAATTGATTGTATGAGTAAAAAAAAGATATACATTCAAGCACTTTATCAGGGAAGGAAAGCAATCGCATAGATGTTGAAGGTAACGAAACTTTTACCTCAATCTCTTCTATGTGGAACACAAATACTATTAAAATCGACAATAGAGAAAAGATGGACTCAGGTAAGACACACCATTGAGACTCCTTATATTCTAATCAATAATTATATTTATATTTTTTCCACTATAAGTGCAATTAAACATGTGGAAGTGGACATTTTGGTTTTACACAGTCACACCCTTTCGCGCAAAATTCGGGTAATCTAATACTTCACATCTCTCCATTTGGCAAATGAATGCTTTCTTAAGGTAGAAACAATGGGCGGAGGATAGATATTCATCCAAAAAAATAAAAAGGCAATGTTGGCCCCTAAACTAATTAGGAGGTAATAATTCCCCCTTTCGCTATTCTCTTAAACATTTTCCTGTCCAACAACAAAAACAACATAGAACGTATACACCAATGCCAATTAAAAGCAAAGCATCCAAAGGAAGTTGATTTTTTTTTTTTAATGAATAAGATCACTAAAAGCGCACGATATTAAGGATCACATATAGAAAGAAAATGCAAAGTGGAGACAACACATTCAACACAATAGATCTTTGTAACACCAGAAATAAAATAAAAAAAGAAAAGAAAAAAAAAGTTTAGAGTTCAAGTGAAATTCTAATTAAAATGGCGTAAAAAACAAAGGGTAGACCCGAATTGATCTACTAGGTCAATTAAAGAATCTACCCTATTTAAATATACAACAGATCACGACTATCGAGAAAAAGAAAAGAGAATAGAATCATCACCACACATTCTTCTTCGATTATCTATCCCATCGATTAGAACAAGTACTGATAATCAAAAGGCTCAGAACTGTAAACCCCTTTTCCCTTTTCTGTTAAAGAGCTAAAATTTATTGTATCAGTAAAAAAGAGACATACATTCTAATATTTTATCAGGGAAGGAAAAAAATGGCATAGATGTTGAAGGATAACGAAACTTGTACCTCGATCTCTTCTCTGTGGGACACAAATACTATTAAAATCGACAACAAAGACAAGATGCACTTAGGTCAGACACCATTGAGATTCCTTTGATACTAAGCAGTAATTGTATTTATATTGTGTCTACTAAAAGTACAATGAAACACGTGGAAGTGGACATTTTGGCTTTACAAATTCACGCCCTTTCTTGCGAAATTCGGGTAATCCAATACTTTACATCTCTCCATTTGAAAAATGAATGCTTACTTAAGGTGGAAACAATGGGCAGAATATAGAGATTCATCCAAAAAGTAAAACGACATTGTTGGGCCCTAAACTAATTAGGAGGTAACAATTCCCTCTTTAGCTATTCTTTCAAATATTTTCCTGTCCAACAGCAAAAACAACATAGAACATATACACCAATGCAAATTAAAATCAAAACATACAGAGGAAGTTGAAAAAAAAAAAACGAATAAGATCACAAAACCCGCACGATATTAAGGATCACATATAGAAAGAAAATGCAAAGTGGAGACAACACATTCAACATAATAGATCTTTGCAACACCAGAAACAAAATTAAAAAAAAAAAAAGGTTTACAGATCTAGTGAAATTCTAAAATGGCGTAAAGAACATAGAGCATACTTGTACTGATCAACTAGGTCTATTAAAGATTCTAATCTATTTAAAAATGCAACAGATCACAGCTATCGAGAAAAAGAAAGGAGAATAGAATCATCACCACATATTCTTCATTGATTATCTCACCCATCGATTAGAATAAGTACTGATAATCAAAACTCACAGAACTATAAACCCTCTTTCTCTTTTCTGTCAAAGAGTTAAAATTGAATGTATCAGTAAAAAAAAAAAAAAAAAAAAAAAAAAAAAAAAAAAGAGATATACATTCTAACACTTTATCCGGGAAAGGAAAAAAATGGTATAGATGTCGAAGGATAACGAAACTTATACCTCGATCTCTTCTCTGTGGAACACAAATACTACTAAAAACGACAAAAGAAAAAAGATGGACTCAGGTCAGACACACCATTGAGACTCCTTAGATACTAAGCAATAATTATATTTATATTGTGTCTACTAAAAGGGCAATCAAACACGTGGAAGTGGACATTTTGGTTTTACACAGTCACACCCTTTCGTGCAAAATTCGGGTAATCTAATACTTCACATCTCTCCATTTGACAAATGAATGCTTACTTAAGGTAGAAACAATAGGCAAAAGATAGATATTCATCCAAAAAGTAAAAAAGGCAACTTTGGCCCCTAAACTACTTAGGAGGTAACAATTCCCCCTTTAACTATTCTTTCAAAAAAATTCCTGTCCAACCGAAAATACAAAGTAGAACATATACACCAAAGCCAATTAAAGCAAAGCATATAGAGCAAGTTGGAAATTTAAAAAAAAAAAAAAAAAAAAAAAAAAAAGAAGAAGAAGATGACCAAAAGCGCATGATATTAAGGATCACATACAGAAAGAAAATACAAAGTGAACACATTCAACACAATAGATCTTTGCAAAACTAGAAATAAAATTAAAATAAAAGATAAAAGGTTTAGTGTTCAAGTGAAATTCTAAAATGGTGTCAAAAAAGGGACAGACTCGTACGGATCAGCTAGGTCTATTAAAGATTCTACCCTATTTAAAAATGCAACAAATCACGGCTATCGAGAAACAGAAGGGAGAACAGAATCATCACGACACATTCTTCATCGATTATCTCACCCATTGATTAGAACAAATACTGACAATCAAAGGTCATAGAACTGTAAACCCCCTTTCCCTTTTTTGTCAATGAGTAAAAATTGACTATATCAGTAAAAAAAAGATATACATTCAAACACTTTATCAGGGAAGGAAAACAACCGCATAGATGTTGAAGGATAACGAAAATTTTACCTCGATCTCTTCTCCGTGGAACAAACATACTATTAAAATCGACAATAGAGAAAAGATGGACTCAGGTCAGACACACCATTGATACTCCTTAGATACTAATTAATAATTGTATTTATATTGTGTCTACTACAAGTGCAATCAAACACGCGGAAGTGCACATTGTTTTACACAGTCATACACTTTCGTGCAAAATTCAGGTAATCTAATACTTCACATCTCTTCGTTTTGCAAATGAATGCTCATTTAAGGTAGAAACAATGGGCGGAAGATAGATATTAGTCAAAAAAGTAAAAAGGCAATGTTGGCCCCTAAACTAATTAGGAGATAACAATTCCCCCTTTAGCTATTCTTTCAAACATTTTCCTGTCCAACAGCAAAAAACAACATAGAACATGTACAACAATGCCAATTAAAAGCAAAGCATATAGAGGAAGTTGATTTTTTTAAAAAATGAATAAGATCACCAAACGCGCACGATATTAAGGATCACATATAAAAAGAAAATGCAAAGTGGAGACAACACATTCAACACAATAGATCTTAGCAAAACCAGAAATAAAATTAAAATAAATGAGAAAAGGTTTAGTGTTCAAGTAAAATTCTAAAATGGCGTAAAAAACAAAGGGCAGACTCATACTAATCTGCTAGGTCTATTAAAGATTCTACCCTGTTATTTAAAAAATCAACAGATAATAGCTATCGAGAAAAAAGAATCAGTATAGAATCATCACCACACGTTCTTAATCGATTATCTCACCCATCAATTAGAACAAGTACTGATAATCAAAAGGCTTAGAACTGTAAATCCTCTATCCCTTTTCTGTCAAAGAGTTAAAATTGAATGTATCAGTAAAAAACAAGATATACATTATAACACGTTATCAGGGAAGGAAAAAAATTGCGTCGATGTTTTAGGATAACAAAACTTTTACCCTGATCTCTTCTCTATCGAACACAAATACTATTAAAATCGACAATAGAGAAAAGATGTACTCAGGTCAGACACACCATTGAGACTCCTTAGATACTAAGCAAAAATTGTCTTTATATTGTGTCTACTACAAGTGCAACAAAACACGTGGAAATGGACATTTTGGTTTTCCACAGTCACACCCTTTCGGGCAAAATTCGGGTAATCTAATACTTCACATCTCTCCATTTGGCAAATAAATGCTTACTTCAGGTAGAAACAATGGGCGGAAGATAGATATTCATCCAAAAAGTAAAAAGGCAATGTTGGCCCCTAAACTAAGTAGGAGGTAACAATTCCCCCTTTAGCTATTCTTTAAAACATTTTCCTATCCAACAGCAAAAAACAACATAGAACATGTACAACAATGCCAATTAAAAGCAAGGCATACAGAGGAAGTTGATTTTTTTTTTTTTTAAAATGCATCAAATCACCAAACGTGCACGATATTAAGGATCACATATAGAAAGAAAATGCAAAGCGGAGACAACACATTAAACACAATAGATCTTTGCAAACCAAAAATAAAATTAAAATAAAAGAGAAAAGGTTTAGTGTTCAAGTGAAATTCTAAAATGGCGTAAAAAACAAAGGGCAGACTCTTACTGATCAGCTAGGTCTATTAAAGATTCTACCCTATTTAAAAAATCAACAAATCATAGCTATCGAGAAAAAAAAATGAGTTATAGAATCATCACACACATTCTTCATCGATTATCTCACCCATCAATTAGAACAACTACTGATAATCAAAAGGCTCAGAACTGTAAATCCCCTATCCCTTTTCTGTCAAAGGGTTAAAATCGTATTAAAAAAAAAAAAAAAAGATATACATTATAACACGATGTCAGGGAAGGAAAAAAATGGCGCAGTTTTTTTAGGATAACAAAACTTTTACCTCTATCTCTTCTCTATCGAACGCAAATACTATTAAAATCGACCATAGAGAAAAGATAGTCGAACACTATTGAGACTCCTTAAATACTAGCAGAAACTAGTAATTGTCTTTATATTGTGTCTACTACATGTGCAACAAAACACGTGGAAGTGGACATTTTGGTTTTCCACAGTCACGCCCGTTCGGGCAAAATTCGGGTAATCTAATACTTCACATCTCTCCATTTGGCAAATGAGTGCTTACTTCAGGTAGAAACAATGGGCGGAAGATAGATGTTCATCCAAAAAGTAAAAAGGCAATGTTGGCCCCTAAACTAAGTAGGAGGTAACAATTCCCCCTTTAGCTATTCTTTAAAACATTTTCCTGTCCAACAGCAAAACACAACATAGGGCATATACACCAATGCCAATTAAAAGCAAAGCATAATGGAAGTTGAATTGTTTTAAAAAAATGAATAAGATCACCAAACACGCAGGATATTAAGGATCACATATAGAAAGAAAATGCAAAGTGGAGACAACACATTCAGCACAATAGATCTTTGCAACACGTAAATAAAATTAAAATAAAAGAGAAAAGGTTTATTGGTTAACTAAAATTCCAAAATGACGTAAAAAGAAAGGGAAGACTTGTACTGATCAACTAGGTCTACAAAAGATTCTATCCTATTTAAAAATGCAATAGATCACGACTATCGAGAAAAAGAAGGGAGAACAGAATCATCACGGCACATTCTTCATCGAATATCTCACCCATTGATTAGAACAAGTACTGACAATCAAAAGTCACAAAACTGTAAACCCCCTTTCCCTTTTCTGTCAATGAGTTAAAATTGACTGTATCAGTAAAAAAAGGATATACATTCAAACACTCTATCAGGGAAGGAAAAAAACCGCATAGATGTTGAAGGATAACGAAACTTTTACCTCGATCTCTTCTCGGTGGAGCACAAATACTATTAAAATCGACAATAGAGAAAAGATGGACTCACGTCAGACACACCATTGACACTCCTTAGATACTAATTAATAATTGTATTTATATTGTGTCTACTACAAGTTCAATCAAACACGTGGAAGTGGACATTTTGGTTTTACACAGTCAAACACTTTCATGCAAAATTCGGGTAATCTAATACTTCACATCTTTCCATTTTGCAAATGAATGCTTACTTAAGGTAGAAACAATGGGCGGAAGATAGATATTCTTAAAAAAAAAAAAAAAGTAAAAAGGCAATATTGGCCCCTAAACTGATTAGGAGGTAACAATTCCCCTTTTAGCTATTCTTTCAAACATTTTCCTGTCCAACAGCAAAAAACAACATCAAACATGTACAACAATGCCAATTAAAAGCAAAGCATACAGAGGAAGTTGATTTTTTTTTTAAAATGAATAAGATCACCAAATGCACACGATATTAAGGATCACATATAGAAAGAAAATGGAAAGTAGAGACAACACATTCAACACAATACATCATTGCAAAACCAGAAATAAAATTAAAATAAAAGCGAAAAGGTTTAGTGTTCAAGTGAAATTCTAAAATGGCGTAAAAAACTAAGGGCAGAGTCGTACTGATCAGCTAGGTCTATTAAAGATTCTACCCTATTTAAAAAATCAACAGATAATAGCTATTGAGAAAAATAAGGGAGAATGGAATCATCACCACACATTCTTCATCGATTAGAACAAGTATTAATAATCAAATATCACAGAACTGTAAATCCCCTTTCCCTTTTCTATCAAAGAGTTAAAATTGATTGTATCAGTAAAAAAAAGATATAACACTTTATCTGGGAAGGGAAAATAATGGCATAGATGTTGAAAGATAACGAAACTTTTACCTCGATTTCTTATTTTTGGAACACAAATACGATTAAAATAGACAATAGAAAAGATGGACTCAGGTCAGACACACCATTGACACTCCTTAGATACTAATTAATAATTGTATTTATACTGTGTCTACTAAAAGTGCAATCAAACACGTGGAAGTGGACATTTTGGTTTTACACAGTCACACACTTTCATACAAAATTCGGGTAATCTAATACTTCACATCTCTCCATTTTGCAAATGAATGCTTACTTAAGGTAGAAACAATGGGCCAAAGATAAATATTCATCCAAAAAATAAAAAGGCAATGTTTGACCCTGAACTAATTAGGAGGTAACAATTCCCCCTTTAGCTATTCTTTCAAGCATTTTCCTGTTCAACAGAAAAAACAACATAGAACATATACACAATAGCAAATTAAAAGCAAAGCATAAAGAGGAAGTTTTATTTTTTAAAAAAAAAAGGAATAAGATCACCAAACGTGCACGATATTAAGGATCACATATAGAAAGAAAATGCAAATTGAGACAACACATTCAACATAATAGATCTTTGCAAAAACAGAAATAAAATTAAAATAAAAGAGAAAAGGTTTAGTGTTCAAGTGAAATTCTAAAATGGCGTAAAAACAAAATCTCTCCTACTGATCAGCTAGGTCTATTAAAGATTCTACCCTATTTAAAAATTCAACAGATCATGGCTATCGAGAAAAAGAAATGTGCATAGAACCATCACCATACATTATTCATTGATTATCTCACCCATCGATTAGAACAAGTACTGATAATCAAAAGTCCCAGAACTGTAACCCCCTTTCCCTCTTCTGTAAAAGAGTTAAAATTGATTGTATCACTAAGAAAAAGATATACATTCTAACACTTTATCAGGAAAGGGAAAATGGCAAAGATGTTGAAGGATAACGAAACTTTTACCTCGATCTCTTCTCTGTGGAACACAAATACTATTAAAATTGACAATAGAGAAAAGATGGACAAAGGTTAGACACACCATAATAATCAATAATTGTATTTATATTGTGTCTACTTCAAGTGCAATCAGACTCATGGAAGTGGACATCTTGGTTTTACACAGTCACACGCTTTCGTGCAAAATTCGGGTAATCTAATACTTCACATCTCTCCATTTGGCAAATGAATACTTACTTAAGGTAGAAAAAATAGGCGGAAGATAGATAGTCATCCAAAATATAAAAAGGCAATGTTAGCCCCTAAACTAATTAGGAGGTAACAATTCCCCCTTTAGCTATTCTTTCAAAATATTTTCTTGTCCAACAGCAAAAACAACATAGAACATATACACCAAAGCCAATTAAAAGTAAAGCATACAGAGGAAGTTGAAAATTAAAAAAGAAAAAGAAAAAAAAGAAGAAACGAATAAGATCACCAAACGCGCACGATATTAAGGATCACATATAGAAAGAAAATGCAAAGTGGAGACAACACACATTCAACATAATAGATCTTTGCAACACCAGTAAAAAAAAGTTAAAATTGTAATGGCATAGATCTTTGCAACATCAAATGCCACAGAATAGCGTAAATCCTCTTTCCCTTTTCTGTCAAAGAGTTAAAATTGATTGTTTCAATAAAAAAAGATATACATTCTAACACTTTATCAGGGAAGGGAAAATAATGGCATAGATGTTGAAGGATAACGAAACTTATACCTCGATCTCTTCTCTATGGAATACAAATACTATTAAAATCCTCAAATACTAAACAGTAATTGTATTTATATTGTGTCTACTAAAAGTGCAATCAAACACGTGGAAGTGGACATTTTGGTTGTACACAGTCACACCCTTTCGTGCAAAATTCGGGCAATCTAATAATTCACATCTCTCCATTTGGCAAATGAATGCTTACATAAGGTAGAAACAATGGGCTGAAGATAGATATTCATCCAAAAAGTAAAAAGGAAATGTTGGCCCCTAAACTAATTAGGAGGTAACAATTCCCTTTTTAGCTATTCTTTCAAACATTTTTCTGTCCAACAGCAAAAACAACATAGAACATATATACCAATGCCAATTAAAAGCAAAACATACAGAGGAAGTTGAAAAAGAAAAAAAACGAATAAGATTACAAAATGCGCACGATATTAAGGATCACATATAGAAAGAAAAGCAAAGTGGAGATAACACATTCAACACAATAGATCTTTGCAACACCAGAAATATAATTAAAGTAAAAGAGAAAAGGTTTAGTGTTCAAGTGAAATTCTAAAATGGCGTAAAAAACAAAGGGCATACTCGTACTAATTAGCTAGGTCTATTAAAGATTCTACCCTATTTAAAAAATCAACAGATCATAGCTATCAAGAAAAAGAAGGGAGAATAGAATCATCACCACACATTCTTCATCGACTATCTCACCCATCGATTAGAATAAGTAATGATAATCAAAAGGCTCAAAACAGTAAACCCCCTTTCCCTTTTCTGTCAAAGAGTTAAAATTGACAGTATCAGTAAAAAAAGATATACATTATAACTCGTTATCAGGGAAGGAAAAAAATGGCGTAGATGTTCCAGGATAACAAAACTTTTACCTCGATCGCTACTCTATGGAACACAAATACTATTAAAATCGACAGTAGAGAAAAGATGGACTCAGGTCAGACACACCATTGAGACTCTTTAGATACTAATCAATAATTGTCTTTATATTGTGCCTACTACAAGTGAAATAAAACATGTGGAAGTGGACATTTTGGTTTTCCACAGTCACACCCGTTCATGCAAAATTTGGGTAATCTAATACTTCACATCTCTCCATTTGGCAAATGAATGCTTACTTAAGGTAGAAACGATGGGCGGAAGATAGATATTAATCCAAAAAAAGTAAAAAGACAATGTTGGCCCCTAAACTAATTAGGAGGTAACAATTCCCCCTTTAGCTACTCTTTCAAACATTTTCTTGTCTAACAGCAAAAAACAACATAGAACATGTAGAACAATGCCAATTAAAAGCAAAGCATATAGAGGAGGTTTTTTTTTTTTTTTAAATGAATAAGATCACCAAACGCGCACGATATTAAGGATCACATATAGAAAGAAAATGCAAAGTGGAGACAACACATTCAACACAACAGATCTTTGCAACACACCAAAAATAAAATTAAAATAAAAGAAAAAAGGTTTAGTGTTGATTTGAAATTCTAAAATGGCATAAAAACCAAAGGGCAGACTCGTACTAATATACTAGGTCTATTAAAGATTCTGCCCTATTTAAAAATACAACTGAACATGGCTATCGAGAAAAAGAAGGGAGAATTGAATCATCACCACACATTCTTCATCGATTATCTCACCCATCGATTAGAACAAGTACTGATAATCAAAAGTCACAGAACTGTAAACCCCCTTTCCCTTTTTTGTCAAAGAGTTAAAATTGACTGTATCAGTAAAAAATGGCATAGATGTTGAAAGATAACCAAACTTTTACCTTGATTTCTTCTCTGTGAAACACAAATACTATTAAAACCAACAATAGAGAAAAGATGGACTCTGGTTAGATAAACCATTGAGACTCCTTAATTACTAAGCAATGATTGCATTTATATTGTGTCTACCACACATGCAATCAAACACGTGGAAGTGGACATTTTGGTTTTCACATAGTCACACCCTTTCCTGCAAAGTTCGGGTAATCTAACACTTCACATCACTCCATTTGGCAATTGAATGCTTACTTAAGGTAGAGGCAATGGGCGGAAGATACATATTCATCCCAAAAAAAAGAGGCAATGTTGGCCCCTAAACCAATTAGGAGGTAATAATTCCCTGTTTAGCTATTCTTTCAAACATTTTCATGTCCAACAGCAAAATCAACATAGAACATATACCACCAATGCCAATTAAAAGCAAAGCATATAGAGGAAGTTGATTTATTTTTTTTTTTTAAAAAAAAACAAACAAACAAGACCGCCAAACGTGCACGATATTAAGGATCACATATACAAAGAAAATTCATAGTGAAGACCACACATTCTACACAATAGATCTTTGCAGCACAAGAAATAAAAAAAAATAAAAGAGAAAAGGTTTAGTGTTCTATTGAAATTCAAAAATGGTGTAAAAAACAAAGGGCGGACTCGTATTGATTAACTAGGTCTATTAAAGATTCTACCCTATTTAAACAGATCATGGCTATCGAGAAAAAGAAAGTAGAATAGAATCATCACCACACATTTTTCATCGATTATCTCACCCATCGATTAGAACAAGTATTGATAATCAAATGTCACAGAACTGTAAATCCCCTTTCCCTTTTCTGTCAAAGAGTTAAAATTGACTGTATTAGTAAAAAAAAAAAAAGATATACATTCTAACACTTTATCAGGGAAGGGAAAAAAATGGCATAGATGTTGAAAGATAACGAAACTTTTACCTCAATTTCTTATCTTTGGAACACAAATACGATTAAAATAGACAATAGAGAAAAGATGGACTCATGTCAGATACACCATTGAAACTCCTTAGATACTAAGCAATGATTGTATTTATATTGTGTCTATCACAATTGCAATCTAACACGTGGAAGTGGACATTTTTTTTATGCACAGTCATACCCTTTCATGCCAAATTAGGGTAATATAATACTTCACATCTCTCAATTTGGTAAATGAATGCTTACTTAAGGTAGAAACAATGGGCAAAAGATAAATATCCATCCAAAAAATAAAAAGGCAATGTTTGACCTAAACTAATTAGGAGGTAACAATTCCCCCTTTAGCTATTCTTTCAAACATTTTCCTGTCCAATAGCAAAAACAACATAGAACATATACGCAATAGCAAATTAAAAGCAAAGCATAAAGTGGAAGTTAAAATTAAAAAAAAAAAAAAAAAAAAACAAATAAGATCACCAAACGCGCACTATATTAAGGATCACATATAGAAAGAAAATGCAAAGTGAGACTACACATTCAACACAATAGATCTTTGCAAAACCAGAAATAAAATTAAAATAAAAGAGAAAAGGTTTAGTGTTCAAGTGAAATTCTAAAATGGAATAAAAAACAAAGGGCAGGCTCGTACTGATCAGCTAGGTCTATTAAAGATTCAAACCTATTTAAAAATTCAACAGATCACGGCTATCGAGAAAAAGGAATGAGTATAGAACCATCACCGCACATTCTTCATTGATTATCTCACCCATCGATTAGAACAAGTACTGATAATCAAAAGTCCCAGAACTGTAACCCCCTTTCCCTCCTCTGTCAAAGAGTTAAAATTGACTGTATCACTAAAAAAAGATATACATTCTAACACTTTATCAGGAAAGGGAAAATGGCAAAGATGTTGAAGGATAACGAAACTTTTAGCTCGATCTCTTCTCTGTGGAACACAAATACTATTAAAATCGACAATAGAGAAAAGATGGACTTAGGTCAGACACACCATAATAATCAATAATTGTATTTATATTATGTCTACTACGAGTGCAATCAAACTCGTGGAAGTGGACATTTTGGTTTTACACAGTCACACCCTTTCGTGCAAAATTCAGGAAATTTAATACTTCACATCTCTCATTAGCAAATGAATGCTTACTTAAGGTAGAAACAATGGGCGATAGATAGATATTCATCCAAAAAATAAAAATGCAATGTTGGCCCCTAAACTAATTAGGAGGTAACAATTCGCCCGTTAGCTATTCTTTCAAACATTTTCCCGTCCAACTGCAAAAACAACATAGAACATGTACACCAATGCCAATTTAAAGCAAAGCATATAGAGGAAGTTGAAAAAAGAAAAAAAACGAATAAGATCACCAAACGCGCACAATATTAAGGATCACATGTAGAAAGAAAAATGCAAAGTGGAGACAACACATTCAACACAAAAGATCTTTGCAACACCAGAAATAAAATTAAAATAAAAGAGAAAAGGCTTAGTGTTCAAGTGAAATTCTAAAATGGCGTAAAAAACAATGGGCAGGTTCGTACTGATCAATTAGGTCTATTAAAGATTGTACCCTATTTAAAACCTCAACAGATCACGGCTATCAAGAATAAGAAAGGAGAATAGAATCATCACCACACATTCTTCATCGATTAGAACAAGTACTGATAATCAAAATTCCCAGAACTGTAAACCCCCTTTCCCTTTTTTGTCAAAGAGTTAAAATTGACTGTATCAGTAAAAAAAAAAAATATACATTCTAACACTTTATCAAGAAAGGCAAAAAATGACATAGATGTAGACGGTTAATGAAACTTTTACCTCGATCTCTTCTATGTGGAACACAAATACTATTAAAATCGACAATAGAAAAATGATGGACTTAGGTCAGACAGACCATTGTGACTCCTTAGATACTAATCAATAATTGTATTTATATTGTGTCTACTACAAGTGCAATCAAACACGTGGAAGTGGACATTTTGGATTTACACAGTCACACCCTTTCGTGCAAAATTCGGGTAATCTAGTACTTCACATCTCTCCATTTGGCAAATGAATGCTTACTTAAGTGTCACACCCTAACAATGGTAGGGTATGACGGGCACCCGACTCTTATCAGAGTCGAGCGAACCCTTGACATTCGCTCTATCAAAACCTGTCATTTCAAAAACTTTAAAGAACATAAAACTTTTCCAAATAGAAATCATTATCTTTATAATGATTATGAAAACTTTCATTCAAATAAGTACTTTAAAACAATTGAAATCATATAAAATACATATTCTTTTAAAATCCACAAATGACTCAACTGACATCACTTTGTCGACATGTCGACAAACATACCAAGACACTGTCTGCAGAAGTCTCTAAGAAGTAAACTGAACACTATGAGTCAGGACAGGGCCCTGATATAACCATAATCATACATATCTATACATGACTTAGCACATCTCCAGAATGAGGTGGAACTTGCCAATCCCAGCTGACATCAAGCATCCTAGCTATACACTTAACTCGCAAACAATGCTGGGCCGCGGGGCATGAACGCGGCGTCCCCGTGTAAAAACGACGTTAGTACGGATGATGTACTAAGTATGTAAGGCGGTAACAAATCATAATCATAATTTGACTTAGGAGAGAAGAAATCACAATCTAACTCAATACCTGCAGCCTTCGCTGGAAGAAACATAAATGTGCACACGAAGTCTCAAAACAATCTTTAAGTAAATAATGCAATCCAACACACATGCCGCTTCCGACATGTTAATAGAATGGTCCCTTCGGACAGCCGCTTCCGGCTAGTATCACAATAGTCCCTTCAAACGGCTGCTTCCGGCATAATAATGATGGCCCCTTCGGGCAACCGCTTCCTGCTTAGCTAGGGTGGCCCCTTCGGGTAGCCGCTTCCGGCTTATTATCACCATCATATCAACACAAACCCAATCCAAAAATATCAATTTCAATTCATATCATAAGTCACTATTCAATTCATCACAATCCAATTATTAGCCTTAGTATCTCACTAGACTTAGGAGGACATACTTCTAGGTTTGAGGGTAGAATTGTTATGAAATTCTTACTACTTATATTCTACTCAATTTCATCTTATTGCCCTACCCAAAGAATAAATGATCATATCAACACAAAGGGATGATACTATGGAATGTAAACATAAACCGTAAATGAAATGAAGTAGTAAAATCTCGCACCCCCTTCGGAGTGGTTTTGAAAATCAAACTTTATGTTTCCTTTAGTATAAAACTCATTTCCTCGAAATCGTTAGTAAAACCATATACACAACTCAACTTGGCACCTTATGGGTGTTCCCTTCTGAACAGAATAGGAGTACAATATCAATAAGCTACCACAAGAAACATTTAGACCTTAGTCGTCTAAGAATGGAATTATATGGAGTACATGTAGAATGAATAACAACAAAAATCATGCCAAAAGAAGAAAGGTCTGCCTTACATACCTTTGCCGCTTTCCAGCTAACCACAGTCCATCTTCGGGTCACGCTAATCTATCAACAATATCAATTTACCAACAATCAATCCAATATATATCCTTATAATCAATCCCTTAAACTTATCTCTATTTCTAACGGAATTTCGACAGCATTTCCTTTATAAATTGAGCAACCCCAAAAATCCAATTCAGCTAAATTATCAACAACAACAACAACAAGAATCATCTCATATAAGCCTCTTTAAACTCAAAGCATCAACTCCCAAGGATATACACCAAAACAGCCCGGTATATGCTTTGTATACGATATCTTCATACACTTTATTCTCCCAAATTCAAGAACAACAACTTATCAACAATCATTTTATATCAACATCCAACTAATTCTATCCATTTAATCATACCAAAACAGCCCCTAAGTCATTTGATATCCAAAAATTATAACCGAACTTTCAACGTCATTTTCTCTATTCTAACCCGTCAAATATATCAATGATCATGGTAAGAACATCATTAACATCTTAACATACCTTATATGGGCAGCCACCACGAAACCAACATCCCCTAAATTCAACTTTTAGCTTAAAATGACGGCAACAACTTGTACTGCACTTTACTCTTCACGAGCCTCGGGATTCGGGGCCTCGAACTTGATCGAACCCTTGCTTTATCTCTCTAAACTCCCCTCACTCTCTCTCTCTACCATGTTCTGGACTTTTTGGTATGAAATAAGGATGATAAGGGTTAAAACCTCCCTTAAATAGCAAGGGAAGTGGGCCTGACCCGAATTGGAGTCGGGTTGGGCCGAGCCCACTACCCAGCTTGACCTTTCTGTCTTAAAACATCCGTAACTTTTTATCCCTATGTCGTGTGAAGTCCTATGACCTATAGTTGGAAAGCTAATTCAATTATCTACAACTTTCATATTTGGAGTTTTCCCAAATTCCCAAATAATGATGGGGTTATGGCCTCCCGAAATCAGATCACCCGAAAACGTAACTTAAAAACATCTTTTTAGAGGGCTTACACTTGGATTTGGCTCAAGGGTCCTTCTTGAGTTGTGTTTAACTTCACATATATTGTCCATATAACTTATCATATGTCCTTTATAAAAACCCCATCATGTGGGCCCCACCTCAGCTTACGATTACGAGGCTGTATATCTTTTAACATATCATTCCAATCATACTATACGAATTCCAAATGTCATACTCATGCTATCCTCATGGTAATACAGTAGAATTTCATCCTTTATACTTGTAATATTTGCTCCTCCTTGAGCTCACACTAAGCCGTCTGCAACCTTAGTAACGAGAAATTTTCTGGGGTGTAACATTAAATAAAAGATTGCATACGAGAATGACATGTGAGATGAAATATTGAAAACAACGTTGGATAATTGTAAAAGGCTCTAAACTTCCAATTTTAAATTTAACCAGATTAGATTATTAATGATCAATACAGCTAGGAATGCTCCACTGATCTCCTGCTGCAGAATAAACAGCGCATTAGTTGTCGCAATTACTATGTACAATTGGACAAGTAACAATAGGTAAAAAGAGGGAGTTTCAATCACTTCTTGGCAAAGAATCTCTTCTCAGGGAACATAAAATAAGTAAGCTCACAGCTTTGATAAATACATTTGGAACCAATATTTAGCAGCAAGATAAAATTATCAGATTAAATAAGAGGTTACACGGCCTTCCAGAAAAGTAAAAAAGAAAAAAAGTGTCACGATACATAAGCAAATAGTATTAAGTAAGTAATTTAGGAGAGATTAAGCTCTCTGTAAAAGTGATTCCTTGCTTAACGGTAACACATTCTGGCCATGGTTCTCTAGATGTGCTTATACAGAATCAAAACATCCCTAATGTTTGCAGCGTGGTAGCACTTCACCATCCGCAAACAAATATTTCGGTCTGCCAGAACTAAAAAGATCAGTATCTTTTATTGTAAGCAATTGAGTCCAAGTTTCCTTGATGCCGTATTCTTTCATTACCCACAACTTAAAAGTGGCTGCCATGTCCGGATGCCGACAACTATATGTAGAATAAAAACAAAGCATTCCTCTCAATACTGAAACGCCATAGTCGCCAAACAATCTGCAGTGTCTGTTGCACATTTGCTCCATCAACAGTATCTGTCCGTATACCTCATTCGATATACTAAATGAAACCACAAAATAATTATATGAAACATCCCTGGCAAGCCAATGAAATGCTTCATGTACAAATGCCAAAGAATCCATACCACAATCTATATGATCCCGTACATGGTCGATGCCAAAAGGATATTTATCATTTATTAACCGTAAGGATCTTATAGTCATCACTGTTTGCGTCATATTCCATTTCAAATACATAATACCCCAATCGAGATTCTGGACGGGGAAGTTGTATCGATTCTCTTGTGGAGAGGTTCCACAGCAAGAAGTGTATATCATGTCTATTAGTAACTACAAGAAGAACCAATCCATCACAACCACACAACACTATTAATAATTTTGTGCTAAAAAGTAAATTACCTTTCAATTAATAATATTATTTCATTAAAATGTCATAAGAGAAATGAACCAATACTTGACCGGATACATTCTCACTTACCTCAACCATTCAATCTTTTTGGAATTGCTTTCATATACCATATTTATTGCAACCTTTGGAATGCTTATTTTAGAGTTTTTTCAACTTTCAACAATAACTATTACCTTCTCTTCTATGAAGGCCAACAAACCTATTTATTTTTGTTAAAACATTTTTCCAATTAATTCTTTTTATTTTAATTATTTTCAAAGTGCAAGAGTCATGTTCCTTCATCCAGTAAAAGACAAGTCAAGAGTCATCTACATATACCATTGACTTATCTTTAATAATAGGGAAATCAATCAGCAAAATAATAAATTTACTCAATTACATAATTAATTTCTGAAGTCATTAAGATGCTGCCATTAATGTACACAAAATCAAAACTTTCATGATAAATAAAAATAGTTCTGTCTTTTCCATTACCTATCCTAAATATACTCTTTAAACAAGTAGAAATTTAAAACTTAGTTTGGTTATCTATTCTTGAAAACAAATAAAACGACTTCAGTTATAATTTTATTATTTAGGTTGAATAAGTGAAAATAAATTACAACATTAATCAAATGTATGTTAGCCAACCTTTTTATTGCTATAATAATAAAACGGTAGAATTCAGAAAGGTTCTAATGAGTAATCAATGTAAATTAATCCAAATGATAAATGCATGATTAAAAGGTTCAAGGAATGAGAAACGAGAAGCAACTATATAAAGGCAAGAAAGTGTTTATTTCCGTCAAATCTCTTCCTCTCCACAGTCATGTATTCAACGTCTTGCATGCATTTTATTCAAATTTTATTAATTTATCCTTTTAGTTCTTCTTTGTTTTTGCAGAAAAATAAAAAATTGAGAGATGGGAAGCACATACAATTGTTGGTGGTTAAAATGGAAATATTCGTGAGAATCAACTCTCGCTACATTCTTCTTGGAAGAACGTAAGAAGTTTAACACAATATTATTTTGATGGGACACAATATCTATGTATCACGATGAAATTTTAAATATGTTTTATTATCCTAGCATATAGTGCTATAGTTTTAATATTCGGATATTTGTCTTGTACTTTTGACAGTTTATTTCTACTTTATATAAAGAAAGTTGACATATCTTTAATTTTCTATCTAATGAGAAGATATTTATTATTTCTTATAAGTTTAATTTTGTATATTGGTACATATATCTTCCATCACAATTACACTTTTCTCTAACGTTTTATTTATGGTCTGCAGGTTTCATTTCATAGGAATGACAAGTTAGGGGAAAAAAAAATCTACAGGTTTATTTGATAGATAAAATAGAATATTATTGTTTCAATTTGATTTTAAATAATTTTAAGATCTTTAATTTTGTGAACTTCAATGATGACTATTAGCTTGCGGAATATTGTTGATCTTTTACATAATGTGTGACAATTATTAAGCAAAAAATAAAACAATATAAGCCAATTTAATTGCATAGAGGGAAATAAATCTATAGGGAATTGTTGGAAGAGTTAATTTTATTCCTGAACTATTGGAGAGGAAGATTTTGTTCCCTTTTTATTTTTTTCAGCACAAAAATGCTCACGCAATTAGCCAATGACTCAAAAAATGCGCAAATCAGACCATTCAGAAAAAGAACATATCAAAACAACAAAGAGAAGTGCGTGTTTAATGCAGAATATTAATGTTCGTTTAATAATGCATGACAATAATTAAGTGAAAAATAAAATAATATAAGCCAATTTAATTGCATAGAATCCATAGGGAATTGTTGGAAGAGTTAATTTTATTCCTGAACTATTGCAGAGGAAAATTATGTCCCTTTTTATTTATACAACACAGAAATGCTCACCCAATTAGCCAATGACTTAAAAGATGCGCAAATCAGCCCAATCAGAAAAGAACATATATCAAAACAAAAAAAGAGAAGTGCGTGTTTAATAGACGCATCGGCCAACTTTAGGTGTTCAATAGGTCATAGCTTGAGATAAAGTGGGGCGAAGTTCATAGATAGCCGACTACAAAATGCAAAATTTAAGCCTTAGCCAGAGATCCTATTTTTTTTTTTACTAAATTTAGCCGCTTTTAAATCCACTCCAGCATTCCCAGACCCTACTTTGTGGCACTCCAATGGGTAAGTTGTTGTTGTTTTAAATCAACTCTAGGCCCGTGAGTCTGAAATCTTATTATGTATCTTTTTTTTTTTTTTTTGTGCGGATTGTCCTTTATTTGGGGTGGTCTTTAATTTTTTCCCTTCAAATTGGTGGTCTTTAATTTTTGCCCTTCGCCTAATACCCCGAGGTTTGGGATTCGAACCCCAGCTCAGTAAAAAAAAGAAGAAATTTCCGCAAGGCAAATGTTTGCGTCCGCAAGGCAGAGTTTTGCCTCCAGGCAGAATAATCTTTGGTATGATCGCATCTACCCTGCTGCATGACCTTTTATCTCATGACCTAGAACAAGTTGAAGTTCTAACGGATCCCAATAAAATTCCTGTAATGCATCTCCCTCCGGATTGGAAAGATCCCTTACTTTCCTGACCGAGCAAGTGCTAGTTTAGCCTTCGAAACTCTCAATAATAACCATCGATCAACACACGACTATCTTCCATTCCTAAATTTAAGATTCCTAGTAGGGGCCAAAACATCTTAGTCGCAGTTATCCATAAGTAATTTGGTTATCGGTTCCTCCAAAACTCCCACTTGTCACCTATTAATTATATCCTGCAATAATTGTACACACATAAGAAATTTCAATAAAAGACCCATATACCGTGGCCTTTGTCACGCTTTCTTGGATGCGAGAGGCGTAAGTGAAGTATCCTCCTCAGCGTCCTCTCGCCATCTACTAGTCTGGCCCTCCTCATCTCCCCCATCCGAATCCGAGGGATACGGATATTCTGGCAGCTCCTAGTTTACTGACGGCCAAGATAAAGGGCTAGAATAATCAGTAACACTCACAGGTGTGGCTGGCCTGACATAGTGCTCTACCATAGGAGCAGCTAGAGGGGTAAACTCTGGTACAGCCTCGGGAACCTCCTCCACCGGTGTCTCGTGTCATAACTGTCTTTTGAGGGATCCTCCTTCATAGAAGTCAAAAACTCTGGGGGAATCGTCGCAGGGTCCTCAGAGGGATCTGTCTCGAGGGAATAACTAAGGCTCTTCCTGCTCGGACTCCTCCTGCTCGGTCCCAGAATCTGTGGTCCTGAATCCACTCTGGAGGCCTTCTTGGTACCCCCATTGTCTGAGGCCGATCTCTTCATCTCTACCAATCTGTGCTTACCTACAGGAAAAGAGGGTCAGAAGCAATCTTTCCTAGATGTTGGCTCTATCGCACAATCTAAGATAGAAAGGAAAGGTCATTGATTCCTAAATGCCCTGCAGCCTCCTGTTTATAAGTGTGGCCGGCTTCACACCCATAAACAGGACTATAGTAGACACGGTTTATAGATAATCCCTAGGACGAATTGCTCTGATACCTCTTCTGTCACGACCCATCCGCTGAGTCGTGACGATTGCCTGGCCACTTCGACCAAACACCCCTATTCTCGTGCACATGCCTTACTAGACAAGTGGGTGGCCTATAAGACCATGGGCGAACCATGCTAACTCATATCAAGATAACTTTAAGGACTATCAATCATACGTGCATGTAAGTTATATATATATATATATATATATATATATATATATATACATATATATATATATATATATATATATATATATATAACAGTGCAAGCCGACACGGCTGCTACATACTGTACATCAAAAGAGTGGAAGCCGACAAGGCTACATCAAGTCTAACTGTACTCAACTGTCTACAGACCTATACTGGAGCATCAACTGTAGAAAGGACGGGACAGGACCTCGTCGTACCCGCATACATATACATCAAACATAACATACCAAAACAGATAGCAGCTCCGGAACAAGTGGAGTTCACCACAACAGCTGAGAAGAGGCTCTACTGAGCTGGATCGCCTCTCTGTCTATCTGTACCTGCGGGCATGAACGCAGTCCCTCGAACAATAAGGGAGTCAGTACAGATAATGTACCGAGTATGTAAGGTATAAAAGTAATATGAACATAAGAATCATGGAGAACATCTGAACATGGAAGTAAATCTGTATGTCTGAAATTGCCTGTATGACTCTGTATAACTGAAGGGCCTCTGAGGGCGTACAGTATGCATGCTTTCTTTTAAAACTCTTATAGTTATATATATATATATATATACATATACACACACACACTACGCTGCCCGGCCACGAAAGCGCAGTGTTATACTGCCCGGCCATATAGGCATGGTGTTCTCATCATCTCATCATCATCCCGCGTCCAGGACAGTATCATAAGTTGTCCGCTGCAGTGGTGTGTCAGCCCGGGCATATAGGCACGGTGTTATGCTGCCCGGTCATGTAGGCACAGTGTTATAAAATAGTTGTATATATATATATATATATATATATATATATATATATATATATATATAAATGATAGCTGTACATATATATAAATGCATGAAAGACCCAGAAAAGAATACTCTGGACTCTTCTGATAATATAAGAACTCTCTGTGACATAAGAAACTAATATGATAAGCCTCTGGAGGCTATGATCATCAACATAAGAGGCCAAGAACATGAATATCCCTACACTATTTAAGAATAGAGTCTTTGGAATCCGTTTGTTTGCTGGGTTCGTTCAGATAATAAGGATCTTCATCACTACCATAATCATCACCACTATCATGTCTCACTTTGAATGATCCATAACATAAAGCGAGGCCACGTATCCTGAATATGATCAAGAATTATGTAGCACGCTCAGACATAAGCTGAGGCCACATGTTATGTAGCACGGCCAGACATAAGCTGAGGCCACATATTGTGTAGCACGCTCAGACCTAAGCTGAGACCACATATCCTGAATATAATTAAGAATTATCTAGCACGCTCAGTCACGTCATGAAATTATCTAGAACCTTAGACTTTGGAAATCTCTAGGATTGGAGTCATCATAAGAATCTTCAGAATTATAGACTTCTGGCATTTCTAGGAGTAAAAATATTATGGATGTCATGTATGGAATCAAAACATAGGAATCATGCCTTTTGAAAGAAAGGTTTAACCTTAAAATACCTTTTTGGTCGCCTCAACTTTAACTACTCAACGCTTGTCCTCCCAGGCTCGTAAATCTATATTCAAGAAAATTTATACTATTGTTAGACTCACCTGTATACGCTTGTCCTAATCCTTCAAATAAATCTTTCTAGAATATGCCGAAATTTCGGCAGCACCTCCTCTGTTTATATCCTTAGCCCGAAATCACAATTACCAACAACCAACAACAACAACAACAACAACAATACCAACATCAACAATAACAATACCAACATCAACAACATCGTTACTAATATCAACATACTCCATAAGACATCTCATGTGACTTTTATCCAATTTCTCCATCGACAAATTAACTATACGCTTGTTTAATCATTCTACCTTCAAAAATAAACCTAAAACAACGATAATAAGGAAAAATTCATACCGTAGTCTTGTTAAAACAGCGCTATCTCTGATGTTCACCTTGAATCCACGCCAAACTCTACCGTAAAATGATGCTATAGGCACAACTATACACCACCCGAGCCTTGATTAACTAAAATTACTCAAATCTCTTAACTTTTTATGGCCAAAATGACCCTCTATGTTCTTTGAGCTCTAAAATTTGATTATTGGTCAATAAAATGGGGTTTTCCCCCTTTTATAAGGTTCTAAAGTCGAGGGGGGGGGGGGGGGTGGGTGTAGCAACGATTCTTGTGAGTAACGTCGATTCTTGTAGCACATGTTTCTACTCTGTCAGCCTAACTTGTAACGTCCATAATTCTCTACTCCGATGTCGTATCGACGAGCAGTTTGTTGCGTTGGAAACTAGATACGACAAAATTCATTTTAGGCTTTTAAAACACCTTAAAACTCCTAATATAGTGGGAGATATACCCCTCTAAAGTTGACTAAAAATCTGCCCTAAATCCTGCCAACTTTTTCCAAATTTTCGTCAAACTTATTTTTTTCGATTTGCTTGATCCCGGAATCTTCTAAAACTCTCCATACATGACATTTATCATTAATCATACTTGATAATGGTCATGTTCTTTGGTTCCAAGGTTGTCCTTCCCGGTTACGACTTACAAGATCATAATTCATCCTTTACTTAAACAATATACTTAATAATGCTTCGTTCCTCACAATCCAAAGTTGTTTTACCTAGCCATAGCTCGACATACTTACATTCAAATTTGACCAGTGCTTCTTCGAGGTACCGGGTGTAACACTTATGACAATAGGAACAATTTTGACAGGAACAAGATAGATAAGTCTAATCAGCAATGTGAGTTTTGTCATATAAAGGGACATATAGCAGGTGATTACTATAGACTTCATGGCTATCCACCTGATTGCAAGTTTAAGAAGAAGAAGAAGAATGCATATGCCAACAATGTCACTACTGGTGAATTTCAGCCTTCAACTACCAATCATCCAACTGCCAATCAGCACCACTCTTACACTTCTTACTATCCCCAATCTTCCAAAGGGAACTTTCAACGAGCTCCACACTTCTCACAAGGTTATGTACCACAATATTATGCACCACCTCAACATGCCTATCCATAAGGCTATCCTCATGGTTATGGCACTTATCAGGGTTATCCTCAAGCTGCTTTTTCTCAACCCTCACTAGCATCTCCTAGATTCACACCTAATCAGTACTCTCAGATTATGACTATGCTAGACAAAGGGAAAGAAGCAAAGTAGGCTGCTAATATGACCCAAGTTAGAACCTCAGGAACCAAGTCACCTGGTTAAGGTATCATTATTTCTCTCTTGTCTAGTCTAGCTAACTATAACTGTGTAGTTGACATAGGTGCAACTAACCATATAGTGCACAATGAAAAACTACTAGGCAGCACAAAAAGACTGATCCACTTAAAAGCAAAGTGTATTCAAGACTAAGACTGTGCAGGATGTCTTATATATCCCTGAGTTTAAGTATAATCTACTCTCAGTATCTAAGATCACTAAGGCACTCAAATGTGTTGCTGCTTTCTATCCTGATTTCTGTTTGTTTTTAGGAGCTCTTCAACGGGAAGGTGATAGGGATTGGTAGAAGAGTATAGTTTATACATTCTAAAAGGAAAACATTTCAAAGGAACAATTGAAGATTTATGGGGAAAACTGATCTTTGAAAAGCTTGCACCTGCTAATACTTGTGTAAATAACGTTGCTCATTCTAGTAGTACTACAAATAAAACTGACATAAATGATTACATGTCCCTTCCTGTGTCTAGTGATAGTGCCTTTACTTCATTATGGCATAGAAGGTAATTAGGTCATGCATCTTTGAGAGTCTTAAAGGAAGTCTATTGTTTGAATCATGCTATCTTTGAAAGACCATGTTTGTACTGTTTGTCCTATTGCTAAACAAACAAGATTACCTTTCCCTTTGAGTACTTTTTGCTCTGTCGCTGCCTTTGATCTTGTCTATGTTGATGTCTGGGGCCCTTATAGAGTTCCTTCACATAAAGGTAAAAGATTCTTTATAACTATGGTGGATGATCATTCTAGATACACTTGGATTTTCTTGATGACTACTAAATCTAATGTTCTTGTGCTTCTCAGAGATTTTATCATGATGATTAAAACACAGTTTAATTGCACCATTAAATCCCTTAGGTCAGACAATGGCATAGAATTCTTCAATCATCAAGTTTGTGATTTGTTAAGAGAACATGGTGTTCTTCATCAGAGTTCTTGTGCGTATACACCTCAACAAAATGGTGTAGTTGAGAGAAAGCATAGATACATTCTAGACATAGCTAGAGCACTAAGATTTCAAGGCTTTGTTCCTCTCAAGTTATGGGGGGAGTGTGTGTCCACAGCAGTGTACCTATTAAACAGACTGCCTACAGTACTTCTGCATGGAAAATCTCCCTTTGAAATACTCGAAAGTCTCCTTTTAAAATGCTCTATCATAGAGTCCCTTCCTTACATCATCTAATGGTATTTGGCAGTCTAGGATATGTTACAGTAGTCAAAGACTCAGACAAGTTCAATCCAAGAGCTGTTCCTGCAGTTCACCTAGGCTACTCTTCTACTCAAAAGGGATATTACATGTATGATTTAAGTTCTAAATCTTTTATTGTTAGCAGGGATGTGCACTTTAGAGAGGATGTGTTTCCATTCCACAATCCTACTCAGTCTGTTTCCCCTCTATTTCCTGTCCTAGATGTTCCTACCTATCATGACATATCTACCTCTACTGACACTTCTATTCCTAGTTCATCCTATTCTGATCCTATTCCTCGATCGATGACACCTATGATCCTTCATCTAATCCTATTCCTCAGTCAGATGACACCTATGATCCACCTCCTTTGCCCTCATCTATTCCATAATCTCCTAGTCTTACCATCTCATCAGCTGACCTTAGAAGATCATCCAGTCCTCTAAACCTCCTGTTTGGATGAGTGATTACATTGGGGCCAAATCACTTTGCACCTATCCTGTTTCTAACTATGTGTGCTATGACCATCTTAGCCCTCGTTATGCAGCATCCTTTGCTGCTTATTCTGCTATCATTGAACCTAAATCCTTTGCTGAGGCAAGCACAAATCCTCTGTGGGTTGCTGCTATGAAATCAGAAATTTCTACACTTAAAGAGAATAACACTTGGTCTATTGTTGACCTGCTCCCTCGTAAGGTTCTTATTGGTGGTAAATGGGCCTTCAAGGTAAAGTATAAATCCAATGGTGAGGTGGAGAGATATAAAGCTAGGCTGGTTGCTAAGAGGTTCAGTCAGCAAGAAGGGCTTGGTTTCAATGAAACTTTTTCTCCGGTTGCAAAGATGGTCATTGTAAGGTCAGTTGTTGCTCTTCTTTGCCTCTTCCAATTGGTTCATTTACCAGATGGATGTTCATAATGCCTTTCTTCAAGGTGATCTTGTTGAAGAAGTGTACATGCAAGTTCCAAATAGCTTTTCAATCCAGGGGAGTCTAAGCATAGAGCATGCAGGTTGCATAAATCACTATATGGCCTAAAACAGGCCCCAGGCAGTGGAATATCAAGCTCATTGAAGCCTTGATCAGTTTGGGCTTTGTCCAAAATCAATATGACTACTCTCTATTTACTCAGAAGATTAAGGAGGGGTTAGTAGTAGTTCTAGTACATGTTGATGACTTGTTAGGCACTAGCAGTTCCCTGAAATTGATTCAATAGGCAAGGAAGAATCTTCAAGAGAAGTTTAAGATGAAAGATCTTGGTGAACTAAGGTACTTCTTAGGAATTGAATTCTCTAGGTTTGAGAAAGGCATACATACATGTCAAATAAAATATGCTCTTGAGTTAGTGTCTGAATTGAGATTATCTGGTGGAAAAACTGCTTTCACACCTTTGGAGTTTAATCATAAACTGACTTCAGTTGAGTATGATGAAGCAGTTAAGAAGCCTAGAGATTGTAATGACCTCTACTAGAGAACAGGAGCAGTTATCAAAGAATTGTGGGAAGACTTTTGTATTTGACCATGACAAGGCCAGACTTAGCCTTTGTGGTTCAAGTACTTAGTCAATATATGCATGAACCTAAACAAAGTCAAATGGATGCAACATTAAGAGTGGCAAGATACATCAAAGGAAGTTCAGGATTAGGACTGTTTATGCCAGCTGGTGGAAAACTAAGCTTGACAGCATTTTGTGACTCTGACTAGGCATCTTTTCTTTGAAACTAAAAGGTCTGTAACTGGTTACTTAGTAAAGCTTGACAATGTACTCATCTCTTGGAAATCAAAGAAACAAAGCACTGTTTCAAGGAGTTTAGCTGAAGCAGAGTTCAGAAGTATGGCAATGACAGTAGCAGAAGTCACTTGGTTAGCTGGTTTGTTTAAGGAGTTAGATGTTCTTTGTTGAACTACCAGTTCAGTTGTTTTGTGACAGCAAAGCTACCATTCAAATAGTAGCTCATCCGATATTTCATGAGAGAACTAAACAAATAGACATTGATTGTCACTTTGTCAGAGAAAAGATACAAGAAGGATTAATTCAAACTTTGCATATTGGCACAAGAGAGCAACCTGCAGATCTTCTGACCAAGAGCTTATGCACATCACAACATGAGTACCTTATTACCAAGCTGGGAATGAAAAAATCTATTTTCATCCATCAGCTTGAGGGGGAGTGTAGAAGTTAGTTAGTGTAGGGACTACTGTAATTAACTTAAAAATGTGTTTGTTAGTAGTGTAGCTATCAAGATAGTTAGTTACTTAATGATTGGGTTAGTTAAATGACGAGTTGTACACATGTAGAATTAGCTGTCTATAAGTAGTCTTAGCATTGTATCATTTACATAGAATTGAATGCATACTTTTAGTTCTCCTCCTCTTATAACCGACTCTCTGATTTCTCATTCTAAGCTAACTGCTTCTTCTTCAAGCTTCTAAATCTCCATGGCTGATTACTTTAACACATAACCATTAAGTGTATTTGTTTACATTAAATTTAAGCACTTATTTGATTTGAACGGATCTTAATCATTAAGATCTTGAACAAAGTCTTAATATCATTAAGAGGTACTTTTGAGTGGATAATTTTCACCACCACTCTATCCACAACCACCAACCACCATCACTAACCACCTCTACCATCACAATCACCACCACCGTCGGCAACCACTAACCACTACCACCACCACCAACAACCTTTGTCATCACAACCACCACTAGCAACTACCATCGCTACCAACCACCATTGTTAGTCGCTGTCACACCTAATACGTCTATCATTATAATTGCATCCATTGCCACCACTGCAGCTGTCACCGCTGCCGCTACCTCCGCCACCACTATCACAACTGCAGTCAATCCCTACTACCAACCACCTTCACTAACTACCACCAACACCATCATCAACGACCACACATTCTTTAGCCGCCGCCACCACCACCACCAACTACTAACATCAACCAACTCCACTATCACAACTACCACCACTCCTTCCAACCGCTACCATCGCGCTAGGCACAACGACACCAATCACCTCCACCATCACAACTATCAACACCACCATTACTGGTCACTAGCACAAACCATCACCACCACCACCACTACTAACCATCTCCACCATCACTGGCAAAGATAAGTGTTTTATTTTTTTATCAAATATTTTGCTTTTATTAAATTGATGTGATTTTCATATTCAATTAATTTTTTTATTTGAATTGTGTATTTATTATGTTTAAAAATAAATAAATTATGCACATTCCGACGTTGAGAAATAAATAGTATTAATCATTAGGTGTTTAGATCCAGAAACAACATCTTAATCACTCAGTTGTGTATTGAGATTCAAATGTCTTAATCTTGATGCAAACAATTGATGTCTTAGTCTACCAATGTCTATTTCTCCCTTAAGATTGTATTTCCTTTCTTGTAGAGTCATTATACTTGGTTCTTTGAGTCCAGTTTATACTTTAGTTTGTTTTTAGAGAGCTCCTGTATACTTTTTTCTTTGAGAGCTTCCATTGAGGAAGATAGTTTGTACCCCCGACACTTCCCTTGAAATGATCCCTAGTGTTCGGTTTTAGCTTTCTAATTCCGGGCATTACATTATACCAAACATACTGGAAAGGTATAATAAGACTTCTGCGCCCTTTCTTTCTATTTCATTATTATCTGTCATTACTTATTGTTCGTACTTACTTTTGGCACACCACTAAAGGCCTTGTTTCGTAATTGACTGTAAAGCAGAAGTTTTCCTTTACAGTTTGGTGTCCACCGTGAGCCCTTGGCAGTGTTTTCAATATAGTTTCGTTTATCATTTCTTATCGTGCTTTTGATTACTCAGCACTAAAATGGCAGAAAAAGCACCACGATTCACACCGTGTTAATATTACTTTGTTTTCCCTTTTTCATTTAGTTCTGTACTTTATGAAACTTCCTTTATTACATGTGTTAGAAAGAAATCTGTGATTGAAGTAGCTCAGCTAAGGCACGACTGAATTTGGGATGTCATGCATAGAAAAATGTGATCACTTAGTAGAAAACATGATCGGATGGGAAGAGCTATCCCTGCATGAGATAGCATAGCTTGGGAGTTCCGTCTATCTCAGACAAATCAAAATAAAAAAGAACAAAGGAAAAACTTCCTAAGAGAGCACATGAGGCTCGCTCTATAATTTAAGCAGACATGTTTTATTAGTTGAGTTTCAAATCAAAGTATTTATTATCACTGGGTTTAGTTGTTAAACAAATTGAGCTCCATTAATTCAATTTGTCATTACGGAGCCAATAGGATCAGACTAGTCTGCCCTTTGTTATTCTAATATCGTCTTGAGTGTAACACTAAGAGATGAACCTCTTTGAATTATCACAACATCCAACCCTTATGTAGTATTCCTCTTGCCCATACTATACTTGAAGGGGAAAAAAAATAACAATATAATGTGCTTCAATTTTTCACATTTTTTTTTCTACTCTTTCATCATCCCAAAACCAATCAAAGGACCAAATGCCAAAATAGAGAAAAAAAATTACAAGGCCAAAAAGAAAAATACACGCACGCGCACACAAAGAGAAAAGAGAAGCAAGCATTTTCCAGGTTTGTGATAATTTCACTTTTTAATTCGACTCAGTCTCTCTGAATTAGCTATTTCTTTTTGTCATATTTGATTGATCCATACATCGTAAAACAAATTATGTGTTTCATCTCTTTTGACTAAGAAATCTCTGAAGCAAGTATCGCAAAGTTCAAAACTTGATAATAACAATAATGGGCTCACTCTTTTACCTTATCCACTTAAATAGCATATTTTTGTATAGAGAAGAGTTCGAAACTATGACGTGCGCCTAACGCACACATCACACGGGTGCTCTCACGACCAGATCAAAGTCATGTGAGATTCTTTTATGTCTCATTATCTTATGGATTTTATGATAGAAATTTAAGGGTCTTTTAATATATTTTGTCTTTAGGCCTCTAAATCCATTGAGTCGCGCTCATAAAGACTGTAACAACAACACCACATAGTTTAAGTATTGAAAGTGCAAAATGTAAATGGTTTAGGGGGCTTTAAGTATTAACTATTTAAAAAGTAATCGTTATATTTAAGTATTAACTATTTAAAAAGTAATCGTTATATTTAGCACTCCTTGATAGAAGTATAGAGGGCAGCCTGACATTAGGATTTCTAAAAATGTTGGCTCTCATGTCGTGCTCATCTCTATTTTAACTGTCTCGTTGTGCTTAATTGGGTCAAATAAATTTTGTATGGAAGACTGGAAAAGGATATTGAAAACTTTGTACTGCTTTGAGACTAATGCAACTAGAAATTTACTGTAGTTGATAGCAGAGGCGAATCTAGAATTTCAAGAGAATGAGTTCACCATTAGCTATGGAATTTTTTTATTTCTTTTGCCTTTGGTTCGCCGCTTAGCGCCTATGGAAAGTTAAAAGGCTACTTTAGAAATAAATAAATAAAAAACTAAAAAGTGGAGGAGCTCGGGTTAGATCCCAAGATCCTGAGGAAATAAACACAACTCCTAACCAGTGCTCTACTCGACCTGATTTGACCATCTGTTTCTTTAGTTACTATTAGATATATTTTCAGAATTATGCACATAATATATCGAGTTTAGTCGAGTGACCATGTGTTAACGTGACCTAAATTTGATACCTAAATTCGCCTCTGGTTAATAGAGACAAAAATGAGAGAAAAGTCGATACTCCAGAAATAGTCTTGTAAGTTGTACTGTGTTTTTTTTAAGTATATTTGAGACAATTTGAACAATTATGACGAAACTAATCAAGCTCATTCAGAATATTTATATTTCAATATTAACATTATAATATCAATTAATACTAAAAGAGCTAGCAGTTGTTTTCCTTTCTCTATATTTTCCGAATTGTAATACTTCCTCTATTTTAATTAATGTCAATCTCTTTTTTTAGACCGTTTAAAAAAATGATTCATTTCTTAATTTGAAAAGCAATTAATTGAAATTTACATCATTTTACTCTTAATGAAAAACTTTACAGTCACACAAATTTTAACCGCAAGTTTCAAAAGTCTTTATTTATTTTCATCATCTTTGTGCCCAATCACGTAATTTCACATAAATTGTAACGGAGATGGAGTATTTTATATTAGAGAGATGGAATTAAATACATCCTAATTTCTAAATGAAGCAAGGAAAACTTACGATATACTAATCCAAAAGGAATCTAGTTTAAACCCTCTTTAAGAAGAGGTTTATAAGCACATAAAATATTGGTATACATAACTTGGAAAGGTATCATCAAAACTAAGATGATTCAAAATTTTAGTTTACTTTTCTCAGTTAGACCGTTGAACTGTTGAAGGCCACAAGTATTTCGACAACAATATAATAAGTTTGTTTACCCCGAATTTAGGTAATCAATTGAATTTATAAGTGAGGTATAGGATATGTGGGCAAACTTCAATCCATTTTGGTTTTTCATGGAGTATATATATGGATTCGTGTGCAATGGTTTGTGTATATGAATCTATGCGTTAATAACTTGAATAAATACGTTGCTATGGATGATCAAGTAAATGATGTTAGAAGAGTAAGCTAAAGACAATAATATTCCAATGATTCGGACCAAAGAGAAGAATGATATTTTGATTTGCTATTACAATGCTCTAGATCCCAAAAAGCTAACCCTTAAAAGTAGGGAAATGCCTCCTATTTATAGTTTTGCCTTATGGGCCTTGCATACAACATAAAGCCTTTTTAGAATAAAGTAAACCCTAAAAAGATAAGGTTGGGTCGTACGGTCTGACACCCGTACGGTTGTCGGTACAAAGTGACAAAACGATGTTGACGCATGACGATTTTGTAACTGATTAACCGGACTAACGGCTACGATCAACTAGATCACGCTGAAGCCGGACCAACGGCCACGATCAACTTGGTCACGGAGCAATCGGATTGGCTGAGATGCCGAGTTTGGTCCGGAGATACCGGACCAACCAGATTTGCTTCACTTTTCTCAGGTCAGCCGCAGCCGATGCAATTTCACCGGTTCTAAGAGAAGACTCGGTGATCATGCCTGTCTCTTCTTATCTCCTGTCCCTGGTCTCACCGGTCTTGTATATATCCGGTTTTTATACAAAGTTACCTACCGATTTATTTTTAAGAAAGACTAAAAGTCAGTTTGGTTTCTTTTATAAGACTTTTATAAGTTGCTAGAACTCATAGATAAAATTTGTACATGGCATGCCTCCTTTTTACTAGTTGAATTTCTTAAATAAGTTCCAACATAACTTAAGTAAATATAATTCAAAAGAAAAGGAAAAAATATGTGTGTAGCCTCATTCAACAATGAAATTATACTTTAATGACATCACTCATTATATGCCAAGTTTGTTAACGACTCTTTTTTTTTTTTAATATTATTAGCAGGTGTAGTTTCAAAAACTATAATAACGCATATACGCTAAATGAAGAAAATAAAAAAATAAAAACTACGAGCAATTACATGGAATCACAAGAAGTAAAGGTTGAAAAATGAGAAGAAAGAAAATGAAAGATAAATAGTATACAAAATGTATTTTAAAAATAAAAACAATATAAAAGTCAAAACAAAAAAGAAATTAAAATAATAGAAACAAAATATAAATTAAAAAGAAGAGAAATTAAAATAATAGAAATTTAAAATAAATTTAACAGAAAATAAATTAAGATAAATAGAAAAGAAATTAAAAAGTTTCCATGTAATTACACCCCATTCTCAACCCCCCATGAGAATTGGAGAGTATAATTACACCCTCCCAATTACACCAAATTCCCCTCTAACTTGATAATTGACTGACTAAACTAGCATGATAAACAGTGTAACTACATCCAATTATACTCACTTCCAATTCCCTTATGACTTTCCAAACAGGCTCTTAATTAACCTGTTGGTGGAGATTGTTTCCGCTACAACTTTCTTTGTAAATCACCACCCAAGCTTTAATCCCCTTCTTTTTATATTATTTTCCATTTACTATTTTAATGGTTTTTTTTTTATTAATAAAACAGAAAAAGTAAAAAATGCACTTCACATATTGAAAATGACTTACATTTTTTCCTCCTTTTACCTTTTGGACTTAAATTGCCTGCAACATTAATTTTCGAGTTAAAAGTTTAAATTGCCTGCAACATTAATTTTCGAGTTAAAAGTTTCCCTCTTAATCATCTATTGAACCCCTATTGTCCTTAACGTTAATTTTTGAGTTAATAATGCCCCTCAGTTTTGATGAAATTAAAAGATGACACATATGGGGCTTTACTTAATTAATAGGTGACACTGTTTTATTGATCAATGTGACCCCAACAATAAATAGCCCGACCCACCTAGGTTAACCCGAAACAATAAGAAACCATTTGCTTGTAACTAGTTCTTCGATGCTTCATGTTTTGCAACTGAACGGATTAAAAAACAACAACAATGTCTTCTTCGTTCGAAGATGCCATTTTTCATTTAAAATCGGTGCAAACTCCAATTGATTCTAGGTCTAGGTTTAACTCAACTTATTTCATCCTTTAACAATAGTAGATTTTTAAAGTTCAATCCCAACAATTATCAAATAAATAAATTCGGATGGGTCAAGTTATTTATGGGTTGGTCTAATATCCACATGGATCAATAGGTCAGTACCACCTATTTAATTAAAGCCCCACATATAGCATCTTATAATTCCATTAAACGGAAGAGCATTTTTAAATCAAAAAGGGCAATCGGGTTCAATAGGTGAAATGAGGGACATTTTAACCAGAAAATTAAGCAAATAACTATTATATCCAAAGAAGAAAAGAAAAAAATGCGAGGTTGAGGTAAAATTTGCTTGGTGTATTAAGAAGTAGTACGGAAAAAAATTAAGAAGAAGTAAGAAGAAATACACAAATGGAATAAATTATGATATGACAATTAACGACTGAAAAATACCCACTTAAAAGCTGATTTTTTTTTGCACCAATCTCATGCACTTAAAAGAAAGTAATTAGTACAAGTAATAACTTAAATGTGCCATGCCAACATCCCGAGGGTAATGTTATTATAAAAAAGTGCCAAGTTTAAGAGAGCAATTAGTATAAAGAATAGTTTAGATGTACAAATATACGATGCCAAATTCAGAGGAGTTTCAAGATATCATGCTTTTCTTTAGTAATCCTACATTTAGCACTATTTGGTAGAAACGTTTGAGGGCGGCCTAACGTTAAGGTCTCTGAAAATGTTGGCTCCCATGGCGTGCTCATCTCTATTTTAACAGTCAATTGGGTCAAATAAATTTACTTTCTATGAAAGAATGAAAAAGAAATTGAAAACCATCTACTGAGACAGTTGGAAATACACTGTAGTTGATAGAGACAAAAGAAGCAGAGTCACTATTGTAGAAATAGTCTTAAAAAGGAATTGAAAACCATCTACTGAGACAGTTAGAAATATACTGTAGTTGATAGAGACAAAAAGAAGCAGAGTCAATATTCTAGAAATAGTCTTGTACGTTGTAAAGTACTTGACAAGCACATTTGAGATAGTTAGAACAATTGTTACGAAAACTAATCAGCCTAATTAACATTTTAATATACACTAATACGAAAAGTACTAGTAGTTGTTTTTCTTTCTCTGTATTATCTGAATTGTACTGCTTCCCCCATTTTAAATTATATAAATCTATTTTTCTTATAGTCTGTTTAAAAAAGAATCATTTCTTTCTTCAGAAACAAATTAATTTAAACTTTTCATTTATTCTTAATGAGAAGCTTTATTGCCTCAAGAATGTTATAAGTAATATGCTTAAAACTATCGGTTTCAAAAGACCTTTTCTCTTTCAAAAAATACGTGTCCAGTCAAATAATTTCACATAAATTGTAATGGAGGGAGTATTATTTTAGAGAGACGAAATTAAATACACTCTAATATTATTTAAAAGAAGGATGAATAGCACCTTTAGTCCCTATGTTAATGGTATATTATGATTTTAGTCCTTGTGCTATTCAACATACTACTATTGACCTTCAATTATAGCATGTGAGTGATTTTAATCCTTCAACTAATGGATCCTAAATATTCTAACAGAAAGTTGATTTTACTGAGGGTCAGTTCCGGTATTAAATTTATTTGGTGAAGAACCAGCGATCCTACACATTCCGAGGTGAAGAAAAGCTCGATATGGCAAAATCAAGAGTAGCTCTTTTTCTCTTCGTTGTTATACCACTGCCTATAATTTCTCATTCTGAGGGATACTTTCATATAAAAAAAAGAGTCACTTAACAAGATCTAACAATCTTTGTTGTCAGTGGAAGTCTTAGGAAAGGTTTTCCTGCATCTTTTTCATATAACTCTTATTCTAAACTTGGTCAGCAAATGTAATTTCTAATAGCAATCCAATGCAGTTGAAGGCACTTTGAAATCCACTAAATTTGGAGGTGAAGGAAAATATCAAAGAGGGTTGGTTTAAGCAGCATTCGCAGGCTACAAGAAAGAGCTTATTTTTGTGTGGGAGGGGGAAAGGGGCTCGATTTGTGGCGGTTCACCACAAACAGCAAGATAAGTAGAAACTTTGCATTTGCAAATAATGATGCACACGAGGAAGTTCGCTGAAATATAGAAAACAAAGCATTGATCCAAGATTGGAGGACTCAAATTGGAAAGCGATTCATCCATAAGAAGCAAACAATTGGTGCAGTTGATCTTCAACCAGCAAACCAGAAATTTAATACTGGAATTGACCTTCAGTAGAATTAACTCTTTGTTACAATATTTAGGGTCCGTTAGATGAAGGATTAAAATCACTTACATGTTATAATTGAAGGTCAATAGTAATAAGTTGAATAGCACAAGTTATGGAATATAGGCATACGCAGCGGAAGCAAATAGCCAGGATTGAACTTGCATGTAATAGAGACAATACATAATCAAGATATTAATCAAACACAAAATTGATATTTATCTCTTGAAGCGTGATTGCGGCCAAGAATTGAATCTTCAACCACGAACACACACTATCCACGAGATCGTCATACTTCAGCTCCACAGTTTTCTACTGTGTAACCCGAATATATCAGAATTTGTGAAATTCACGTGGGTGAATTTCTATGGAAAAAGTGTAGAAACTTGTAAAACTATTAACCTCCTTATGGAATAAGACCCCTATTTTATAACTATATATTTAGGGTTTTCACCCTTTTTCAAAACCTGTTGAGTCTTTATTTTCACCAAGAAATAATATTCCATTTAATTCTTTATTATCCGGGCACATCAGGGACCACAAAATTTAATTAACGAGGCTTCCTATTATGGAATTAATTCAAAAAATCTGAATTAATCCTACCATAATAAATTATGAATTATTCCACAAAAAAAATCGTAACTGCACTCCTCAGTTCTACAGATACCAATTAATTAAATTAAATTACTGACAATTTAATTCATTGACTAATTGAATCCTTTATATTTCTGCTTAACTTACATCATGTGACGGATACAAAATTCACATGCAGGGTTTTCACATAAGACCTATAAGCATCTATAAAAGGGTATCATCAATTTCAAAGTCGAGACATAGATTCTATCAACTAATTATTACTTCATAAATGTAATTTGCCATTATCCAATTTACCAGGAATACATAGACCCGCAATTGAGTCGTACCTTTTAATAAATCAAAATAATGAGCAAATCACATTGATCATAATAATTATATCAAGATTAAAAGTATAAGTACATTTAATGAACTAGAGAGCACTTATCTCTACGTGGTCCGTTCAATACATACAAAATGTACTAGCACAAGAAGACGGAATTATAACGTTCCCATAATGAAGATACATTATATTAATCTTGTACTACAATCATACCGATGGCTTTGTCCAAATTCCATCTTAGATTGTGAACATAAACTTTATACTTATAAGAACCAATAATTTAATCTTCCATGTATAAGCTAAACTCTATACACTAAATCATCTACTATACAAGTAAAGGACACACATACTAGTACATGTTCTATTTAACTCTTTATTAAAAAAGAATAAATAATTATTCTATAATAAATACTATATCCATACACATGGTTAATAGTATATATCCCAATAATCTCCCACTTAGACTTTTAACCATGACAATTGTTAGAATATACCATACTTAAACGCATGGTTAATGGTATATACCCCAACAATCTCCCACTCGGACTTTTAACCATGCATCTACAACTTTCATATGTATTCTTTTTGCATGACTACCAAAAGTCTTAGTAGTGCTTCGTCGTAACTGACCGGTTCTGTACTAAGATCTTCAGGGATCCTATCATGAAACTCTCAGAAAAAAATGTATCTCTTTTCAGGATCCTATCATTAGACTCTCCCAATAATATACATCGAACCAGTCTTGATTATATTCTTCCATTATGACTAAGTGCTACTACTATCATAGTCACACTATCATTTTCCTGGGTCCTAATATTATCTTCATTGCCTTTCTGTATCGAAATATTAACAACTTCATATAGGGTTATTTGCTCAACATCACTCCCACTACTTATAGGTAGTGAATTTCCTTATGCCTATTAATCTTTCTCCCACTACTTAAATGCAATGGAACATCAACCTTGACTTGTCGGTTAGATGTTCTTGAACTTTTGAATTTTAGATGACTCATTTGCTATTTCTTTGCTCAGTTCCTATAAAACTAGTTTACTTCTAGGGACTTGGTTTATTAAATAGTCCTTTTCTAAAAAAAAAAAAAATCAGCAATTGTATTAACAATTACCTTATTTTCTTTTAGGACAGTAAATAAATCTCCTTTCGTTCCCTTTGGATATGTAATAAACATGCGTACATCCGTTCTTGATTCCCACTTATTTGTTTTCCCTTTGAACACATGTACTAGACAACCTCATATCCGAACATGTTGCAGATTTGGCTCACACCCAATCCACTGTTCTATGGGTATCAAAGGTACAAACTTAGAGGGAATTAAATTAAGAATATAACTCACAGTTTCTAAGACATATCCCAAAACGAAAAAAGCAAATATAAATAAGTCAATCATTAATCTTACCACCTTCAAAAGGGTCATATTTCTTTTCTCTTTCACACCAATCTATTGTTGAATACTTGGTGTAGACAATTGAAAATGCAATCCCTTTATCTAATAAGTAACTAATGAACTCTACAAAAAGGTACTCACCACTACGATCAGATCGAGTGACTTAATATATTTTCCCTGACGCATTTCATTTTCGCCTTAGATACCTTGAAATTTTCAAAGCATTCGGATCTACAGAGCATCAAATAAATATATTCATATCATGAGTAATCTTCTATGAATGTCACATAATACTCAAAATCACCTCTTGCCTTGAAGTTCATTATACCACACAAATCAGAAAGGATTGGCTTAACTTATCATTAACTTTATTTCCTTTTAAGAGAAAAGGTTTCTTAGTCATTTTTCCTTCTAAATAAGACTACACAAGTTGGTAGTGCCTCCACTTTCAATGAACCTCAAAAGTTCATCATTTGATCAACTTCAAAATTCTATTCAGATTAAAATGACCTAAACACAAGTGCCACAGATAAATTCATTTAATTCACGAAAGAAAAAAAAAATCTCTTATGGGACAGATTAACATTATTCAGTTAAGAAGAAATATTAATTTAAAGTGTCCACACATCAATGTACCACAAGAGATAAAATGTTTATTAAACTCAATAACACAAGAGTTACAAGAAAAATAAACTAACTATCTATCTCTTGTTTGGTTAGAAACTGAAAATAAATTCTTTCGAACAGAAGTTACATATAATGCATTCTTTAATTAATGTCTTATCTCTATCAGAAGAAATTCCTGACTAGTAGTAATTGGGCTGGATAAAGTCTATTGAGAATTTGAGATATAATCATTAAATAGATCATTAGTTATGTAGTAAGAATAATAAAATTCAAAACGCACATCACACATACAACCATGCATACTGAATAGCTAGATTCGATAGGGAAATTTAACTATTCATGCAAACTATATGAGTCATGACAGATAATTCACCCCATAAATTCAAATAGGACCAACTCAGATGGAGAGTAAACTGCTAATTTAAGTTAGGTAAATATCACTTTTAATAAACCCTAGTTTCATTAAACTAACGTGTAACTCAGTTAGAGAGTCAAGACAAGCTATCAATTAACTAGGGACTGAAGCACAGTAATTTACCATAATGAATTTATCCGATGGGGAAGAAGACCTATGTCAACATATAAATTCATTATATCACTGTTATATACAATGGAGACCATAGAGAATGAACCCTACCACCATTGTTTGAAGAAATAAATTTTTTATTTAATAATTTTTTTCCAGAAAACAGCAAAATGACCAAAAAACTATCTAAACGACCCCGGATGGCCAAAAAGGGCTCAGTTCACGAGCAAATCTCGTGAGTATCACTCAATGGGTCGTTTCCGATGAACATACCAAATTTCGAGTCAATCGGAGTTCGTCAAAATCAGAATTCCGAAACCATGACCAATTCGGATAAAAAAATCCTTTTTTTCCAACCAAAATAGAATTTAAAAAACATCTACATTTGTTCAGTAGTTCTTATCACATATCATCATTAGCGTACTAATATACATGAATCAAGAACAACGAACAAAATTTTTAAAATATGTTTACATAATCTCAGTGTTGCTTTCTGGAAATTAGCATGTTTATGTAGTCATTAAATATAAAATTCAAAACACACCACATAGATATCCATGCATCTTGAACAACAAATTTCAATATAAAAGAACAATTCGTGCCGCATATATATGTGATGCCAGATATTCACTCTATAAATTTAAAACCAGAGCTAACTCAGACGAAGAGTATGCTGCTAATTTAGGCCAAGTGCATATCATTATCATTATCTCTAGTTCCATTGACCCAACATATAACTCAGATGGAGAGTTAATACAAGTTATCAACAACTAGTGATTATACCTAGTGACAACCCATAATAAATTTATCCGATGGGGAGGAAGACCTAAAGTCAACACATAAATTTATTATTTCACTAGTATTTAGTCATGAAAACCATAAGGACGAAAACCAGTAGATCATAGCCAAGTAATTTTTCCTAAAAAATTAATTTTTCAGAAATGAAAATTGCCCGAAACACCATCTAAACAACCCCGAATCACCGAAAAACAACATGATTCACTGCAAAGAAGTGAGTATTACTTACTGGGTCGTTTTCGATGAACCTACTGAATTTCAGATCAATCGAAGTTCGTAAAATTCTTGATCTCCAAAACTATGACCAAATCCGAAAAATAACAGATTCAGGATTTAACATAAATAAAACTGACATAACGGGTTGTTTTTTCATACTTAAAACACGTTTTAATCCGAAAGAACAGCCTAAAACCCATTTGAACAGCCTCAAAGATTATTTCTTACTGGGCGTTTCCAATGAACACACCAAATTTCAGGTCCATACGAGTTCGTGAAATTCTTGATATCCACAACTAACCAAATTCGTCAAAATAACCGTTTTAGGCATAGCTAAGGATTAAATAATTTGATTCAGGTTTCTATTTTACTTTTATAATTATCCCACGAGCTCAATGCATACATTGTGTCCCTTCTTTTGGGTAAGGCGTGCAACACCTAATTACAACAAATTGTCCTCACAATTAATACACTTGAGAATCAAGATATTATATTTCTCTTTTTGGGTGAACACCACAATATCTCTTCCCGTGAATTAATTAAGCGTTATTAGTATCTAAAGGTACATCTCTTTTTCAAGTAAATAAACCTTCACCACTAGTTTATACTTATACAGGACAATTTATACATGATACCTTGAGCATATTCTAATGAGTAAAATAAACTACTTTCATACATCATGTTTATTAATCGTAATTCTCAATTCATGTATTGATATAATATCACATATATAAACCTATTAAGAATTTCATAATTCCAAATAAACAAACCACTTTAATGGTAATCGTTTATTAACTAAAAAATTCTTAATTTCTACATGTCAGATACAAGTGCGTCATCAATAATACTCATATAATTATAAAAAATAAAATTGACCAATTAAAGAAGAATTCACGAGTAGCTAAAAGCTAAAACTACCAGCAACTAATAACCAATTAAACACTCTGTAATCAAGAATATAAAATTAGGGGCAGCCCTAAGGAGTCATGCCGCCGCCTCCACTAACACAGATTAGTCAATGCTCCTTTCCCTTTTTTTTTTTTCTTTTTTTTTTTAAAAAAATAAATTATATTTATGTTAGAAATTGTTTGATAGCCCAATATCAGGAAGCCCTGTAACCCCATTTTGGAACACAATTACAGCATCTCTTCCGCCGCCGTACACCCAAAACAACGAGCATCATCTGACCAACTACACAATGGCCATATAAGACCACTTTGTGTCCTTGATGTCAAGCCGCCGAGTACAAGCAATCAAAGGGACTAAACACTTTTCGAATACACAATTATTTAGTATAAGAATTAAACAATTTCCAGATTTAAGCGATTAAACTTAGAGGTGAAATCAAATTAATAGACACAGTCGAATAACCCATAATTATGCGACTATAATCTGTCCCAATCCTGACAGCATATCATATCTATAGTTGCACATATAAGCTTCTCGTTATCTATTTGGATGCAAGAAGGCTCTTTATGCCAATTGGAATACAGGCATACGCAGCGGAAGCAAATAGTCAGGATCGAACTTGCATGTAATATAAACAACACATAATCAAGATATTAATCAAACACAAACTTAATACTTATCTCTTGAAGCGTGACTGCGACCAAGAATCGAATCTTCAACCACGAACACACACTATTCACGAGATCGTCATACTTCAGCTCCACAGTCTTCTGCTGTGTAACCCGAATAATAGCAGAATTTGTGAAATTCCTGTGGGTGAATTTCTATGGAAAAAGTGTAGAAACTTGTAAAACTATTAACCTCCTTATGGAATAAGACCCCTATTTTATAACTACAGGTTTAGGGTTTTCACCCTTTTTCAAAACCTGTTGAGTCTCTATTTCCACCAAGAAATAATATTCCATTTAATTCTTTATTATTCGGGCACAGCAGGGATCACAAAATTTAATTAACGAGGCTTCCTATTATGGAATTAATTCAAAAATCAATTAATCCTACCATAATAAATTACGAAATATTCCACTAAAAAATCGTAACTGGACTTCTCTGTTCAATTTCGAAATCATACATTAAAGCTTATTTAACTCCCCATGTTAAGATTACAGATACCAATCAATTAAATTAAATTACTGACAATTTAATTCATTGACTAATTGAATTATATTTCTGCTTAACTTACATCATGTGACGGATACAAAATTCACCTGCAGGGTTTTCACATGAGATTGATAAGCATATTTAATGGGGTATCATCAATCTCAAAGTCGAGACATAGATCCTATCAACTAATTATTACTTCACAAATGTAATTTGTCATTATCCGATTTACCAGGAATATATAGACCTGCAATTGAGTCGTACCTTTTAATAAATCAAAATAATGAGCAAATCACATTGATCATAATAATTATATCAAGATTAAGAGTATAAGTACATTTAATGAACTAGAGAATTTGCTTTATATATTCAGTACAAAAACCCTTATCTCTACTTGGTCCGTTCAATATATACAAAATGTACTAGCACAAGAAGACAGAACTATACCGTTCCCATAATAAAGATACATTATATTAATCTTGTACTACAATCATACCGATGACTTTGTCCAAATTCCATCTTAGATTGTGAACATAAACTTTATACTTATAAGAACCGATAATTTAATCTTCCGTATATAAGCTAAATTTTATACACTAAATCATCTGCGATACAAGTAAAGGACACACATGCTAGTACATGATCTATTTAACTCTTTATTAAAAAAGAATAAATAATTGTTCTGTAACAAAATACTATATCCATACACATGATTAATAGTATATATCCCAACAACAAGGACTAAAATCATAATATATCATTAACATAGGGACTAAAAGTGCTATTCAAAGAAACTTTACCATATACAAATCCAAAAGGAATCATGTTTAATCCCTCTTTAATAAGAAGTTTATAAACGTATATAAAATATCGGTATATATAACTTGGAACGGTATCAACAAAGCTAAGATGGTTCAAATTAAAGTTTTAGTTTACTTTTCTTAGTTAGACCCTTGAAGGTCACAGGTCATCCGCCAACAATTTAATTCTCTTGTTAAGACTCATAGATTAATTGAATTTGTACATGGTTTGCCGCATAACACTACTTGAATTTCTAAAATGTGTTTCTCTCACATTTTAAATTATTCTAATTGCCTCTATATAAATATGATACCAATGACAAAAGATTAAGCAGAAAACACTGAAAACCCAACATTCAAATAAGTTTTCAGATTTTGCAATTATACCAAAATATAGCAACAATGACTTCATTGACTGGAAATGTAAACCATGAAGATGGGATTTTTCGACCAGAGGCTAATTTTTCTCCTAGTCTTTGGGGAAATATTTTTAGCTATTCTACTGTGGATAATCAGGTAAATATATATACACACTGTCAAACCTCTCTATAACGACGCCGTTTGTTCAGATAATTCTTGACTGCTATAGCGAGATGTTGTTATAAAGAACATATAATATAACATAAATATGAAAGTCCGTTCCAAATAATACTTGACCGTTATAGTAAAATATTGTTATAGAGGATAACCGTTATAGAGATGTCTCATTGTATATGCTTCTTTAGTTATTTCTTAGTAAGCCTTTTTTCATTCTTTACTATTAGCTTTGACAAAATTACTAACAATGAGCATTGCATTTACAGGTATCCGAGAAAAATATAGAAGAGATTGAGACCTTGAAAGAAGAAGTCAAGCACATGATAATAAGTACTACTAACAATACCACCATAGAGAAAATACATTTGATTGACACTCTCGAACACCTTGGTATTTCGTATCACTTCGAGTTGGAGATTGAAGATCAAATTAGCAAGATGTTTGATCTAAATGTCATCCATGAAGAGGATGATCTATACAAGGTTGCTCTATATTTTCGATTGTTTAGGCAACATGGCTATCCGGTCTCTTCTGGTATGTTTATATACCCATCTTACAAGTTTGCTTTCTATAATGTCTTAAGTTTGTATTAAATAGTTTTTGAACTAGCTCAAAAATAGTCTTAATAACATGGTGACATTGTTCGTTTTGGGGCAAGTCGCCACGGTTTCCCTATCCATACCTATACATAGTTTTTTTTTTTTTTCAACTGCCAATATGAGACTTTGTCCACATACTCAACAATAACTAACATAATGAAATATTTGTAAATTAGATCATTTCAACCAATTCAAGGACAACAATGGGAAATTCAAGGAAACTCTACTTACAGATGCAAATGGTCTGCTAAGTCTGTATGAAGCGGCACATGTTAGGGGACATGAGGATGTCATATTAGAAGAGGCTCTTAGTTTTGCAACATCCCATCTTGAAAGGATAGCACATAATACCTTAGATTCTACTCTTGAGAAACATGTAACACATGCCCTAATGCAATCTCTTCATAGAGGCATCCCAAGAGCTGAAGCACACTTTTACATTTCAATTTATGAGAATGTGGATTCAAGAAACGAAAAGCTACTGAGGATTGCAAAACTAGATTACAATTTGTTGCAAATGCTACACAAGGAAGAGCTTAGAGAACTCACATTGTAAGTTATTTTGAGTTACTTTATGCTTTCATTTGACTATTATATGACTTCTTAATAAGAAAAGAATGAAAAAAACGATGTTTCCAGCTTCTGGTCTTTGACATAAAGAAATTAACTTAACTAAGCATTAATCTTCTCTACTGTGAAGGTGGTGGAAAGATTTGGATCTTGCGTCTAAACTTTCTTATGTCAGAGACAGAATAGTGGAATGCTTCTTTTGGACCGTAGGCGTGTACTTTGAACCTCAATACTCTAGAGCTCGGATTATGCTTGCGAAGTGCATAGCTATGATTTCAGTAATTGATGATACATATGACTCTTATGGCACTCTTGATGAACTAGAAGTATTCACGGAAGCGGTGGACCGGTATGAATTTTGTCAGATAATTTATCTAGTAATTGAGTTAGCAATTTCATAGTATCTCTAGTCTGATTTTTAACTCTTTATTTCTAAGATTATTTCCAAAGAACTATAAAAATAGAGTTTAAATTATATACATCGTTTGAAAAGAGTTTTTTTTTTTTTTTTTTTTTTTTTTTTTTTTTACAATCGTGTCATCTAAAGGATATTTACGATAAGCTCCTTAAAAATGTGGTGTTTGTAATCTTGAAAACAACGCAAGTTACCTGCTATAACAAGTAAAAGTGACCTTAAAAGCAACCTGATTGTGTATAAATTAAACTCGTAAAATATTAGATCAAATCTTTACGGGGTAATATATATGCAGAGTGGGATACATTAATTAAAATATTTTCCGATCATTACAGGTGGAATGTAAGTGAAATAGATCGACTGCCAAATTATATGAAACCGATATATACAATTCTTCTCGATCTCTTCGAGGAATATGAAATCGAAGTCAAAAGCCAAGATAGATTCAATGGAGTTTATTACGTCAAAGAGGCGGTATGAGACTTAAAACACTAATATAATTTTCCTTTGATTTAATGAATTTCAAATATTTAATGGAAGATACAGAAGTGTAATAAATATTGTTTCATGATTAGATGAAAGAAATCGCGAGGAGTTACTATATAGAAGCTCAATGGTTCATCGAAGGAAAAATTCCATCATTTAAAGAGTACCTAAGCAATGCACTAATCACCGGAACTTATTACCTACTAGCACCAGCATCATTATTGGGCATGAGGTCAGCATCAAAGACCGCATTCGATTGGATGATGAATAAGCCTAAAATTCTTGTTGCTTCAGCATTAATTGGTCGAGTCATTGATGACATAGCTACTTATAAGGTATTGTTATACAAATTTGTACATATATTTTTACCAATATATAAATATTGTTTCTAACATTCTCATGAATCTTTTTTTTCCTTATAGATTGAGAAAGAAAAAGGACAACTTATCACAGGGATAGAATGTTATATGCAAGAGAACAATTTATCAAAAGCGGCAGTGAAAAGTAACTTTCCGAAATAGCTGAAATGCGTGGAAGGATTTGAACAAAGAGTGCATTAAGCCTACTTCTATGCCAGCTGAAATATTGATGCGTATTGTGAACCTCACACGTCTAATTGATGTTGTTTACAAGAACAATCAAGACGGATATAGTAATCCAAAGAATAACGTGAAGTCTGTGATTGAAGCCTTACTCGTCAATCCCATCAATATCTAGGGAACTTTTGATACTCATGAGTTGACATGAAAGATGGTCATTAACGAAATAAGTTGACACAAATCATTACTATACTTTATTCAATAATTTCATAAATAAGTAATTTGTAATCCACCATATTTTCTTTATCAAGTAAATTTAAAATTAAATTCCAATTATTTTAATTTCTGTGACTAAATTGTTTGTGCTTTTAGAATATCACTCAATTCGATGTATTTTGCCAAGCATTTTATGTTTTAACTTGATCTTCTCTTGTTCTTCTTCTTTTGTTGAAATTCTCACATTTTGTTTTTACATGAGTTTATTTGCAATATTTTCACTACCATATTATTTCCATCAGTTGGGTCTCTAGCTCGTTTGTATTTTATGGAGGCAACAAAGTCTAACAGGCTTAAAGGTTTTATATAGGAAGTTTTTTATTTTTATAAAAGACCAGGTGGCATCCACGTACTTAGCACGAGAATATTATGTAACACTCTTGACCCACAATTTAAAGGTGTCAACCGGTTGATCCGCAATCGGAACCGGACCCGGTTGGCTAACCGACTGGTTATCGATTTTCGAACCGGTTACCGGTTAACTAGTTCCGGTTAGCCGGTTGGTTTTGCTCTAACCGGGACCGGAACCGGTAGGCTTTGTAAAAATCGATAATCGGTTAGCCAAAAAACGTATTTTTTTTTTTTGCTTAATTACGTATTTACACATAAATTAACACTATAGTTTATTAGTTTATATATATATAAACATATATATATATATATATATGTTTATATATATATATATATATATAAATTAAGTTATGTTTGTATATTTATATATGTTATGTTATGTTATATATATATATATATATATAAATTAAGTTATGTTTGTATATTTATATATGTTATGTTATGTTACTATAAGTGTATATATATAAGGATAAGGCACTATTCCCTCCCCCCGGCCACCCAACTTGTACTAAAGTTACTAGGACATACCTTTCCTTTCATGGGGTCCTATTACCTCCCTAAACTATTTTTACCCGTAATTATTTGCACCTTTTGTGCTGACCTGGACTAGTGCGTGAGATCAAATATGTGAAATGAATAGGAGGTAAAAAAACATACTTTCTAACGTATGGGAAATTGCCACGTATCACTCCCAAAGCTTATGTGAAGACCCCATCATCTAAAATACACTATATTTCATCCTATATTCAACCGATTATACACCCAATTTAGAAGAACTCAAATTCTTATTTTGGTCTTAAATTCTCATCTTTTTCGACGAGGTAAGTAAATTATTGTGTAAATTCGTTATCCTTTCTCCATCTCATGTCGAATTTCTAGTTTAGGGTTTTAATTTTCTTCCCCAATTTCTGTGTATGAAATTTTATGGTTAGGAATGGCGAACAACTTGTTGAATAAGTTGTGTATGGACGAAGAAGATCCTATGCTCATGTTACACCTCAAAAATTTTCAGGTCGTGTGCATTGTGAGTAAACTAATGTAAGCATGAATAGGTCATGGAACACTTATAAGGTTAAGGAATACTCTTAACAAATGTTAAGCAACTGTCTAAAGGTTCCGGGATCAAGCAAATCGAAGAAAATAAGTTTGTCAAAAATTTGGCAAAATTTTGGATAGAAATTTTGGGGTCAACTTCAGAGAGGTCTATCTCTGGGTATATCAGGAGTTTTAAGGTGTTTCAAGAGCCTAAAATAAAATTCGTCGAGTCTAGTTTCCAACGCAACAAACCGTTAATCGATACGACATCAGAGTAGAGAGTTATGGGCATTTTAAAATGGATTGCCAAAAGCCCGCGAACCTATGCGGAAATTCTAGAAACCTCTTAAAAAGTCCATTCATTTCGGCCCACCAGCCCAACCCGAATTGGACTACTACATCTACCCCTTTAAGTCATCTAAATCACCTAATTTCTCACCATTTCTCATCCCCACACTTCTCTAGAGCCTTCCACACTTATCTCCCCATTATAAGAGAGTTATTGAGAATTCTTGAAGGTTCTACAACATTCCACAACCTTCCATACCATTGAAAGAAGATCAAACATCAAAACCTTAAGATAATCTATGGAAGATGATTATTCTTGCTTCTCTTCAATGTTGTCATAAACTTGAGCTTGGGAGAAGTTGAGTGAGGTGAAGTTCTTCCATTATAAGGTATGTTCCCCATCTTATCTATATGATTGAGTTGGCTTAAAAGTTTTATAACTCTTGAAAAGGAAAAGAATCAAAGTGGAGAAGTCACAAAGTATTGAATTGAAGATGATGACTATGGGATGAATTTGAAAGGAGATTTTGGATTAATTTGAGATTAAATTGAAAATAATTTTTTGATTATGGTATTGTTAATATTGTTATGGTTGGTTGAGAAATTGGGAAAAACATCACGTGAGATGTTTTATGGAGTATATTGGTGTCGATGATGATGTTGTTGATATTAGGGTTGCTATTGTTGTTGTTTTGTTGGTATTGTGATTTACGGGCCGGGGATATAAATGAGAGAAATCTTGCTCGAATTTTTTTAAAAGGGAAATTAATTTGAAGACTTAAGATAGCATATGACGATAAGCCTAACGATGGTATGAATTCTCTTGTATGTAGATTTACGAGCTTGGAAAGATAGTATTAAGTAGTAGGAGACCAAAAAGTTATGTAAGGCTAAACCTTTTCTTTCTAAAGGCATGACTCTTTTCTTATGAACCCATACATATGTTCCATAATATCCTTATTTCCAAAAAGCTAGAAGTTGATGATTCTCAAAGTTCTTATGATGCTAAAGATAGATCTTTTCTATGATGAAAACAATGATGATGATGATTCCATTTCTAGAGATTTCAAAGCTTATGGTCTTGATGCTATTATGAGATTATTGAGTTTATTTCAGGATTTTCTTGATTTCATTCATTATTGTTGATCTCAGCTTATGATAATTTTTCCTTCAAGGTGAGATATAGCTATGATGATTGTGCCACGATATAAATCAGAGGTTACTGACCTTACGCCACTCCGATAAAGTAGTAGCTTTTATTTGGGCTCTCATGCATGCTATGAATATAATATATGTATATAGCTATTTTGTGATATTACTGAGTCCTATTATTTCATTTTACTTATGCATTGCACTCATTCTCATTCTTCATATATATATATATATAAGGCACATTTGACAGGGGGTGACGATGTGGCCTATGTTGTGGTGTTCATGTATATATATATATATAGGCACATTTGACAAGGGATGACGATGTGGCCAATGTTGTGGCATTCATGTATATATATAAGACACATTTGACGGGTGACGATGTGGCCTATGTTGTGGCATTCATGTATATATATAAGGCTCATTTGACGGGGCACACGATGTGGGTATATGTGGTGGCGTTCCTATATATATATATATATATATATATATATATATATATATATATATATATATGTTTCCTGATATACAGTCATACAGATTCATTCAGATTCACATACTCACTGGCATGTCTCAGATGTTTTTCCATGATTTTATGTACATGTTGATCTTATGCCTTACATACTCGATGAAATTATTCGTACCGACATCCTTTCTTGTGGACGTTGCGTTCGTACCCGCAGGTAGACAAAGAGACGGACTAGACCCTGTAGGAAACCGTCTGCGGGTTTCAAAAGCGCCCTCCAGGTTGCTTCGGGCTGTGATTATCGGGGTACTACTCTTATGTATATATATACTTGGGCAAATGGGGTCCCGCCCCGTCTTCACGGATTCCTGTATTATACATAGAGGCTCGTAGACAGATATGTGTAGCTAGAAGTCCCGTATCGTCGTCAGTTCATATTGTTGTATTATATTTTGGTAGCATTGTTGGCCTATGTTTATGGACATAGTTATTGATGCTTATACAGCGAGGTGTCTTTATCTTGTGATATATGCCCTTATAGATTATGATAACCATGAGCTATCTTTGTGGTCCACCTAGAAATGATTATGAGATGTATGTTCGGAGGTGCTCGGTGGGATAGCTCCGGGTGCCCGTCATGGCCCTCTGGTTGGGTCGTGATAGCTCAATTCCGGTTGCGATGCAAACATGGCATTTTGTTGAAAATGTAGACTTCTTGGTCTGATCGCAATCCTGGAAGGAGATTTTGGTCTTGTCATCACTATGAGGTTTGTGGTCATATTCTAATTTGGTTGATTAATTTTAGTGTTAGTGTTAATTAGAAGTGATTGTATTCTTCAAATTTCAGCCCATGAACTGCAAGTTTTCAGATGGAGAGATACGGAAAGAGTTGATTAAAGAGCAAGGTTTATTATTCCAATATCGGTGAACAAAATCAAAGAGTTAGAAGAAAATTACGAGCGTGTTCGGGTGCATTTGGATGAGCTTGAAAGTCTTAAGATGAAATATGATAATGTCGACACGAATTCACTTGAACTTGAGGAGAAAATTTAGTTGGGTGAGGTTAAAAGTCTTACCCTTCAATATGATAATCTGAACATCAACTCGATTGATCTTCAAGATTCAAAAGATAAAAGTGAGTTGATTGAGCTTCAAGATTCAAAAGATAAAGGTGAGTTGAATGAGTTTGAAGATTCAAAAGAGGAGAAGGATGAGTTGAATGAGTTTGAAGATTCAAAAGAGGATAAGGATGATTTGAATGAGCTTGAAGATTCAGAAGAGAAGGGTAATTTGAAAGAGAAGGATATGACAGAAAAAAGAAAAGTGTACCAAAGGTGTTGGTTTAATAGAAACTTACTTTGGTGTTTGATGGTTTGTGTATTTGTTGTGTATCTTAGTAGTTTATTCGAAATGGGCAACTTGAAAAAAAATCAAATGAAGTTGCCATAGTAGCTAGTGTTCTCTTAATAGTACCTCATTTTCTTTGTTGTAATGGTACTTGAATGATCTCAGATAGGCTAGGTTAGATGTGTTTTGTTGGATGGTACATTTTGGTATTGTAATGAAGCATTGTTCTGGTATTTTAATGGTGGTCTTGTACCTACACTTGTTTAGTTTATCCCACTTCTCATAGTGGTGTTGTTTCACTAAATTTTGATAACTTTCTTTTGGTGTTGTTTGAGTAAATGTTGGGCAAAATAAGATCACATAATGCAGCAAATTGCACCAGATTTCAGCAAAAAAAACGATTCTCAAATGCCATAACAACCTAACAGTTTTTTCACTCTAAAAGTGCACAAGAATTTGTCACTTAATTGTACCAGATTTCAGCATCAAAACCATTCTCAAATGCCATAACAACCTAACAGTTTTTTGAGTGACAAAATGCACCAGATTTTTTCACTCAAATGCACTAGAATTCAGCATCAAAACCATTCTCAAATGCCATAACAACATAACAATTTTTTGAGTGACAAAATCTGGTGCAGATTTTTTCACTCAAATGCACCATATTCAGCTTCAAAACCATTCTCAAATGCCATAACAACCTAACAGTTTTTTGAGTGACAAAATGCACCACATTTTGTCACTCAAATGCCTCATAGATAAACAAAACAGTTCTTAAACATTGCATCTAAATAATAGAATTCAGTACTATTTCATACATAAACATAGTTTCTCACATAACAAAAAACAAATGGTACATTTGAATACCAACATGAACAAAACAGTAGATTCAAACAAACAAAATACAACACCTCCAGCTGGTACTTAATTAACATTAGATCTTCCATGGGTCTCTTAGCAGTGAAGGATTGGTACTTTGGCTTGCATTAGCCCTTGCTTGATCTCTAATCTCTTGAAGCCTTCTTGTTATGAGTGCTTTAGCTCCTTTCCACTTCAGTCCACTTGTTGGTTTGAAACCAATATCACCAGTTATATCAGTTGATCTTACTATTTTTTTGGTCCAGTAGATACTATTCTTTAACTTGGCAGCCCAGGCTGTTTAAAAAAATAATCATAAGTTGAAGTTATTAAGAGAACAGTACAATATAGTAATGTATCAATACTTAAATTAAAAGTTGTGATGCCATTCTTAGCTTGAAACACACCTACTCCCATCACTCTTGGCCTTTTATATGGTGTCGTTCTTGCCACACCTTTTCCTTTTCCTCTAGTTTGTTTGAACTAGGTACGGAGTTGAACTAGGTGCAGGCTCGTACTTTCATACGCTTAAACCAACTCTCGGAAGTGGATGGTTAACATCCCCTCCCACATTTCTTCCCACACTTTTTCTTTTCCTCGAAGGTGCGGTTGAACTATGTGTAGGGCTGGAACTAGGGTAAAGAGTACTTCCAATGTAGTTGAACCAACTTTCAAGTAGGTGATTAACATCCCCTCCCATATTTCTTCGCACACCCCTTCCCCTTCCTTTACCACTTCTAGTACCTCTGGTTCTTTTTGTACTTTCAGCAGCTCTTGAAGAAGTTTTAGGTGCCACATTTGGTGTTGTGTTAGTAGCAGATGGAACTTCAAAAGAATCGTGTTTTTCTTAGTCTACCTCTCCTTTCTTCAGCAGTGTTCAACTTAATGTTGTTTTCTAACATACAAAGACATATATATTAGAAGACATAACCAATATTAGAAGACACACAATAAAATAGTACATTACCTTTGGTCCCTACCATTCTTGTTGTTGAACTTGATGGAATTGATGAAACAGGATGATCATGTGCATCAGTTGAACTTGATGGAACTGATGAACCAACATTTTTCAAAGGACACCCTCTTCTGTTTTGACCCTTAACATGGCAGAGACCTCATGTCATAGGCATACCACTTTTATTTAATTTCCCAAACTTCTTTGTTTAATTTTGCTCTTTCCTTTTATTCTTTTTGGGCCTGCCTGGCATTGGTTTCACCACTGGTGGTGCAACAACAGCATGTCTATTATCAGGCCAAAATGGCATATTAGTTACAGGCTGAATGAAGTGAGAATATGTCATCAAATATCTCTCCCTTTTGTAGTAGCTGTCAACATATTCAGTTGGGTCATATTGTTTAAAAATCATGGCAGATATGGCATGTGCACGCATGTGGTATCCCCCTAAGCATCCATGATCTACAACTACATACGCTCTTTCTTAGATAAACAAAGTGTTGTTTGTCTCCTTCTAATACTTCATATCCTATTTGTCCATTAAATTCCAATGAACAGTCCATTGCCTTGTGAATATTATCCTCCAATATCTTCATTCCCATTGGAGAAATGTCCCCTATCCAAGTATTTGCAAATTAACTTAACCTAGCAATTCTAGTCATAACTTTTACTCTTATCTCCTCAAGCATGCTAATGATACTTTTGTGCCTAGCTGCCAAAATCCAAGCATTGACACTCTCACACATATTTTTATCAACTGAATCACACTTCACATCAGTGTTAAAAAGCACCTTGCACCAATACTCTTTATCATAGTAGAGTAGATCATCAACTATTCCCTTTCCAAGTTTTCCCAATAACTTCATATTTGCATTAAATTCTACCTCATAAGTTCTTTTAGCACACTTTCAAAATACTTGCTTCCTTTGAAGCCCTCTCCATTCCTTTGACCTCTAGCAAGAATGTGCCTAGCACACCTCCTTTCTTCACAGGCTAACAATAGTTCCCTAGTTGTTAATTCAAATCCCTACAACAGTTGGCATCAAAGTATGAAAAAACAGAAAGAATAAAGAAACAAAAAATATGAAAATAACTAGATAGCATGATAAGAGAAAAAACAAAAAGAATAAAGAAACAGAAAGTATGAAAATAACTAGATAGTATGATAAGAACATACCTTTTGCATGTCTGAAATAATGGTGTAGCCTGTGTCATCTCCTAATCCCAAGTCCTTCTTCAACAAAGTCAAGAACTAAGTCCAATTATTTTTGTTCTCATATTCCACTACTGCCCAAGCAAGTGGAAGCATTTGGTTATTCCATCCTAACCCAAAAGCACATAGTAATTTCCTACTAATTCCTTTAAGGAAACAACTATCTAATCCTATGCGTTTCCTAATAGCCATGAATGCCTTCTTGGGTGCATCAAAACAGATGTAAAAAGCTTCAAAAACTGGCTGACCAAGGTCATTAGCATCACTAAGTTTAACAACACAACTACTTCCAGGGTTTTTCCTTAACAACTCATCCATATAATCAAGAATTCTTCCAAGCTCAAGAATATGATCTCCCATTATCTCCTTCATCATCTTAGCTCTTGCTCTCTGAGTTGTGGTCTTACCAACATGGACTTTAAACTTCTTCCTAACTATCTTTTGCAACTTAAAACTCTAATGTTTGGTTGTTCAATTATTCTCTTTTTAAGGCATAAGCCAAGAATTTAGCATTGCACATGGAATTTCTGGAGGATTTTTCACAGCTATGAACTGGAATGTAAGTCCTAATAATAAAATTATTACTTACTTTGTCAAGTCTAGCAAACAGAAGCCACTTGCAACCTTCCTTGCAACACCTCACCCTTGCTCTATTAGGCTCATTAACATACTTCTCAATCAACTCTCCTGATCGCATACCTAGTGACTGCATCCCTAAACTCATTCACACTCACAAAAGTCATTCCCAACTGCCACACTATTTTTTTACAAGTTGGATCAAATCTCACAACCTTTGTACTAGATTTTTTTTCTTTTTGATTTTGACAGTTTTACCCTTCTGTGTTGCCCCCTCTTCAAGCCAATATTCATCATCATCAGTTTTATAGCTACTAGGATCAGAACTTGGGTAATATGGTTCATCACTTCCTAGTTTGCCTTTTAAATTTTTTTTACCTACTTCTCATAGTCTCATCAAATCCCAGATCTAGTCCAGCTTCACCACATGGTACTTCTTCAGTGTCTTTTGAAATTCTTTCCCTTGTATTCCTCCTCAATGCTTTTCTTCTCTCATTCTTAAGCTCTATGTACTCCTTATGTACATCACTGAAATGATCATCCTCTCCAATTGTCGCGCCCCGAACCATGGCTTGGGCGAAATACGGCACTCGGTGCCATACTACATGTGACCGAGCAAACCACATGGCTTGCTAAATCATCATGAGGCATACATGAGCGGAATTATAGCATAAAACATGATGGGTTTTAAGAAAACACATGAAGTCATAAAAATTTATAAAATACTTATTTAAAACATGAATGCTGAAATACCACGAATCAAGCCAAGAATGGCTAAACAACTCTGAATATCTGACCCAACATAACTGCATAGTATAATCTATGAACCCTCTGACATGAACATGAGTTTGCTAAACATACTTGCTGGGACAAGGCCCCCATCATACCTTTAAGTGCATAGCTAATAACATAAAGATAACTGTCTAAACCCCGAAGGAGATAGGGCTCACCAACAAGCTGATAAGTACGGAGACCTACTAAACAAATGCGTCGTCCTGTAGATCGCATACCTGCATCATGAAATGCAGGCCCCCGGGCAATAAAAGGGGACGTCAGTACATTGAATGTACTGGTATGTAAAGCAACTGAAAGAAATAACATGGGACATGAAATAACACAATAAGAAGTGAAACCGAAAACCGGGCATGAACATGAGCGTGTGTGTGTGTGTGTGTGTGTGTGTCTATATATATATATATATATATATATATATATATATATATATATATATATATATCATGAGTAAAAACATGGTAAGTAGGGAGAGCATTTTATAAACCAACAACATGATATCACCACGTGGGTACGTAGAGTCTGGTACCTCGCCGGACCAGTAGAGCCCCCATACCCTGCCAGGGTATAAGGTGTAACGTACCTGATAGGTCCATTCAGTGTAAAATTAAGGAATCGTCCTAACTGGGCGGAGCGATCCTTGTCCTACGGTGGCTACAGAGTTTTAGACTATCTGAGCCTTCTCGGTAACTCGTGCAACTCCCAAAAACATGAACATGATATAGCTGGCTAAGAAGCCCGTAATTTTCGTGAAATAACTTATAATCATGATTTCACGAAATAACTTGTAAACATGATTTCATGGAATAACTTGTATTTTGCAGGTATGTATCTTGAATCATAGCATGAAGATAATTATATAATACAGTTGCATGAAAACTTGTAGACATGTAGGATATTCGTGAAATAAGCATATTTTTTTTAAAAAAAAACATGCATGCAAGAACCCATGGAATACGAGATATGGGTTTTCATGAATTACATACAGATTCTCAATAATCATAATGAAATATCAAGAACACAATGAAGAATTACTAACAATTTCACACATATTATAATCGTGGGACATGAGCCTAGGGTTATCATAATCATGGTCAAAACCCTTTCATATAACTTCGTAGTGTATAGAAGAAGGGCACGGGGAAGAACAATGATGTTCTCACAAGTCGATAGAAACTCTACATACCTGGTAATGCTCTAAACTTGTGTTAAAAATCTGAACTTTGAATAGGAATCCCAAAGCCTAGTCTGAATCCCTCTTATTTGGGTTTTCTTGAAAACCCTAGGTTAAGAACATGAAATTGCTACTTAGAATTCATGGAAAATTGATGGAATTCACTTAGGATGGTCTTAAGGGGCTTACCTTGATACTTGGAGAAGTTGAGGCGAGAGAGTTTTCGTGTTAGGACTTGAGAGGAATGAGACTTATGAAATAAAACTAAAGTTCCCGTCTTTTAATAGTCTCAGTCGCAGTACCGCTACGGACCGTGTTATGGTCCGTAACACATGTTACGGTCCGTAACACTGGACCGTAACGTGCATCAAAATTCCAGTGAGCTTTTAAGTTTTGGAGGTTGGGTTACGGCGACACGTTTCGGGCCGTAACACGTGTTACGGTCCGTAACGATGAACCATCCTTTGGTCCAAAAGTAACGAGACGATGATTTTTCAAGCATACCTATTACGATATGAATGACGGTCCGTAACACCCTTTGCAGTCGTTCCTTGGAGCGTAACACTGGGTTTTCTGAGCTGAGACATATTTTCGATTCCAACACTCTCCTTCTTGGGTTTCTAATCTCCTGAGTCATGAGTATGGTTTAGTACGGATTTTATAAGGTGTTACACTAGTCAAGTCACCATTTTCAAAATCAGGACTATCATCAGTTGATTCATCAGATCCCTTTACTGAAAGTTCACTGTTTTCAGAATCTGATGGTGCAACAGCTAGATCTATTGGATCTTGAGTGTTTGGAGGTACTATTTCTAATGGAGGAGAAATATCTAGGGCATTTTTTGGGGCAGTATTTTAGGGTTGAAGCTGGGGAATTTAAAGATACCTCGCCAACTTCAATGTTTTGACTAGCACTTCCTTGAATGGTCCCTACCCCTTTATAAAGAGAAGAATCAGATTCCTCCTCATCCATGTGCACATATACTTCCAAAATCTGCCCACTTTGCAAAGTCCTCCCAATTCCTGAAAGAACCCTATCATTGTCAATATTTCCTAAAATGCCACTGTTAGGTCGCCTAATACTAAAGTTGCAACATGAGTTGTACCCTAGGTCTGTAATATAAGCCTTCAGCTCAAAATAAGAAAGTGTATCAACATCAACATTAGTAAATTCACTCATTACCCCACCCTATCTTGCTTCATCCTCATACACTAAGTTCCCACCATGATACAATCTTACAGTGATAAATGTAAACCCACTCATACCTAAATGCAAACAAGCACAAACAACAACAAAATTTCATCATAATTCTCAACAAACTAAGTAATCGACAAAAATGAGAAAAACTTACTAAAGGAAAAAAGCAGTGTAGACATGCAAATCAAGTGGGAAATCTAACATTTTAGCAGCAATTCAAGAAAAATACTATTTTATTTGATTTAACAAAATCGCAAACCTAAAAACCCCTAAAACCGTAGACTAACACAAACCCAATTAAATGTAGTAAAGGACTAATTTTTGGTCGAAATGTAATCTTATCCTTCCAACTGAACTTGAATCCACAAGTTGTAACACCAAAGAAATAAATAAAAAATAAAAAAAACCTAAACTATACCTTTTTGAGCTGGACTGAAATAGAAACGTTCGAATGAAGAACTTAATAATCTACATATTTCTTTTCACTCTATTAATGATGAATTGCAAGAGAATTAAGAGGAATTAAGGATTCGGGGAAATCTTGTTGAAGGATCGAAGAGGTTCGGCTAATTTTGGGATTTCTTTTGGTCGAAATGAACAATGTAATAAAAATTAAAAGGAAAGTGAATTGTCTTGGGGCCCAGAGCGCGTGTATAACACAGATTGTAATATAACCGGGACTCTAGTACAGGTCAGCACAAAAGGTGCAAATAATTACGGGCAAAAATAGTTTGGGGGTAATAGGACCCCGTGAAAGGAAAGGTGTGTCCTAGCAACTTTGGTACAAGTTTTTTTTGTGGGGTTGGGGGGGGGGGGGATAATAGTGCCTTATATATATATATATATATATATATATATATATATATATATAGTAACACAACATAACATATATAAATATACTTAAGTATATATATATATATATATATATATATATAGGGGGGGGGGGGGGAATAATAGTGCCTTATAAGGTATATATATATATATATAGGGGGGGGGGGGGGAATAATAGTGCCTTATACCTTATATATACACACACTAGTCTCTATGAACGTGCCTCACACATTATCCCCTATCAGTTATATTGTGCAATTGCATAAAAGAAAAATTATTGTATAAACGCAATTGTTGTAATAACATTAATAAAAGATAAGTTTTCTCAATCAAAATACATTGTTAAAGCATTAGAACGTTTAATTAGGTTGTAACCTAAAGGGAATATGCATATGACCAACAATTCAATTATAGGAAGTGTTGGTCCTCAAAATCCTTGCAAATGCAGTTTGTTAGGAACATACCCCAAAGCTTTAACATGAAAATATAAAAAAAATTGCTAAAAAAGTTATCACGTGAATAATTGTGAACGCAAGCATTGTGATTTAACAGCAGCCGGCGAGTTATTTTTATGAAACATTTTCTAGTAAGCCATATGTCTTGTCATGTCCTATCGGTAAAAATAACCATATATAAGTGTTCTTATAATTATTATAGTTTCTATTCATATAATTGGAGATGAAGATTATGCATATTATCTTGAAAAAAGTATTGACGTGACAATTCACGTATGCGCATATCACTAACTTTACTTTCTTCTCCTTTATTACGTATCTCTACAAGGTATTTGCTGCTTAATATATATTAAGAAATGAACATCACAATTTGATGATTTAAAAAAAAAAAAAATAGTAATAACATAAAATTCTAGAAGACAATAGGCATGAACATTAACAACACATACTTTCAACTCCGGTTGGGGTGAATCCAAGACTTCAGTCATAACCAACATAAGTTTCCTCCATCCAACACAAGTGAATACCGAAAACAACATAATAAGTTATATATAATATGATTTTGATATCTTTCATACTTAAGGTCTTAATCCCGTGAAATGAGAAGCTGCAATAGTTGAGCAACCTCTAGACTTGCAAATGTATAAAAAGATAAAACAACTAAACCAACATATATACATGAAAAAACTAAATTACCATAAGACAAATTCATCATATTTTGGGCCTGTGGCATGGCTGATAATTAAAACGTATTAGGAGTATTAAAAAGTGTAGTGAATCAATGTAAGTAAAGATTTGCTCACTGTATCTGGTGTTCAATTGGATCAATTTCTTTATTCATAAATGAACTAAACTGAGATTCATTAATCATCCGCGGCTAGTTATCAATTTAAAATTCAAGGCATTTGAAATTTCTAGTATTGTAATATACAATAGTTCGTTAGCTAAGAAATTACTTGAATGTGGTTGGTTATAAAATTTATTCCTCAAAACTTGAGGCTTATTCACTTCCAATTCCAATTTAATTAGCTAGTGCTTTTTGTTTTTTGACGGGGTTGGTGCTGTAACATTCGTAAGTTTGTTAATTAATAATGTTACATAGAATTATTAATTGCTTGACTGCTAAATCAAATGGTTGTTATATAATTTTAAAAGGATAGCTGGTTTTTGCACTTGCATCTCAACTCAATACAACCTCTTGAGGACCTAGTCTCATAATTGGCTCTAAATATGATTATTTACTCAATGTCTTTTGAGTAAAAGACTGAATTTTTACGTTTAATTTTAAAACATTGATAATTATACAGATTGTCAAAATTATCATAATTCTACATAAGTTGGATATGAAAGGAGTTAGTCTACCAATTTTGTGATGGAGTAGGAGAGAACTTGAAACCAGTTTGGAGTCTTTGAACTTATTTAAAATCAATATCAAAGATAAGAATGTAAAATGGTCATATACCTTAAAAATACATCTACTAACTAAAATCATACAAGTAAATACTTTCATCTTTATCAAAATTTGTATATCTTCGGTTCCTTATATGATGTGAATTCCTAGCTTATTGCAAGTTAGGAACAAAGACAGAGAAAATTAATGTTAATATTATGACAATGAAAATATCATTCATTTTTTTTAATGTGCATGCCACTGAAATAGAGATTAGCTTTCTTGAGTTGACACACATTTATTGTTCTTTTGCAAAAAATCACAACTCATGTATTCTCCCAACTATTTTCCTTCATATATAGATGATCTCTGTAATTAAGATTTTTGTGTACATGTAGATTCATATTGAAACACACACCAGAACTCTTTTTTAATGAGAGTTCTGTTTAATGAGAGGTTCATGAAATAATAAGAAGTATGTAAAAAATTTTTACTCCAAACCTCGTTTGGTTCAATCCTTAAATCACATGCCTTCTTGTATGTATATAGACAAACAAAAGATTGTCTATAACAACAACAATTAATGAGGACTTAGACGAATATGTTACCCTGTATGCTAGAGTGTCCAATTCTTAATCATTTCAAAAGTAGTATTTGTTTAGGACTCTATTTTCAATCGGTGATATTTTTTTTTAATTTACCAAAATAGCCATTGAAAATGTGGTAGAATTAAGCTAAAAGGGTATAAAAGTCGTTCAATATTTTAAGGATATTTTGGTCAACCAACATTTATATTCATGCTTTTATAATAATATAGATGGATATATGTACTACTTAAGTTATGTTTGTATATTTATATATGTTATGTTATGTTTGTATATATATAACTTATGTGTGTGTGTGTGTGTATATATATGTTTAAGTTATATGTATTATTTAAGTTTATATTTACTAACAAGTAACAACTTATGAGTATTATAAAATTCATGATTGTTTTTTTCTAAGTATATAACTTTCTATTTTATAACTTAAGTATATGTATATTATAAGTATGTTCTAAGTATATTGTAGGTATATATATATTTAAGTTATATGTATTACTTAAATTTTATATTTACTAATAGCTCATGAGTATTATAAAATTCAAGATTGTATATTTATAAATATATATAGTTATAACTTTCTATTTTTTAATTTAAGTATATGTATATTATAAGTATATTCTAAGTATATTGTAGGTGTTTTCTTAACTTAATATAAGTAAGAATATGAACACAAGTAAATAGAAGAAAGCTCAATGAGCCATAAGAATATGAACACAATTAAATAGAAGAAAGCTCAATGAGCCATAATTTTTATTCATTAATGGATAACATTTATTTGCAAGTTATAATTTTTTTTAACTTGCAAATAATACATGAGTTGTACAAGAATAAAATTATATTGTAAGCACCATTTCACTAAGTTCTTCTATATTATATTCTTCAATTGGGATATCTTCCATGTTGTCAATTTTGGTCCCCTTCACTTGCTATTAAAAATTCAATCTCTTCCTCTTCGCCTTGCCTCGCCTCTAGCCTTTGGTTGGGCCACACCGATCGAATCCAATCGCGAATGCAAACTAGTACTTTCAAGCTAAATCTGGACAAGGAGTGTCTATGATCTCCAATTTGTTGTCTTCCTTGGCTAAATTCACTTTCCGAGGCCACGATTGATATTTGAACGTTAAGTATATCCCAGCCATTCTTGCAAGTACCGGATAATATGCCTTGTATTTCTTCCACCATCCTAAGACGTCCACTTCGGGCATGGTCATTATCACCAATGGCTGCTTCAAATAAAAGTTAAGTTCATCAAAGTTTGCAGTAGTTTGAGTAGTAGAAGAAGACATTCTCCAAAAAACACCTAAACTCGATATGCCTTTTCCTTCATTTTGAGAAGTGGAAGTACTAGGTGGTGGAGGTTTGGGAGTACCACTTTCTTCCAAATTAGAATAATATTCAAAAACATTTCTAAGCTCAATATCTATGGTTCTCTGGGCCTCAAATTGTGATGGTTCCTCGGGGGTAATTTCTAAAAATTCATAAATTTGTTTAACCAATTGAGAGGTAAAAGAAATTTTAAGACAAGGATTTAAAACAGAACCCAATATGAATAAAGTTGGTATGGGAAAATAATACTTCTTAAATTTTTTCCTCATAGAATGAACAGCCACTTGGTAACCCAGTTTTTCCTTATACTTAAATAAAACTCTAGCTATTTCGGTCAAGTATGCTAAAATTTCGGTAACTGCGGGATAAAATTGTCTAGAAAAAACAAGAACAGCATTGTAAAAATGTTTTAAATGTTCTTTAGATTCCAAAACATCTTCCCAATCGCAATCATATAACCACTCCGAAACCTCTTTATTGTGATTGTTGTGAATATTTTGTATGGCAATCCTATATTCATATGCTTGTTGTACCATAATGTAAGTGCAGTTCCACCTAGTATCAACTTCAACTTAAATTTTCCTAGGTCTAAGACCAAGACTCTCACATTGATTTCTAAAATCTCTCATTTTAGTCTTACTTGAATTATAAAAAAGAAAAGCAACCGCATCTCTAACCTTTTGAATAGAATCATCAAGTAAGGAAAGACCATCTATAACAATCAAGTTTAAAATGTGACAACTATATCTTACATGAAAAATATCCGCTAGTGGAGGTTTTAATTCCCTTTTTATAAGGCCAACCACTCTTGTGTTGTTAGTAGCATTATCTAAAGCAATACAAAATATTTTTTTGTAAATGTTAAAAAATTTCACAATAGTTGTCATTCCATCTGCTAAAAATTTACCGTCATGACGACCCTTACCATCATCATATAAATAAGCTATAATTCTTTTTTGCATGACCCAATTATCATCTATTCAATGACATGTAATAGCAAAAATTCTAACTTATTAAGACTAAGACCAATATCGGCGGTTAGGGAAGCATTACAATTTAAAGAATTAAGTGCATGACGCAAATAAAATCTATACTTTTTTATATAAATCAATAATATCCGCTCTACAAGTACTTCTAGGAATACCCTCAAACATCGGATTATAACTACGTTGAATATAAGTAACAAAATCCGGCCCCGAAGGAAAGGAAAATGGTAAACAATCATAAGCTACCATTTTAGCTATCTCTCTACCGTCTTTCTTTTTGTTGTAACCAAAAGATTTTCCGGTATGTAGCTCTATTGTTTGTTGAGTACCCCCTACGGAGCCCGTTCCCTCTACCTAAACGTCCGGATGTGTATTCAATAAATGAGTCCTTAGTGAACCCGTTCCCCCAGGCTTACTGTTCTTACACTTGAATTGAAATGATTTTTTACATATATTACATATGATTATTTTCCCTATCTCTAGTCATAAAATTCCAAACTTTAGAGATCGGCATACGAATTTTTGTCGTTTTTTGTTGTGTTTGTGATTGTTGTGCTTGTTGTGTATCACTATCTCCTATCGGATTTTCCGGTGATTGTGTTTCATCATCATCATCATCATCATCAACAACAATTTCATTATAGGTTGGGCCAAATCGGTGTTCTAATAGTTCATGTTCTAAAATTGGATTATTTTGAATAATGTCAACTTAACCTATCATATATGCTTCCGTTTCCAGCACAAATGTTTCCTCCGTAATTCTCCTCCCCCCCCCCCTCCCCGCCCCACGACTACCACTGCATCTTCTAACTCTCTTAGACATAATTAAATCGCAAGCAAATAAATCACGAGAAAATAAATAGCAAGAAAATAAATTGCGAAAATTAAAAATACAGTTGGAATGAAGGTACCAAATTGCCGAAATAAATTCCGCCAAAACAAATGTTGAATTGCGGCTAGACTTGCAAATCCACCAACTCCACCAACACTTTGTTTTTGTATAGTTGCAAAATATAAAATAGCTAATAATTAAGAATTTGAGATTTGAGAAGAGAAAATTGGTATGGATGAAAATAAAATGGAGAGGGATTTATATAGGAGTGGGAAAGGGGTTAAAGTGTTAAAAATAAAAGTTTGGGGGGTTAGGGGGGAGGGGGGCCAAAAATGGGTTTTTAGGACGTTGCCAATGGCCAAAAATAAATTGGACTGCTGGGCAATGGCCCAATAACGGTCAGATCTGCCCCTGTTTTAATTTTTTAATTTAAATTTTGACCGTTAACCGACCGGTTCGGTTTAACCGGTTACAGGTTCATTAAAATAAAAACCGTAACGGGCCCAGTATACCATGATTTTCGCAACCGCTAAACCGGTATACCGGGGCCGGTTCCGGTATCGGTTAAACCGGTTCCGGTTACCGGTTAACCCGGTTTAACCGGAACCGTTTAACAGGCTTAGACCCACATTCTAACTTTTATATTTTAAATGCTATTTTTTGTTATGAAACAATAAACTAAAGCAAGAATATATGTATAACAAGAGAAAAGAGATTTCTCATTTCTTATAAGGGATGAAATACAATGAAGAGAACCTCTTTATTTATAGGAGAGAATTGACTTGGTGCCAAAGTCACAAATCCTAAAATTCCTCCTAAAGATAGACATCACAATATTATAATAATATTTATAACACTCCCCCTTGATATCTATTTCGATAAATAATATGCCTCATTAAAACCTTACTAGAAAAAACCCAGTGGGAAAAATTCTAGTGAAGGAAAAAGAGTACATATTTCTAATAATATACATTTTGGTTGCCTCATTAAAAACGGACAAAACCTTGTATGAAAAAAAGAGTACAACATGTATTAACTCCCCCTGATGAGAACTTCAGTCCAAATATTTGAGTCTACGCATTCCAATCTTGTGCACCATCTTCGCGAAAGTTGCGGTTGGTAGAGACTTGGTGAACAAATCGGCCATATTATCACTTGAACGATTATGTTGCATGTTGATATCACCATTCTTTTGGAGCTCGTGTGTGAAGAACAACTTTGGTAAAATGTGCTTTGTCCTATCTCCTTTTATGAATCCTCCCTTTAATTGGGCAATGCATGCTGCATTATCTTCATATAAGATTGTGGGTATTTTATCACATTTCAAACCACACTTTTCTCGAATGAGATGTATCATTGACTTCAGCCACACAACTTCACGGCTCGCTTCTTGAATAGCTATTAGCTCAGCTTGATTTGATGAGATAGCCACAATAGACTGCTTTGTAGATCGCTAAGATATGGCAGCACCCCCACAAATAAATACATAGCCTGTTTGAGATCTAGCTTTGTGTGGGTCAGATAAACCTTGCATCGGCACAACCAACAAGATCGGGACTGCAATTGCTAGAATAAAATAAGCTCAAATCGATAGTTCCCTTTAGATACCTCAATATGTGTTTAATTCCGTTCCAGTGTCTTCTTGTACGAGCACAACTATATCTTGCTAACACATTAACTGAAAATGCTATGTTAGGCCTTGTGGTATTGGCAAGATACATTAGTGCACCAATTGCACTGAGATATGGTACTTCAGGACCAAGAATTTCCTCATTCTTTTCTTGAGGTCGGAACGGATCTTTATTCGCATCAAGTGATCGAACAACCATCGGAGTACTTAATGGATGTGCTTCATCTATATAAAACTGTTTCAACACTTTCTCTGTATAGGCAGATTGATGGACAAAAATGCCATTTGTCAAATGTTCAATTTGCAAACCAAGGCATAATTTTGTCTTTCCAAGATCTTTCATCTCAAATTCCTTCTTTAAATAATCAATTGCCTTTTTGAGCTCTGCAGGAGTTCCAATAAGGTTTATGTCGTCAATATATATGGGAAGTACACCAAATTCCGATATTACTTTCTTTATAAAAACACATGGGCAAATTGCATCATTTGTATAGCCTTCCTTCAACAAATATTCACTAAGGCGGTTATACCACATGCGCCCGGAGTGCTTCAAACCATACAATGATCTTTGTAATTTGATTGAATACATTTCCCGAGACTTTGAACTACATGTTTCATGCATCTTAAATCCTTCAGGGATTTTCATGTATATTTCATTTTCAAGTGATCCATATAGATAGGCTGTAACCACATCCATCAAATGCATCTCAAGTCTCTCATGGATAGCGAAACTAATGAGATAACGTAACGTTATTGCATCCATAACAGGGGAGTATGTCTCTTCATAATCAACACCAGGCCTTTGTGAAAATCCTTGTGCAACAAGACGTGCCTTATATCTTTGTATCTCATTTTTCTCATTTCTTTTTAGCACAAAAACCCATTTGTAACCAACAGGTTTAATGCCATTAGGTGTTTGTACTACAGGTCCAAAAACTTCCCGTTTGGTAAGCGAGTTTAACTCTGATTGAATTGCCTCTTGCCACTTTGGCCAATCACATCTTTCTTGGCATTCTTTAACGAGTTGGGTTCAAGATCCTCACTATCTTGCATAATTCTTGTTGCAACATTATAGGCAAAGACATAATCCACATTTATTTCCAATCGATTCAAATTAGTCCCAACATTTATTGATATTTCCTCATTTTCTTGAGTCTCAGGCTCATTGATTCCTTCAAGAATATCAGTATTGTTCAAATCTTGAATTTCTTTGTGAGGTTCTTTCGTAGTGTCATCTTGACCATTTATTTTTCTTTTTCTAGGATTTCGATCCTTAGAACCCAATGGTCTACCACGCTTCTGGCGTGCTTTGGACTCATTTGCTATGACACTAGTAGATGGTCCTACAGGGACAACAATCCGAATTGGGACATTCTCTGCAGGGATATGTGATTTGGTAATCCTTTTCAAATTTGTAAATGCGTTTGGCATTTGATTTGCTATTTTTACGCAAGTGAATAATCTTTTGGACCTCTTGCTCACAAATAGAAGCACGTGGATCAGGATGAGACAATGATGAATTATTCCACAAAATTTCCTTTTTATTTCATTATTCTCTCCCTTAATTTTGGGAAAATTGTCTCATCAAATCGACAATGCGTAAATCTATAAAGTTGAACAAATCTCCAGTTAATGGTTCAAGGTAGCGAATAATGGAGGGCGATTCAAACCCAACATATATTCCTAATCTTCTTTGAGGATCCATCTTGGTGCCATGTGGTGGTGCTATAGGCACATATACGACACATCCAAAAATTCTTAGATGGGATATACTAGGTTCTTGCCCCAAAACCAATTGCAACGGAGAAAATTTATGATAGTTTGTCGGTCTGAGACGAACAAGTGTTGCTGCATGCAAAATAGCGTGACCCCAAACAGCCATGGGCAACCTTGTTTTCATGAGTAATGGTCTTGCAATCAACTGCAGACGTTTAATTAATGACTCTGCAAGGCCATTTTGAGTATGAACATGAGCTACAAGATGTTCAACTCTTATCCCAATTGATAAAAAATAATCATTAAATGTTTGGGATGAAAACTCTGCAGCATTATCAAGGCGAATAGACTTTATCGGAATATCAGGAAATTGTGCCCGTAATCGAATTATTTATGCCAATAATTTCGCAAAGGCCTGGTTGCGAGATGACAGTAGGCACACATGAGACCATCTAGAAGAACCATCTATTACGACCATAAAATAGCTAAATGACCCACTAGGGGGGTGAATTGGTCCACAAATATCCCCATGTATACGTTTCGAAAATTTAGGGGATTCAAACTCAACCTTTGTAGGTAACGGCCTAATAATTAACTTGCCTTGACAACAAGAAGGGCAAGAAAATTCATTGTTTAAAAGAATCTTCAGGTTCTTTAATGGATGCCCATTTGAATTTTCTATAATTCGTCTCATCATTATAGATCCAGGGTGTCCCAATCGATCATGCCAAAGTACAAACGTATTGGAGTCAGTAAACTTTCTGTTTATTTACTTAATGCCTCAATTACACCAATTTTTGTCCAATATAAGCCAGAAGACAAGGCAGGGAACTTTTCTATAACAACTTTCTCGCCAAAGATATCCTTGGTGATACCAATATATTCAAGATTCATCTCATCAATTATTTTAATATGGTATCCATTTTGACGGATATCTTTAAAACTTAATAAGTTCCTTCGGGACTTAGGAGAGAACATGGCATCGCTTATAATGAGTTTTGTTCCCTTAGGAAAAATTATAGTGGCTCTTCCAGAGCCTTCAATCAAACTAGTACTACCAAAAATGGTATTAACATTTGCCTTACCCATAAGTAAATGAGAAAAATATTTTTTGTCTTTGAATATCGTGTGTGTAGTAGCATAATCAATCAAACAAATGTCTTCATAATTGGATTTTAATCCAAACTTGCTTTGAGAATTATCCATATCTTCAAATCACATATACAAGTAGAATAAATATACACTAAATATTAGTAAAGTAGCTCGTGCCAAAGTACCTGCTTGTAAAGCTTAACCATCTATAATGTGAATAAGAATAGTCCAAATAATGTACAGGGAGCAGATAATAGCGGAAATCATAATTAACATGGCAATCATAATTAACGTGCAAATAGCCAAAAGTCTGTTGTATCAATGTACGTACACTTGAAAATTAATCATGAATGAGAGTCAATGGAACACATACACACCATATATAGTACTTACTCATATCTCCTTTAATTAGGAAAAATAAAGTCTTACAATTGTAAAGCAAATAGGATATATAAAATTTACATATGCAGCATTCTTGAATCACAAGAGATTCTTTTCTTTTCCTTTTCTTTACACATTAGATTATTTTCCTTTGTTGTTTACTCTTAAAATAGGTGTAACAATGACCTATTCAATATTAGTACCACCAACAATGGGAAAGAATAACATGAAACAACATATATGTGATTTCTTTAATTGCCAACGGCATTTGCTGGGTGTTAGAATATTAACCTTAGACATGGTCTGTACAAAATACATAGAAGAGGTTTACACGTAATAATTCAAATGGTCTCTTGGCAACAAAAATAAATGTCCTCTGCCTTGTTAATAAGCAAACTAACTTCAATATTAAACCATTATTTAATCAAGACAAACAGATTAAAATTTTATTAATAACTAACAATAACAATGGGACTAGATCTAGACTAATTAATACTAATTGAAAGACTAGTACTCATGTAAACAACTACTGTTACATGATCTTTTATTCACTAAAAACGATGACTAGCAAAAATTAAAACAAACTATTCAATCATCTCTCATAACAGATCCATCACCAATCAAGTGATTTATCCTTCCTTCGGGGTGCTCAAAGAAATCTGCTACATCCAAGTGTGTGATGTCAATTTGATTTTCAGAGATAAAATTAGTTTTGGGATTTTTTTCTTTCCTTTTTATTGATGCCTGATAAAGCTCAACCAAGTGCTTCGCCGTACGAAAGGAACGGGCCCAGTGTCTACTTCCACCACATCGATAGCATTTATTTTCTGAGCCACGTGCTTCTGGCACTTCATGCCTCTCATCCTTCTTTTTCCCCTTTTGGTGGTAATTTTTCTTTGAAGGGTGATTAACACCAGGAAAATAATTTCTTCCTTGACCATTATTGTGACCATGACCACGACTATTATCACGACCATGACTATTATCATGACCACGACCGGGGCCACGACCTTTTTCACACCTGGAGTAGTTGGCATACACCTCATTCACTTTAGGGAGTGGTGCAGCGCCAGTAGGTCGATTCTCGTGATTTTTCATCAGCAAATCATTATTTTGTTTAGCCACAAGAAGATGAGCAATCAAATCGCAATACTTTGTGAAACCTTTCTCTCGATATTCTTTGCAGGAGCACATTCGAGGCATGAAAGTGGAGAACGTCTTTTCCACTGATCGAATCACTAATCGTTTCTCCACATAGTGTCAATATAGAAGTAATTCTGAATATCTCAGAGTTATACTTCATAACTGATTTGAAATCTTGTAGCCTTAGATTGATCCATTTGGGTCGTGCTTTTGGGAGGAAGACCATCTTCAGGTGGTCATACCTTTCTTTCAAGTTTTTCCATAAAACGAGTGGATCTTTAATAGTAAGATATTCAATTTTCAGGTCCTCATCAAGATGATGACGCAAGAATATCATAGCCTTGTCATTTTCTTGGTTGGATGCTTTATTATTTTCTATAATGGTGTCTCCAAGACCCATAGCATCAAGATGGATTTCAGCATCTAGCACCCATGATAGGTAGTTCTTGCCCAAAATATCAAGGGCAACGAACTCTAGTTTTGTAAGGTTAGCCATAAAATAGAGAGAATAAAAATAGTACCTTAGCCTTCAAAAATTTCTTGAGACGGTAGAGTCTCATGCTGATAACGTGTTATGAAACAATAAATTAAAGCAAGAATATATGTAGAACAAGAGAGAAGAGAGTTCTTATTTCTTATAAGGGATGAAATACAATGAAGAGAACCTATGTATTTATAGGAGATAATTGACTTGGTGCCAAAGTCACAAATCCTAAAATTCCTCCTAAAGATAGACATCACAATATTATAATAATATTTATAACAATTTTGAATATGTTATTAAGTTGTTATAACTGTTTGTAACTTGTGTGGATGGCTAAAATTGAGTTTAGAGGGGTTTGGACTATGTATATGGGTCTAATATGGACTTAATTAATAAACTTTACTGTAAAAGAAATCTAGTGTAGCTACAATCGTAGGACTTCGACCGCAATAATTTATCAACAAAGTGGAAAAGCAAAAGAAACTAATGACCTGTGATCGTAAGGATTTGAGCCGCGCTCACATGATTTGGATGACCCAACAAAGTTGCGATCGCATACGAATATGCGATCACATGCCAAGGTTGACCAAGTCAAGGCGATTACTTTTTTTGTGATAGCAGGAGCGCTCCTACAATAAAGGTGTTGTCTAGCCCAACTCTATAATAGAGTAATCTTGTGATCAGAGTCTTGAAAAGTATATGAATATGAAGAGTTCATTTTTCTAGTCACTCTACTAACAGTTATTACCTTAGAAAATCATTTTCTTTGCTGAAGAAAATCAAGAAGAAATGTGATTTTTATGAGATCATAACTATTAGTTGAGTGACCATTTGAAAAATCAACCCTGAGTATGAATACTAGGAATTTTTCTCATTTTCAACACTTTTGAATTATCAGAGCTCGGATTTGAGGGTGATTTCACTCTAAATCAACATTTACTATTAATATAAGGCCCCTGCTACTATTTTGAAGTTAAATATGTGAACGTACACATGATTTAGCCTTCAAAGATTAGATCAAACTATAAAAGTTCACTGGTTTAGTCTAAAACTCCAAAATTGAAAATTTTGGGATTTGAATCAAATTAATGAATCTAATGAACTGTCGCGCCCCAAAACCCACCCTAGACGTGACCGGCATCCGACATCATGAACAATATCAGAAGAACCTAAACAACACAATAATAACACTTGAACCCGCCAGGTTCAATATTCGCCTCCAACAGTTTATAAAATAAATGTAATATCAAGTTCCTTTTTAATAATCTTTCCTTATTAAATTAAACAAAGTTATAAGTAACTACATATATCAGGATCACAATTATGAAATTAGATCAGCGGAAGTCTAATGTAAGTAAACAGTCATAAATGTGGCAAACACCCATTAAGTCGTACGAGAATTTGACAATCTACCCACAATTCTGACAACTATCTATGGAGCTTCTAAGAGACACAACAATCATCTAACTTTGGGACGCAGCCCGAAAATCTAGAATAATAAATGAAATAGGAAGTGTCTCATGAACAAGAATGTGGGCTCACCAAATCACGACGACGGCAAGTTCTCTAAGCGTCGAGAGTATCACGAACTGCTCTTCTCCGTTACCTAACATACCATAAAAAATAACAATGGTATGCAGTACTTTCGTACTCAGTGAGCGCCTCGGGGACAACAAGTAAAATAAAAATAAAATATAATAATACATAAAGAAATCAGTTCTGAAAAGATAGTATAAAAACAGTTATTCCACTTTGTGATTCTTAATATCATTTGTTAAACAGTTTACAAAGCCATTTCAAAATCCCAGTTTCAATTATGCTTTAAATCAATCAGGCATAAATACCAGTTCCATAATAAAGATGGATATCACAATCCCCCATATAGGCTCAACTCAATATCAACAACACTGCGCAATACACCAGAATATGGATTCACAGTGGCTACTCTTCCTCCCGAATAGCAAGGCCATTAATACACCCCAGGTAGTGAACTCGGAAGTGGCCACTCTTCCCCCTGAATGGTAAGGCAATTAATACACTAGGATCCATAGTGGCTACTCTTCCTCCCGAATAGCAAGGCAAACACAACAACAAGGTCCATGGCATAGAAGCCGATTCACAATTTATCTCAAAGTAGTCACACCATCAATAACATTAAAGTTCATTATGCCATATCGAAAGATTAAGTCATTCCAGTCAATGTTTTGAAAACGTATAACTCCTTTACAAAAGATTTCCATGTCTCAATTCATCAATAAGAATGTCATTACCAACTCTTAACCATCATTATTAAGCATCTCTCATAGAGGAAAACATTCATAATATCTTATACATATATAGGGTTTGTTACAATTTAGGTTTAATGTGGGTTTGTTCCCTTACACACATTAACCACCATTTAGACATGAATTAGAGTTCAAGAAACATGAAAATATTACTTGTCCTTCATTCATTAAAGAATCTTGAATAAAATTTATACTTCCAACAATAGTTTCAAAAAATGATTTTCATTCAAAATAATTTTTCAAAAGAGAGACATACAAATCATCTTTATAGTAAAAAATGATTTTTAAAAGAGACATACCTTAATACGTTAAACAAAGTTTAACAATTCACTTTTGTAATGAAGAACACCCAAACCCTAGCTTGAATCACTTTGGGAAGAATTATGCTGCAAACCCTAGGTTTTGGTCACAAGAATCATGTTAAGAATCATGGGTTTGATGTTAGAATAGATTAGTAATGTTAAGGGTGAGTTCTTACTTTGATTTGAAGACTTGGAGGGATGATTTTCATCCTTCGGGTTTGGAAGAATGAAAAAATATGGGAACAAAATAAGACCATACCCATTTTAAACCCCATTTTCTGCCAGAAATGGAAGAAGTACATCTTAAAAGGATGTCCCGTACTTTAAAGGACGTCCCGTACTTTCCAGGCGTACTTTGGGCAAAATCTCCAGCTTTTGCGCCTTTCAAGAAATGGACATAACGTTTTGTACCTAACTTTCCTGGGGCTGGGCGACCTACCATTGGAAAGCTACTTCAAAGATATACAACTTTCGTCAAGGAAATTTTTCCAAATTCGCAGCACATTTTCATGAAAATCGCCCAGAAGATAGACCTACCAAAACATAGGCGAATTTAAGAGCCCTTAAGAACTTCAATTGTTGGTTTGACTTCAAAACGACCATCTTCCACCCGAATTCATCAAGAATGGATTCATATAGATATAATATCATCTTAACACTAGATTTTTACATATTCACACCTAATCCCAATTTATGGAGTGTTACATGAACGATAGAGGACTGTAATAGACTAATAAGACTATAAATAACCTAGCAAGCGAGTAACCTACAAAGCAATGGACTGGTTGATTTGCTGAGTTTGATTAGCTATACTTGGGGTTTGTCTTTAACTCAAAACCCAAGTTTGGATATTCACTTGTATGGGTGTATTTGCAACTATTGAACCTTTGTTAGTATAGATTAATGCTCTTCAACTGATTCTTGATGCTTTGTAATAGTATTTTTAGTTTTGATTAGGGGTACATTAAGACCTTATCCCCATGTGCTCATTTAGATAACTAACATATTGTATGATTTGAGACCGGAAGCAATGTCTTGAAAACTAGTTCAGGATTATACTATTTATATGTTAGAATGAGCGCATACCTGTAAGCAAGTTCAGTTTTGTGAACTGGAGATCTTTCAAGTTATTTGACCTGCATCTTACGATTTAACAAAATGCTAATTTGTTGCATGTTTCAGCATCAACTGTATTTAAATGCATGTATTTTTTCATCAACTATAGTCATCAGCATGATCATGAAAGTTGCATGATTTATTTTAAATTGGGCAGCTGAGTCTTGACCATATCCTTGAGTAAAATTGATGCTTTGTTATGCATAGACTGAGCTGGTGTCACTCGACTAGCATTCCGAAAGTACACCCTGCATCGGGAAAGGTAACTGAAGGGCACGTGGATGAAAGAACAACACTAGAATAAAAAACTTTCTACTTGTTTATTTCATTGAAAGACATACCTATATATCCAAACAATAGTGAAATCAAAATAAAGAAAAATGAAAAAATAGAAAAATGAAAAAATCCCGTACACTTGTCTAATTTCTATTTGCTATAGTATAACAAACTTTGTCCTATCTATCATGGAATCTTCCCATCACTATCTAAATATGCTTGTTGATTAAGATTGTCTTGATCGTATGGCTCGTGTGATTTTTTCAACTTTGGATGGTTGAGATGAAACCATTATTTGGGCTGGATTTTGATCAGTTGAAAATTGATGACATCTTTGGGCCTGAGTTGGACAATTCTTTGAGCCCAATGTTTAGGCCATATTTCATCTCTTTCTTCTCTTTGCTCATATCTGCTCCATTTCCACTTCCTTTCTTCTTCAACAAATTTGTTGATTTGATAATTTCTACATCTCCCTCCCTCCCCCCACGTTGGACGGGAATGAAATGATGCCCAACTTGCGAGAACACCAAAATGTGATGGTCCAGATAATGATTTGGTAAACAAATCGGCTAATTGATCTCGCGAAGGAACGAATGAAAAAGAGATTAAGCTAGCCAAGTACTGTTCTCGAACAAAATGGAAATCAAACTCCACATGTTTGGTCCGCTCATGAAAGACAGGGTTTCAAGCAATGTGAATTGCAGTTTGACTGTTAGAATCGATTGAAACTGGAAGAGATGGAGAAATGGAGAGATCTACTAGCAATTGCGTGAGGCAAGTAAATTTAGTTACCAATCTTCTCATAGATCGATACTTTGCCTCTACAGATGATAATGAAATTGATGCTTGCTTCTTTGATTTCCAGGAAATGGGGGAACCGCCTAAACTGATGAAAAAACCATTGACTGATCTTCGAGTGTCTTTGCATGAAGCCCAATCAGCATCTCAAAAAGTAATCAAAGAGAATAAAAGATTAGAAGACATAAACAGACCTTGTCTAGGATGTTTTCTCAGGTATTATAGAACTCTTAAAGCCGCATTGAAATGACAAACACAAGGTTGCTGCATATATTGACTTTAAAGTCAATACAACAAAGGAAAGATCCAGCCTTGTGTGTGTGAGATAGTTTAATTTACCTACTAAATTTCTGTCTTTAATTTTGCGAGAACACCAAAATGTGATGGTCCAGATAATGATTTGGTAAACAAATCGGCTAATTGATCTCGCGAAGGAACGAATGAAAAAGAGATTAAGCTAGCCAAGTAATCGTTTTCGAACAAAATGGAAATCAAACTCCCACATGTTTGGTCCGCTTCATGAAAGATGTGGTTTCAAGCAATGTGAATTGCGGTTTGATCGTTAGAATCGATTGGAAACGGAAGAGATGGAGAAATGGAGAGATACTAGCAATTGCGTGAGGCAAGTAAATTTAGTTACCAATCTTCTCATAGATCGATACTTTGCCTCTACAGATGATAATGAAATTGATGCTTGCTTCTTTGATTTCCAGGAAATGGGGGAACCGCCTAAACTGATGAAAAAACCATTGACTGATCTTCGAGTGTCTTTGCATGAAGCCCAATCAGCATCTCAAAAAGCAATCAAAGAGAATAAAAAATTAGAAGACATAAACAGACCTTGTCTAGGATGTTTTCTCAGGTATTATAGAACTCTTAAAGCCGCATTGAAATGACAAACACAAGGTTGCTGCATATATTGACTTAAAGTCAATACAATAAAGGAAAGATCCAGCCTTGTGTGTGTGAGATAGTTTAATTTACCTACTAAATGTCTATAAATGGTAGGATCAGTTAGTAGAGGTCCAGAATCTATAGTAAGTTCTAGAATCTGTAGTAAGTTTAGTAGTAGGATCCAAAGGAGAAGAAACAATAGGAAGATGAGAAACAAAAAACTTATTAGGAAGGTCCAATATATATTTTCTTTGGCTGAAAATAGCACCTTGTGGTTCTCTCAGAATTTCTATCCCTAAGAAGTAATGCAAGTGACCAAAATTTTTGATTTTGTACTCAGAATTAAGAAAATGCTAGAGACTAGTGATTTTAGAGTATGATTGACTGAAATGAGAATATAATCCACGTATACAACAGTGATAGAAATAAGATCCCCTGTGACTCCGAAGAACAAAGCACAGTCATTTAAAGAAGCAACATAACCTTTAAAACTAAGTGCCCTTGCCAATCTAGCACACCATTGCTTAGAAGCTTGCTTCAGGCCATATAGAGATTTCCTTAGTCTGCATACCAAGTTAGGATTAGGTGAATTGAAACCTGGAGAAAATTTCATGTAGACTTCCTCATGTAGTTCACCATGCAATAATGCATTATTGACAAAGAATGCAATATTAGCATGTTATACCCCGCATTTTGTACGTCGGAATATTTTAAGTTGGTTGCGATACGTTAAGAACAAGGCTATTTTTTTTGACATTGTTTTAAGGCACAAGTTGCTTATGAATTTATTGGCATGGAATATTAAGAAAAATTTGGGACCAAAATATGAATTATGGAAAGTTAGACATTTCATGAAAATTTGGGGCTAAAAGTGAAGTTTTGGAAATTTTGATTCATGAAAAAAGTGACCATGTGGCCATGCACATGACTTGTGGGTCATAGGCCAAATGTATGAGGTATATAGGTAATATTAGATGACTTATTAAGTCATCTTCACCATTTCATCTCCTAGAAATTTCAAGAAACATGAAGAGAAAAAAAAAAAGGAGAAAACGGCCAAGGGCTGGCCGAAACTTGCCCTTCAATTTTGATCATGGAAAATTCTTTTCTTCTAGTTTTTCTACCAATTAGAAGGCCCTCGTTAATGTGGAGTAGTTGTTGGAACAAGAAAACCGCTCGTTGTCGCAATTCACCAACCTTGGCCGTGTGAAGAACATGAATGGAGAAGGTAAGATTTAATCATCTTTACATGTATAATAGGTGGTTGTGCATGTTGTGATATGTAGAAATGAATGGAATTCATGAAATTATGTGTGTTGAAGATGAGCCGTGCATGTGTTGGACTTGGCCGTGTGTGTGTGTTGTTGTGTAGGAGAGATGAACTAATTGTATTTAGCATGTTTGGGTGTTGTTGTAATGTGTAGAAATGGATGAAAACCATGGAATTTGTATGTTGTTGTTGTGTGCCGAAAATGGGCTGATTTGGTGTAGGCATGTGGGACTAATGTGATGTAGTATTTTGGTTGTCGTCGTTGTGAATTCCATGATGTAAAATGAAGTTTTAATGATCCAAGTTAAGGTTATAATTGTGGGGGCTGAATTGGAAGATAATGTGATCTTGATATGGTTTCTTGAATTTATGAAAATGGAGTTGCAAACGCATGTATTGTTGACATAATTTATGAATGTGGAAGAAAGAAAGGTGTTGGCAATGTTCTTGTTGAATTGGAATGGTTTCGGGTGAGAAGCATGTATTGGATTGGCTTGTTTGATCATTGAGCAGATTGTTTGAAATGTTCTTGAATCATGTGTGAATGGTTTCGGATTGGTGCTTGAACATGTAATCGTCGATGTTGGTTTGAATATACGTAGTTGAAATGAATATAAAAGAATGTCGTCGAATTATGTAGAAAGGAGTTATTAATGCTATAATGCATTTTGAATTAATTATTGATGTTGTTTATATGGTTGTTGGTATTGTTGTTGAAGATTTGGCCGAGTTGAATTCTCGGGGATGTCGTATTTATAGGGGAAATGCTGCCCAAATTTCTGTAGATAAAATGATGGTTTGGAATTGGATCCTTCGGTGCTTATGACTAATGGTTGATGCTTAATGACGTTGTTGTAGATTTCGAGAAGTCGAGACGTAAGTTTGGATTAACGTAGGAAGCGGACGAGGTATGTAAAGCCCATTCTTTCTTTCTTTTGGCATGTCGTAGTTGAAAAGTAAGTTATGACACGCATCCCGAGGTAACTCTATTCTTGCGGTCCGAGCATGTTTATGGTCCTTATTTGTTTCTTGATATTCCTATTCTTACGTAGTCAAATTATGGTCTTTATGTTTTTCGCATGACTAAATTTCAAAAGTTGCATAAAAGTTTGTTTTCAAAAGAGTTTTGTTCCTAAACGATTCCGAAACTACGAACGTCTGTAACTTTCACATAAGGTCTCGGATCGCTTCGATTTGTTCGTAGAAAGTTCTAAAGTGAATAAGGTTTGTAACTTTCCGAGGCGGACTCGGATTGGTTTGGCGTAAGACTATGGTCCCTATGGTTTGAATATGACTATGATCCTTATGGTTTTGTTAATACGTTTATGATGTATGCTATGTTTCCGAAAGATATTTGATATAACTATTGTCCGACTTTCAAATGACATTCCGTTCTACTATTTCATTGAGTCTTTGAGATGTTTTAATTGCATTTGGTTTCTCACTACTCGCTCGTGCCGGCCTCAATATGTCCTTCTCATCGCGTCCGGGCCAGGGCATGTATTCGTGCACGACTCCATTGCATTATTCACCGCGTCCCTCACTAGAGGGCCGGGGCACATTATATATATATATGATGATGATGTGATGATGGGGATGGCGGCCAGGATGGCATACCGAGTCCCTTGCTAGCGGGGCCGGGACACGTTATTCACCGCGTCCCTCACTAGAGGGCTGGGGCACGTTATATATATATATATATATATGCATGCATGCATGATGATATGATTTTATTTACCGCGCCCCTCATTAGAGGGTTGGGGCACGTTATATGTACACTTTATATATGTATATTATGATTTTAACCACCGAGTCCCTCGCTAGAGGGCCGGGACACGCTACATGTTTCTACGATGATTTTATAACATTGACATGCATGATATATGTTTTCGAAGGCAAGTCTTATGATTTTCTCTCGTACTCTTTACTTCGGTATGATCCCGCTTACTATATTTCATGCTTTACATACTCGGTACATATTCCGTCGACCCCCTTTCTTCGGGGCATTTCATGCGCGCAGGTACACCCAGATGAGTTGAAGATATTAGCAGAAGATGTTCCAGCGGGATTGGCGAGCTCCATTTTCTCCGGAGTGCTGCCGAGTCTGAGCATTATGATATGGTTTCATGTTCCATGTTAGAGACTTTGCAGACAGTGTCGTGGGTATAAGATGTCGGTTATGTAAGCGGCTATGTAAGCCGATGTGTTATTACGCATTGTATTATAAGTTCTATATGTTGCAGATTTTCTTTGATTCGAGAAAGGTAAAAAAAAAAGCATATTATTCTACGAAAAACTTTCGTTATGTATTTGTGTCATGATTTGAGAGCCAGCGTGATTATGAGTATTATGTGAGTCAGCGGGTTCGCTCAGCCCTAAATAAGGGTCGGGTGCCCATCACGCCCTAACAGAAATTAGGGTGTGACATAGCATCAAATTGTGAGATGTCCCAATTCTTCTTAACTACAATAGTACACCTTATTGTAGTCATCTTGATAACTAGGGAAAAAGTCTCTGTATAGTCAATCCTCTCCTTTTGAATATCACCCCTGATAACCAATCTTTCTTTTAGTCTTTCAATAGTTCCATCAGAAAGATACTTGACCTTGTATACCCACTTACAAAAGCACCATGTCCCAAGTATGATCGGATTGCAAAGCTTGTATTTCATTAAGCATAACTTGTCTCCAACCAGGGTGTTGAGAATCTTGATAAATGGAAGAAACTAAATGAAGTATGTGTTGTTTGGATGAAGATAGAGTGTTGAAAAGTGACACATAAATTAAGAGAACCAAGTAATATTTTTCACTAGCCAACTAGTCATAAAAAAATATCACTACACTTGTAACGACCCGTTTGGTCGTTATTGCGTTTCTGGCACTTTTGACCCTTTTCCGAGATTGGTTAGCTCACTTTTGACCCGAGGGAACCGTTGACAGGCTTCCCGTGGTGTTCGAGATTGATTTGGTGACTTTTTGGGAAAAATTGGCTTTAAGCGAAAAAGAGTTGATTCAAAGTTGACTTTTAGGCAAACGGACCTTTTTCGAAAATCCGTCAATTTTAAGAGGTTCGGATGATCGTTTAGAACTTTTATGTATATCTGGTTCGGTTCACAATTCACTCGGATGCATTTTGGGACTTGAGTTGGTAAGTTGGAAATGAGGTATCGGGAGTTGACTCGGTCAGCGAGACCTCCGTTGGAAATTTTGAGGCCACGAGTGAGTTCGTAGCGTGTTTTCATGTGGTCTGTGTGTGTGGTTTGTGAGCAGATGACCACAGGAGTGGTTTGGAATTTCGGTTGAGACTTAGGAAAATATTTGTATTCTGGTACCTAATGTTCGCCATAGCGGCACCAGTGCCGTCCCAGCAGTGCCGCTGTTGCAGTGGGATGGCCGCTGGGGCGGCCAAGCCTATTTTGGCCTGTAACCGTCCCAGATGGCTGTGATGGAGGCAGGCGGTGGCGGCTGTTGCGTTATGCCCGTGCCGCCGTGGCGGTATCGGGCCTGTTATTTCATTAAGTGTGTATTAAATAAGCCCTTAGTCTATCATTTATCGCCATTACGAAAATTGAGCTCTTGGGAACTGTTTGAGAATATTCTTAAAGAAAACTCTTGGTGGTAAGTATTGCTAACCTCTTTACCAATTCCTTGTTCCTAATCATCATAGACTCCTCTTTCCTTATTAATTCCTTAGTAATGGAAGATAAAAGTGGATTTAGTGAATACTCTACCTAGGCTTTTAAATGATGAAATTGATTGGGTTTATGCTATATTATGATGTATCTTGGGATGTTAATCATATATCTTCCATTATTAGTGTAGAATCCTTAAATCAAAGAGTTAGGGTTTATGCCCAAAATTGGGGGTTTTACTTGAATTTCGAAATTGGGTGAATCCTTGAGTTGATTTAGCAATTCGTTGTTGGGTTTTGATCACCTAGTTCTTAATTTGATATTTTACTCTCGAATTTTCCGTTTTGACCTTGTGGGGCCCGTTTTCCCATATTCTAGGGTTGGTTTTGACCTAATTTGAATGATAGCAATATAGGTATCAATCTTCATGATTTCTAATCTAGATTTCGAATATGCCTAGACTTCTTTGATCTTAAGGCTCAGCGGAAGGGGAAAGCGAAGGAGTGATTGTTGGTGTTTGCTGTTCGGCCATCCAGGTAGATTATGGCTTACCTTTGGTGAAACTTCGTGTAGTGAAGCATATACTTAGATGATATTATCGGAGAAAGCATGTAAACCTTTGGGTATGAATTTGGGCTGGATATTGTCTTAGGTTGGGCCCTGTTGCGTGATTGGGGCTAGCCACCCCGTTGTGTTGTGACTTGATTGTTCTTTTGTGTTTTCTTGATGCCAAGTGTTGTTAGTAGATATTGGAATCTATTGTTCCATCTGGATTGTGATGTTGTAGTATCTTACAGGTTGACGTTGATTCGAGGATAGAGTTCTATATGACATATGTAGTCTTTCATGATATATTGTGGCGTACCCATATTGGTACTTGTGACATTGATATGTTGTTGGCGTACCATGTTGATACTTGTGATATTGATCTGATTATTGATGTTGATACATGCATTGCACGCATTCTCATGAGATACTATTGATACATTGTTGGTACTTGATGAAATACTGTGATGAGCTGGGCTCGATTTTTAAATGAGAGTGACGTGAGAGTCCGATATCCGATGTTAGTCCTGGAATCGTGAATTGAGTGAGTGCATGGAATCCGCGGGTCCCCCAGGGTGGTGCCGGTGAGAACCCTCGTGGGCAAAGATCCAGGACGAGGGGCACTTAGACTTTGCGAGTCACCTTGAGTTGTGTTATCGAGATGTCGATACTTCCGTCCGGAATACATGGTAGACAACATTTTCATGGCATTGCATTGCATTCATACATTATTGCATTGCATTGCATCACGGCTTACATTGAGATGATCTGGTGTTTTTACTTGTGATGTTGGATTCAGATTGGACATATTGAGACTTGGCACATTTGGGATTAGACGCTCTACTTAAGTGATGACGTGTACTTAGCTTCGATTATGTTTGACTTATACTTGTTGATTTATCTGCCTATCTTGCTTTATTGTCTGAATTATGTTAGCTATACTTGGTCAGTCTATGATACCTACCAGTACTGTGGTTTTGTACTGATATGCACTTGCTGCATTTTTTTATGAATACAGAGTACCAGGTTGGGTCTTCCTCCGTCTCTCGTGGCTGATAGTCGCCTTCAGCTTAGCATCGAGTTTCCAGGGTGAGCACGAGTCGTTCGCTGCCTTGAAGACTCCTCTTATTATTATGTCTTACTTTTCTACTCTGAGACACAGACAGATTGATGTGTTATTATATTCCAGACTTGTACAATTTCATTTAGATGCTCTTGTATGGCTTAGACCAGGCCCTGGGGGTATTTTCCTTATTTCCGCACTATTTTTATTATATATTATTGTGAGACTTGTTGACACCTAATTTTCACCTCATAAAACGTATATTTTAATTTTCATATTTCCCGAGTCCAAGACGGGGTAAGGATGCCCTTAAAAAATTAAAAAAATTAAAAATCCTGCGAAAACTACAAAATTGACGTTTAATTATTATTTTCTGAAAATTGAAAATTATAAGAAATTACGAGTTATTTATTTTCATAAATGTAATTCAAAAATAAATAATACACATCCCGTTCCGTCTAACTCGCGAAAATTATTAATCAAGACAACGTATGAATTGCGGTTTACTTTTGACTACATTTTTCACATCCTTGAATATCCTCCGGAACTATATCAATATTAGGCTCGTTTTGAAGCTAATATTTTAAATTTGCAAGTTTTAAATTTTAATTAGCATAAATAACTATTTTATTTAGTTATATATGTATTTATATTACTTAGTCATTATTTGATTTAAATTGGGAAGAGGGCTATTTTAAAACTCTAAAAAAACTAAGGGGGGAAGTTTATAAAAAAAATAAAGGGTGGAAGTTTATTAAAAATAAACTTCCACCCCTACTCTTTTATTTTCCATTTACCCGACTCCTCTTCTTCCTCTTTGAGGCGAAATGGGACGCCTTAGGGTTTGCTTATCAGTCTAATTAGCGGCGTTTCATGGCTGGTGTACGCCAAATTTTTTAGGGCTTCTGTCCTCTACCATGTGTTCTTATGGTTACCAAGTTTATTTTCGTGTAACTTATTTGTTTTGATCTTGAAATTAATTCGAATTGGGATGTTGCTCAGTTCCTTCATGTGTGTGGTTGCCATGGGGCACCCTCGAAGCTCTTAGCCATCTTGTGCACTACACACAACAAATGAAGGATCCAGGGATAATTTCCCATGAGTCCGTTCAAGTTGAGTACTATGCGTTGGGGATTTTATCTGGTTTTGTAAAAATCCAGTACTATTATATCGTTAGAATTTAGCATTTTTGTTTTATTAATTACGAGGCGTGCTATTCTATTTTTTCTAATTTTTATTTGAATTTTTAGGGTACAATTAGTAAGATTCTAGCTGTCTTATGTGATTTTTATGAAGTTTTGTTGGATATGGCACGATTTAGTACAATTTCTTTGGAAAATTTGGTTTATCTTTTACTGAATTTTGAAATTGTTTGAATTAGGGGTCAAGAATTGGGGGGAAACTCGGTTATTGGTCAAAAATTCTATCCATTTCTATCCCTAAACCCTATTTTAGTGCTATAAATAGAAGAGTTTGGTTGCCATTTAAGGGTTTTTTTTTTTAAAGAAAATTTTCTTGGAGAATTTAAAGGGTTTCTCCGAGAATTTAAACCTTCTACTACTAAAAATACTATCAATATATTGTTATATACCAAGAAATACTACAATATACCAATATACTATATTATACTATTCATATACTAGCAAAAAATCAAAAAAACCAAAGGCTGTTTTTTTCAAAGGATAAGTGCTAGTGTTGAAGTTGTTTTGATCCAACCCCTCCTTTTGATCTTTTAGTTGCCCCATAGAAAGGTAATCTTCCTATTCTAGCTATTTTTATTCGATTTTAGCTTCAATGTGCACCTAAATGATTCTATCTTCGTTTTGATATGTGTTTGAGATCTTGGATATCGATTTGGTTATCTCTTTGCTTTAAAACTTGTTGATAATGTAGTCTTAGTGATTGTTTAAGCTACTATAAGATGGTTTAGTTGGAATCTGGATCAGGTTAAGTTTTTTTTTTCCTGAGTTTGAAACTTAAAGGAAATGAGGCATGATTGGTTGTGTTTGGCTATTAGTTTGGTTATATTAGTTGTTTGAGATTCTAGCACTGTTATGGCAATCTTTATTTGAATTTGACACCTTTCTATAGAAATTTGTGTGTTTAATCTTGTCCTTGTTGATTTTACGCTCACTATGTTGGAAGAATGACCTTGTCATGTTGGTTAAGGATCAAGTTTGTTTGTTGGTTTTGTTTGTTTGACATGGTTCTTGGTCTCAAATATTTTTTTTAAAACCTGATATAACTTTAAAATTGGTCTTACTATAAAAGAGCTTGGATTTCTCAGAACTATTGAGTCTAATTTTTAAAGAATGAATTTGGTTCCTTGTCATTTGCTGTTTGTTTAGATTAGTTCAGTTGGTTATGAATCACCTTTAATAGTCCAATGTTTTTAAGAGGTTAGTTTGATGAGCTTGTGTTGGAAATCTGGTTTGAAATAGCTTTGATGTTTAACATTCTCTTCTTGGTTTGTTTGAGTATTTCTGGGAAAGATTGTGGCACTTTTTGTGTATCACAATGTCAAAGGTGTTCATGGCATGTATTTTGATCTTTTATAATCCCTAGAACTAGGTAAAATTTAAAAATGGCTCTTCCTAAAATATGGATAAGGTTCCAGCTTCTTGTTTTAGTTATGTGGCTGTTAAACTATAAGGAGAACTTGTGTGATCCATTGAGACCGTTTGCTCTGTTTATACACTGTCCTGTCATTTTTGACCTTTGCTAAATGAATAAAAAGTAGACTTCTGAGGATTTGGAAGCTGCTAAGAGTGACATAAAGCTTTAAAATGAAGACCTGTTTCATTTTAAAAGGATAGTTTGAGGTCCTGAGTCTTATTGTTGTTTGAATTCTGAGGGTTTAAGGGTTATTTTTAAAACCTGTGTGTGTTGTTAATACTTATCTGGTAAAGTTACTTTAAAAGGAAATAGAGGGTAGGAAGTTTGAAAACCTATTTTCAGTTTCAAAACTGGTAATTGGGGGAACTAGGCCAGTTCCTTAAACTATTGTATGCTGTCTTAATCTTGTAGTAACTTGTCTTCTTTCTTTACTGGTCATTTGTCAAAATTGTCATGTAACCTGCTCTATGTCCTTGCTTTGGGTTTGAGTATTGAATAAGCAGTCTTAATATATTCTTGTTCTTGGATTGCATAAGGGTATAAAAGAAAATTAAAACTGAATCTAGGAGGTGTTAAAATTGAGTATAGTGGCAGTTCATGTCCCTTTCCCTTCACTTTTATGTGCTTGATTCTTGAGGTTTGACCCATGGCCAAATCTTCCCTTCTGAAGTTATACTATGAATCTGATAAAACTTGGACTTTGTTGAACCTAGGATAATGCTAAAACAAGAACTAAAGTTGTTTTTTAAGAGAACCCAGTGTAGTATTTGCTCACCTGTACATATTCTTTGCCACTTGTTTATGAGTCTTTTATGAAGTTTAACATACAAGATTCCCTATTTCACTTAATTGTTTGAAGCTAAAACATGTTTAATGAATTACTTATGAACCTAGGATAATGTCATGTACTATCTCATTTCCATTTTTGGATTATGTGAACCTTTATGGCTCTTGTTTGAGACTGCCCTTATGTCACACCCTAACCTGATAGGGCGTGATGGGCACCCGACCCTTACTTAGGGCCGAGCGAACCCGCTGACTCTCGTAATACTCATAATCATGCTGGGCCATTAAATCATGAAAATAAAACATAATGGAAGCTTTTCAAAGAACCACACACTTTTCATCTTTCTCAAAACAAATAAAACCTGTAATCATAGGAAATCAAGATATAATACATAATGATACATCGGCTTACATAGCCGCTACAAAACTCGACATACACCATACGTGACTCGTCTCTGCAAAGTCTCTAACATAGAACATGATGCCACATCATAAACACTCGACTCGCGCAAAGACTCGGGAGGAAATGGAGCTCGCCAATCCAACCGGAATAACTTCGCCGACGTCCTCTACTCATCCGTAGTACCGCGTGGCATGAAACGCAGCCCCGAAGAAAGGGGGTCGCACGGAATATGTACCGAGCATGTAAAGCATGAAATACAGTAACAGAGTCATAATTGAGATAAAAGTACAGAAGCGAGGACGATATTCAGAATATCCAACCTGCTTACTCTTAAGCTCAAACCATGCATAATCATATCATATCCAACCTGTTATGGGGCTTAGTGACACAATCAGACAATCATTCTGCACATGCGTATACATATAGCGTGTCCCGGCCCTCTAATGAGGGACTCGGTAAGTAAGATCATATTACCATCATATATATACATATAGCGTGTCCCGGCCCTCTAGTGAGGGACTCGGTGAATAAGATCATGTTACCATCATATATATACATATAGCGTGTCCCGACCCTCTAATGAGGGACTCGGTGGATAGCGTGTCCCGGCCCTCTAATGAGGGGCTCAGTGGATAGCGTGTCCCGGCCCTCTAATGAGGGGCTCGGTGAGTAAAATCATCATATACATATAGCGTGTCCCGACCCTCTAGTGAGGGACTCGGTGAATAGTATAGTAGAGCTGTGCACGAAAACATGTCCTGGCCCGGGACTCAGTGAAAGATGTAACAATCATACGCACGAACAGAGTAGTGAGAAACCATATGCATAAAAATCATCATTACCGACTCCACAGAATGATCAAAACGAACCTTCGTTTAAAAGCCAAACAATAGTCAAGTCAAGTCAAGTTTCCTCCGAGGGTCACTCGGGAACATATCAAACATCATAAACATATCAAAGAACCGTAGGGATCATAGTCAGATACCAAACCAATCCGAGCCCGCCCATGAAAGTTACGGGCATTATACGCTATAGAACTTTCTACGAACGTATCGAAGCAATCCGGTTTTGTCTATGAAAGTTACGGTCATTTTTAGACATAGAATCCTTTAAGAACAAAATTTCTTTATGCAACATTGAAATCCAAGCATACATAAGACTTAAGGACCATAGTCCGACCATATTAAGGATGCCAATATCAAGAAGCGAATAAGAATCATAAACATGCTCGGAACTTAAGAATGGAATTACCCCCAAGGCACATATCACGTCATACCTTACTTACGTCTAAGACATGCCAAAAGAAGGAAAGAGTAAGCTTTACATACCTCGTCCGCTTCCTAAGCTGTTCCGAACTTAAGTCTCGGCTTCTCAAAATCTACAATATCGCCGTTAGACACCAAGCATCAGTCATAAGCACTTAGTAATCCAATTCCAAACTAGCACTTTAGCTACAAAATTTGGGCGACATTTCCCTTTATATGCCTAGCCCGAATTCTCAATTCAAGAACCAACAACACCAACAACAATACCAATAGTATTAACATCATTTCCAATACCGACGTATGCCATAAAACATTTCCATTAATCGTTTTCTAAATTTCTCAACCAATCAAATTTGCGATATAACTATTTAATAATTTTATTTCCGTAAAGGAGTCGAAATTCATATGAACAACATCAATAACAATAGCCTTCACATTTTACAAGGTAATTACATTTATTTCATCCAAAATTCTCTTCAAATCTCCTTCCATAATTCACAACACCAACAAACGAATTTATCAGACTATTCCCTCCGTGCTAATCCGTTAAAATTCTAAATAAACTCGTTAACAATGAAAAGGAACCGTATTCATACCTTAAGCATGCAGCCCCCACGTTATCACTCTTCTCCTTGGTTGATTTTTAGCTCAAATGAAGACAACGCAACAGACAACACTTTTCTCTTCATGGGCTTCGGAATTGGGGCTCGCATTTTTGGTCAAAATTGGTTTTTCTTCTCTCCAAGGCTCTTCTCTCTCTCTTTCCAGAATTTTCTGGTGTTCTTGGTCTGAAAAATGATAGGAAAGGGCTGAAATTTCACTTAAATAGGCATGGGTCATGGGCCTAACCCGATTGGGCCCGGTTTGGGCCTAGCCCACTGACCTTTTCACCTTAAAACGTCCATATCTCCTTATCCCGACATCACCTGTGGGTCCATGACCTATGGTTGAAAATATAATTCAATTATCTACAACTTCTATCTTTGGTGTTTTTTCAAAATCCAAACTTATAATACCGTTTCTGCCCCTCGAAGTCAGACCACCCGAAAACGTTACTTAAAAATATTTGCTTGGAGGACTTCCACTTTGATTTGGCTCAAGGGTCCTCCTTGAGTTATGTTTAACTTCACATATATGATTCATATAAATTGTCGCATGTCCCAAAAAAAAAATCTCAATGTGTGGGCCCTACCTCGGCTTGCGAATAATCCGACGTACAAAAATACGAAATATATACCGTCAACGTGAGTTTAAATTATGAAGCAACAACATGATTGTCAATTTTTAAGCACGTTAATAAGGACCTTCCAATTGGTTGGAGCTGTTTTTAGAAGACTTTTTTTTTTTTTGAATCAAGATTTGAGGGCTCAAATTCTCGGTTCCATGGCCGAATGGCCTCTCTTTATTTTTCTCCAAGGTTCTTGAATTTTCTAAGGGTGAGAAGATGAGGAATATGTCTACTTAGTCATCTAATATCCCATATATAATTCATCCAGTGGCCTATGGCCCACCTACCTTGGACGGCCACTTGGCCATTTTCTTTCATGAATTAATAGTTTTCCAATATTCACTTTTAACCCCAAATTTTTCTTAATATTCCATACTAATAAAATCATAAACAACTTATTCCTTAAAACAAAATCGTGGTTGAAAGTCTCGACCTCATATTCCGTAATAGTCTTGTCCTTAACTTATCACAGTTAACTCGGATTATCCCGATGTACAAAATACGGGATATAACATCCTTCCCCCTTTTAGAACATTCGTCCTCGAATGTTCAACTAATCGCATAAGGTCTTATAGGAATCTCGGGGGTTTCTCTTCGTACGATAGTTCTCCCGTTACTTGGACATCAACCACGAAGAATACTCTAGAAGAGTCACCGATGCATTTGCGAAGCACAGACACATGAAACACTGGGTGTACTGCTTCCAGATCAAAGGTTAGGTCTAACTCATTGGCGACCTGGCTTACCCTACGAATGTTGTAATAATGTCCAACATATCTCGGGTTAAACTTCTCTTCCTTGTCGGATCTCTTTACACCTTTCAGGGGTGATATCTTCAAGCATATCCACTCGCAAATCTGGAATTCTAAGTGTCGACGCCGATTGTCGTCATATGATTTCTGTCGTTCCTGAGCTGCTAATAGCCGTTCCCTACTTTACTTATCATCAGTTGATACAAATCTGAAAGAATCTGACGCATAAATTCACTCTCTTAGCGATCAGCTAGTTTTGACCATCTTGTCTAAATCATCTTACAATCCCCTTTACTCAACTTGTAACATTCTAGGCACATTATCCCGTGTCATCTCTTTATCTTTAATTCAGCAAGTAACTTCTTTCTCGATGTCAGCCGTACTCGTAGCTTAGTCAGATCTCACCATTACTATCGGCACGACCTTTCAAGTCGTATTACAAGCCTATATCTCATTCTCTTTTTATTTACGGGAAAAAAATTTCGCAGTTTCCTCTCGTATTTCTTACTATCTCAAACTCGCACGCAGAAATACCAACAAAGGCCTCACGGTGGCCAATATATATATGTACATATCATATCATATCACGGCCACACAGGGCTCCCAATATCAATAATAGTACGAAAATGATGAACATACCTCGTATGCCCGACTCAAACTGCACCTGTTACACTTTTTTGTTTACTTCCCTTTTCAGTTTTCAACTTTACATTTTGATCGTACTTTAATACCTTATTCGACATATACCTTTCATACCTTTGCTTACTCGCGTGCTTAGTAACTTCCAATATCGGCCTCACTTCCTTCGTTAATGTCATTCTTCCGTCGCCATCAAAAGTCGAGTAAGGAATCTCATTTCCTCTAACTTGGCTCTATGGCACGATCTAAGATGTGAAGGAAGAGTAACCACCCTAGATGCCCCGTAGCCTCGTTTATAAATGTGGCGCGCTTCACACCATAAACAAGACTCTCTACCGGACACGACTTTGCAGAATAACCCCTAGGACGAACTGCTCTGATACCAATTTGTCACACCCTAACCTGATAGGGCGTGATGGGCACCCGACCCTTACTTAGGGCCGAGCGAACCCGCTGACTCTCGTAATACTCATAATCATGCTGGGCCATTAAATCATGAAAATAAAACATAATGGAAGCTTTTCAAAGAACCACACACTTTTCATCTTTCTCAAAACAAATAAAACCTGTAATCATAGGAAATCAGTATTATAATACATAATGATACATCGGCTTAAATAGCCGCTTACAAAACTGACATACACCATACGTGACTCTGTCTGCAAAGTCTCTAACATAGAACATGATGCCACATCATAAATACTCTGACTCGGCAACACTCCGGTGGAAATGAAGCTCGCCAATCCAGCTGGAATAACTTCTGCTGACGTCCTCTACTCATCTGTAGGTACCTGCATGGCATGAAACGCAGCCCCCGAAGAAAGGGGGGGGGGTCGATGCAGAATATGTACCGAGCATGTAAAGCATGAATACAATAATGAGTCATAACCGAGATAAAAAATACGAAGCGAGGACGATAATCGAATATCCGACCTGCTTACTCTTAAGCTCAAACCATGCATAATCAAATCATATCCAACCTGTTATGGGGCTTAGTGACACAATCAGACAATCATTCTGCACATGCGTATACATATAGCGTGTCCCGGCCCTCTAATGAGGGACTCGGTAAGTAAGATCATATTACCATCATATATATACATATAGCGTGTCCCGGCCCTCTAGTGAGGGACTCGGTGAATAAGATCATGTTACCATCATATATATACATATAGCATGTCCCGGCCCTCTAATGAGGGGCTCGGTGAGTAAAATCATCATATACATATAGCGTGTCCCGACCCTCTAGTGAGGGACTCGGTGAATAGTATAGTAGAGCTGTGCACGAAAACATGTCCTGGCCCGGGACTCAGTGAAAGATGTAACAATCATACGCACGAACAGAGTAGAGAGAAACCATATGCATAAAAATCATCATTACCGACCTCACGAATGATCAAAACGAACCTTCGTTTAAAAGCCAAACAATAGTCAAGTCAAGTCAAGTTTCCTCCGAGGGTCACTCGGGAACATATCAAACATCATAAACATATCAAAGAACCGTAGGGATCATAGTCGCATACCAAACCAATCCGAGCCCGCCCATGAAAGTTACGGCATTATACGCTATAGAACTTTCTACGAACGTATCGAAGCAATCCGGTTACGTCTATGAAAGTTACGGTCATTTTTAGACATAGAATCCTTTAAGAACAAAATTTCTTTATGCAACATTGAAATCCAAGCATACATAAGACTTAAGGACCATAGTCCGACCATATTAAGGATGCCAATATCAAGAAGCGAATAAGAATCATAAACATGCTCGGAACTTAAGAATGGAATTACCCCCAAGGCACATATCACGTCATACCTTACTTACGTCTAAGACATGCCAAAAGAAGGAAAGAGTAAGCTTTACATACCTCGTCCGCTTCCTAAGATATTCCGAACTTAAGTCTCGGCTTCTCAAAATCTACAATATCGCCGTTAGACACCAAGCATTAGTCATAAGCACTTAGTAATCCAATTCCAAACTAGCACTTTAGCTACAGAAATTTGGGCAGCATTTCCCCTGTTTATATGCCTTGCCCGAATTCTCAATTCAGTAACCAACAACACCAACAACAATACCAATAGTATTAACATCATTTCAATGCCGACGTATGCCATAAAACAGCCGCACACCGTTTTCTAAATTTCTCAACCAACCAAATTTGCGATATAACTATTTAATAATTTTATTTCCGTAAAGGAGTCGAAATTCATATGAACAACATCAATAACAACAGCCTTCACATTTTACAAGGTAATTACATTTATTTCATCCAAAATTCTCTTCAAATCTCCTTCCATAATTCACAACACCAACAAACGAATTTATCAGACTATTCCCTCCGTGCTAATCCGTTAAAATTCTAAATAAACTCGTTAACAATGAAAAGGAACCGTATTCATACCTTAAGCATGCAGCCCCCACGTTATCACTCTTCTCCTTGGTTGATTTTTAGCTCAAATTGAAGACAACGCGGCGTACAACACTTTTCTCTTCATGGGCTTCGGAATTCGGGGCTCGGATTTTGGTCAAAATTGGTTTTTCTTCTCTCCAAGGCTCTTCTCTCTCTCTTTCCAGAATTTTCTGGTGTTCTTGGTCTGAAAAATGAGAGGAAAGGGCTGAAATTTCACTTAAATAGGCATGGGTCATGCGCCTAACCCGATTGGGCCCGTTTTGGGCCTAGCCCACTGACCTTTCAGCCTTAAAACGTCCATATCTCCTTATCCCGACGTCACCTGTGGGTCCAAACCTACGGTTGGAAAGCTAATTCAATTATCTAAAACTTCTATCTTTGGTATTTTTCCAAATTCCAAACTTATAATACCGTTTCTACCCCTCGAAGTCAGACCACCCGAAAGCGTTACTTAAAAATATTTGCTTGGAGGACTTCCCCATTTGATTTGGCTCAAGGGTCCTTCTTGAGTTATGTTTAACTTCACATATGTGATTCATATAAATTGTCGCATATCCCAAAAAAAATCACAATGTGTGGGCCCCACCTCAGCTTGCGAATAATCCGACGTACAAAAATATGAAATATAATACTGACAACGTGAGTTTAAATTATGACGCAACAACATGATTGTCAATTTTTAAGCAAGTTAATAAGGACCTTCCAATTGGTTGGAACTGCTAGAAGAATTTTTTTTTTTTTGAATCAAGATTTGAGGGCTCAAATTCTCGGTTCCATGGCCGAATGGCCTCTCTTTATTTTTCTCCAAGGTTCTTGAATTTTCTAAGGGTGAGAAGATGAGGAATATGTCTACTTTGTCATCTAATATCCCATATATATTTCATCCATGTGGCCTATGGCCCACCTACCTTGGACGGCCACTTGGCCATTTTCTTTCATGAATTAATAGTTTTCCAATATTCACTTTTAACCCCAAATTTTTCTTAATATTGCATACTAATAAAATCATAAACAACTTATGCCTTAAAACAAAATCGTGGTTGAAAGTCTCGACCTCATATTCCGGAATAGTCTTGTCCTTAACTTATCACAATTAACTCAGATTATCCCAATGTACAAAATACGGGATATAACACCTTACTTATGACTTGTTTCAAGTTGAAATGATCCACTTGTACCTAGGATAGTATCAGGCTCCTTTTAACTTTTTGTTGTGGCTTGTTGTGGCCCTGTTTGGACTTTATGTTGGTGTTTGGATCTATTTGTTTAATCCTGTGGATGAGACCTAACCTTAAGTCACCATTTTGAGACCCTATAGCGCCCTAGGAATTTTAAATGAATGACATGATCCTTATGATTAGTTAAAAATCTATGATCATGCTGGGCCTTGACTGAACTTGAAACCTAGAATATTTGTTAAACTTGCAGACATGTTCACTTAGTATTTGAACTTGCTTAAGGTTAAAGTTAGTTAAGATGGCTTAAAATCTTATTGTTGGATCCTGTGACTTGTTTGAGTAGGAAATATGGCTAAAAAATGACCTTTCTAGGTCTGATTTAACTCCTTTTCAGTTTAAAATAAATCTAATGATTAAACTAACCCCCATGGAATTGCTTCTTTGGCTAGTTGATCTTGTTGAAAGCTGATTAAGACTGAGTGTTGTCCTTGTTGATTATTTGTGCATTCCTGTCCGATTCAGATAGGTCTGAGATACCCAAACAAGTCTATGGTTAGTATGTGCTATATTAGTAAGGATTTGGCTTCGCTCTACGCTAATTATTCTAGAGTGGTTTTCAAACGAATGACATAGGTTACCCAAGCGGACAAGGTGGGGGTGGGTTCTCTAAGGCTGTGGGATGACCGCATAGCCACTCGACCTTAGAGACCTCAAAAGAATATATTAAAGGTTTTTTAGTGAAGGCGTGGCTGCAGCTCATCCCAGGTCGTCATCCTTTTGACAAAATGTAAAATAAATGTTAGGAGTGGCAGAGTATGCATGCATGAATGACACTTATATTTTGTGAAAATTTAAATACATGAACAATTAATATCACATAAACAATTATATCATGTAAGGCAAACAATATTGGAACCTTTATGGTTAGAACCTTAGCTCGTCCCCAGAAGAGTCGCCATCTATAGTGGGCGTTGGGAATTCTAAGTTTAACCGATTCGCACATACCTTATAAAAAGAGGGAGATGTCCCGGAAAAGTACGGTTGCGAATCGTACCGAGAAAGTCAGAAAAACCCGCCAACCACTTAATGGTGCTCGAAAGGATACATTTTAGAGTCGCCACCTATTCTTTAGGAAATTAGGAAAACCAGTTCGAAAAGGGTTTATCTAACACTATTATTTAAAAGAAATCTAATCTACCAAAGTCTGGATAAGGGTTCTGGTGATCCCCGGGGAAGGTGTTAGGCACCCCGGTATTAAGGATCCGCTCAATTGCGGTTTACCTATGGGTTCTAATAGTTTACCTTATGATTATAAATTATTTCTGACAAAAATTGCTTAAGTCTAGATTTCCGCAATAAAAGAGGGTCATTTACATGCAAGGAATACATTTTTTGAGAAATCGTCGAAGTATAATTCTGCTCAAAATTGAGCGTGGGTGTCGGACTTGAACACCTAAGCTAATACCCGAAGGCTCTTAGCCTAGGTAGGACTCCACATAAGTCCACCCAAAAAGATTTTTCAAAAAAAGGAAGCATTTTAAATTTACAAAAAATAGTTTTATGAAAATAGTTTTAACATATTATCATACTATATATATACCGTAATTGATTATTTATTTTTTATCTATCAATCATATTCTATGCTTAGCCAAAATTTAATCCATGTTTGAACGAATTTTATATTTACGTAAGTTTTAATACATCCAGAATCGGTCCATTAGTTCCAAACAGTCTAGAACGGTCCCAGGCAGTCTCAGTACCAAAGTTTCAATAATATCAATTTAGTCCCGCAACTTTCTCAAATATAGCGTTCTAAGTCCAAAACAGTGTCGGGCCATTTTTATCCAATTTCTACACGAGTTTGAATTTAGTAAAATGGTTTTGGGCAATTCTAAATTGTATGACAATCATATAAAGGTTCCAACATAGTGAATTTAAAGGCACAAATACGAATTTCAACTGCATAAAGTAAAGAGTAAGTATTTTGGGCCGACCAAGCCCAAACGAAAGTATTATGCAAGTTTGTCCCTAAGTCCATACGTATGCTCCATTTTGCTTCGAATTCATTCAACTCGATCTAGATACGTTAGTGGGGCCCCAATGGGTTTGGATGGAAAAAGATACAACGGGTATACAAAACATTAGAATACATCCCCAAGTAAACTAAGTACGGTGAATTAAACTAGACATGATTATTACATAGCCGAAAATTTAATTACATAATATTTGGGCCTAGCCCGTTATAAATATAACTTGAAACTGCTACCAATACTACCAAAGGAAACCCAATAAAGATAGGGAGCCACTAGAATCGAAAACACAAAAGCTGTTGGCCCAAAAGAGCTAAATCATCAAAGGCCCAGAACTGGAGGCCCAAGGCTAGAACCTCAAAATTTCTCTAAGTGTAGAAGCCACTATATGCGCTGAATATACATTGATATACACCTCTCTAGGAGAGAAAAACAATACTTGCATACCATCCTATATATATATTCAGTATACACCTCAAACTTGACCTCTTAATCCTAAGAACCAAAAGGTTAGATCAAGATCCCCACAAAACTTCATTTTAACCAAACACCTTAGACTTCTAATTGATTTTAAAAGCAGACAAGATCCCAGAATTTCAGTTAAGACAAAGCAGTGATCTACTCAACATCAGAATGACCTCAAATGAGCCGTTAAACTCAACTACAGACTCTAGGACCATTTCCAGAAACAAACAGGGCTAGAAAATAATTCAGATGATGAAAGAATTAGACAAAACACTAGGTTGTAGTTTTCAAGTAGTGGCATAACTTAAGCAAGAACAACATGTATGTTAAGATGGGTAAGAGCAAGTAGTAAGATTTAGAGAGTGAGGAGATACAGGAATACAAGTCTCAATTATCCATAAATAGCTGTCTAAATGATAGAATATAAAGACAGGAGTTGATAGAGTCATCCGGGTAGTGAATCCATCCAAGTGCTCACCCTAGAATGCTCGGCAGATAGCCTTGGGACTCAGTCAGCGAGGCGAAAAAGTCGAACCGGTCATGAATTCTGCACTAAAAAAAGAATGCAGCAAGGTAAAATCAGTACAATAATACGTACTGAGTAGCCATCATAGGCCGACGACAGTTAGATAACATATGCATAAGAAAGAGACTGAAAAAGTAGACATGCTCACAATCAGATATAACTCAACACAAAATCAAGTATCAAATCCAAGTACTTACATTATCAAGTCTAGTATATCACCTCAAAATCCACTATAAGTCTGAAATACAATCTCAAGTACCACAATCAATACAAGTATCATAAAGATCAACCAACAAGTCCAATACAATGCCATATGTAAATATGAGATGAATGCAATGCAAATGCAGTGATAGACACACATTTTGGCCAGAATATCTCGTCGCCTCGACAATCATGACCCATGGGGGACCGCTAAGTCCATGTACCTGTTATGGCGCACAACTTGATATAATAGTCAATGTTGCAGAAAGTGCAACCCGATTCCAGTCAGTGTTGCGGTGCGTGCAACCCGATCCAAGTAAGTGTTGCGGCGCCCAACCCGATCCCAATATATGTATAAATGAGGGCATGATAACAATGCCAACAAGAATATATGAATCAATGGTGCCACACATGGACACATGCCTCAATCACAATATCAATATCATAACCTCACTTTCCTTTCCAATAACCTCAACCATGATAAATATGCTCTCCGAATCATAAGGTAATCACTAAGCATTAACTCTAGAATCAATCATGTGGCGACAAGCCCACAACTCACAAATAAATCAACAACTCAATAGAACACAGTAAGGCGACAAGCCATAGTCAACAACAATACCAACTTAAGTATTCCATCCCAACTCCATACCCGAAGGTTTACATGTTTTCTCCATCAATCACTAACTCTACGTATGATTCGCTAACCGAAGTCTAACCAAAAAGTAAGCCGTAACCCACCTGAAAAGCTGAACAGGAGCCATGAACCGTCACACTTTAGCCTTGCCCTTTCTTTACGCCTCAAAATACTCAAAGTCTAAACATATTCGAGTTCTACCTTAGAAATCAAGAAGAACGATACCCGTAGTGGTATACTTCTAGTTAGGTCAAATTCTAACCCAATGAATTGAGAAAACGGGCCCACAAGGATAAAACGAGAAAGTGGAAGGTGGAATATGCAATTCAAGCTCTAGGTGATCAAACCCACTAATCAATTGCTAAAACAACTCAAGATTAAGCCTAATTCGGATTTGAAGTAAAATCCCCAAATTTGGGTATGAACCTTAATTCTTTAATCCTCAAATTAACAACTAATAATGGAATAAATAAGCTTAACAATAAAGAAATCATCAAATTCTATGGTTATACTAGTCAATTTCACCATCAATTTCCATTTAGGAAGTCTAAACCCATTTCAAGAAATTTAGCATAAGACTCATCTTCTCTATTTTGATTCTAGTGATTCTAAGCATGGATTAAGGATCTGGGAAGGTAAATGATTAAGTCTAGGGTCAAAGATCTTACCTCCAAGAAGATTCAGTCCAAAAGCTAGTTAATTCTCCCAAAGTGTTCTTAGAAAGTGATGAAGGGAAATGATAGGGTCTAAAGGTTTTAACTTAAGAAAATTCTGGAAATACTGTCCGTCACTTGCTGCAACGGTAAGGTCACCCGCTGCAGCAAGCTCACCACAACAGTTAATGGCCGACTAAAGCACCTCACGCCCAACTCGTCTAGCTACTATAGCAGTAACATACACGCTACAGCGAGTGCGCCTCAGTGGATATCAGTCCGTTGGGGAGACTCACCACAAGGTCTTCCCGCCCGCTACAGCGGTCTCTGCCTCGCTAAAGCGAGACCGCTACGACGAGTCTGTTACCGCTACAGGGGACACCAAACACCAGATTTTTCTGGTTTTTAACACTTTCCAACCCGAAATTCGACTATCACCCGATGCCCCACAGATACAAAACAACCATGCACATACACATAAAATGTGCAACGAATTCATCCGCGACCTCAGAATTTCCAACGGAGGCCTATTTGACCAAGTCAACCCCCAATGGCCTAAAACCAAAACGCTCCCAAGTGCATTGGGAACTGAACCGAACATACTACTAAGTCTCAAACGGTCATCTGGACCTCTCGAAACCAATGAAATTTTGAAAAAGATCCGTTTACTCAAAAGTCAACTTTGGGTCAAACATTCGAACTACAAGGCTCCAACTTCCAAAAGTCACACTGAAACTTGCCTGATGACCTCGGGAAAGGGTCAATAGGGGTAAAAGGGTCAATAGCACTATAACGACCAATCGGGTCGTTACCTCATATACTAATTAAACAATCGCTCGTCCTTGAGCGACAAGGAAAAGAAATGGGGGAAAAGCACATGAATCAGCAAACAACTGGGGATATCTCTCGCGCATATCAAACTCAGTCTCCCAAGTAGCCTCTTCAACAGGACGCTTCCATTGAACCTTAACAGAAGCAATCTAGTTTGACCTCAGCTTCCTAACCTGCCTATCCAGAATAGCTATAAGCTCCTCCTCGTAAGACAGATTCTCATGAAGCAACACAGAAACCCAACGAACGATATAAGAACCATCAGAATAATATTTCTTCAGCATTGACACATGGAAAATCGGATGAACACCTGACAGGCCCGGTGGCAAAGCCAATTCATAAGCAACATCTCCAACTTGACGGAGAACCTCAAATGGGCTAAGGTACCTCAGGCTCAACTTGCCCTTCTTCCCAAATCACATAACACCCTTTAAGGGTGAAATCTTCAGAAACACCTGCTCACCCTCAATAAACTCTAAGTCCCGAACCTTCCGATCTGCATACATCTTCTGTCGACTTGAAGGCCGCGAAACTTTTCTCTAGGTCCACGGACTCTCTCAAAAAATACTTTCAAAGGCATCAAACCACCCAATAGGAGGACGACACCTCCTACCATACAAAGCCTTCAATACCTATTGTTGTACGCACGGACTCTCTCAAAAAAATATGACGTACGCTCTCAACATATCCTCGAGCACCTGGATAGTCCTCTCGGATTGACCATCAGTCTGAGGATGAAAAATTGTACTAAGGTCCAAATAAGTACCCAACTCTGCCTGAAAAGCCCTCAAAAAATTGAAAGTAAACTAGGTACCTCGATCCGAGATAATAGAAATAGGGGCCCCGTGCAATCGCACAATCTCACGAATATAAATATTGGCTAACTTCTCATCAGTATAAGTGACCTAAACTGTAATGAAATGAGCGGACTTAGTCAACCGAACGGCGCAATCCTCTCCACTTCCACCAGGAATGGGCATCCTGCGAAGCACACCACTGCGCCACCGGTCCCGCCTATCTCTCTTCGTTCTGCATATCAACATTCGCCTCCGAGGATGAACAATTTAATAAAATAAATCTCAAACTTCATAAAATATAAGAATTAAATAGCGGAAGTCTTTAGTAATCAATACTTCAAACGTAAAAACGTGCCCGAGAGTTAATCAATAACTCAACAACTACCCACAAAATGTATACTATGGAGCTTCTAAATAAAGGAACACAATGTCTAACTCATCGGGACGAACAACCCGAAAAACTAATATAAAATAAACGCCCCCAAAATAAATAAATAAGGTGTCCCACGAATGAATGTGTGGGCTCACAAATCAAATCGGCGGAAGTCTTTAGTAATCAATACTTAGTCAAAGTCCTTCCTAAATAACTTAACAACTACCCATAAGAATGTATCAAGAACTCTGAAAAACTAATATAATGAATAAATAAATAAGGTTTCCCACGAATGAATATTCTCACCGTTACCGGAGTATAACATACCACCAAAAAACAACAATGGTATACCTGAGTACTTCGTACTTAGTGAGTGCCTCGGGGACAACAAGTAATATGAAAATAAAGTACAATAATACATAAAGAAATCAGTCCTAAAAATCATGTGAAACCAATGTAAGAACAGTTATTCAGTTTGTGTATCTCAATAAGAATTATCAAAACCGATTATAAGGCCTCTTGTCAAGGTATAACTTCAAATATGCCTTTCAATTGATCATAATTAACAACAACAATTCCATGAGAAAATAAGAATATCACACATGCCAATACAGGCCCAAGAATCAAGCACATCGAAGGGGTGACCGTAGAGGTTCCCTTGTCACAGCGAACCACACCGGAATATGAAATTCAACGGTGGCTATCCTTCCTCCCGAATATCTAGGCATAATCACACCCTAGGTAGCGAATAAGAAGTGGCCACTCTTCCTCCCGAATGGCAAGGAATTATCACACTAGGATCCATAGTAGCTAACCTTCCTCCCGAGTAGCTAGGCTAAACACAACAATAAAGTTCATAGCATAAAAGCCGATTCACAATTTATCTCAAAGTAGTCACACCATCAAATAGCATTAAAGTTCATTATGCCATTACGAAAATTCACAATTCCATAGATAATTTTGAAAACATTTTCACTTCTTTAAACAAGATTCCTTTGTCTTAGTTTCGTTGTAAAGTCATCAATACCAACAATTAACCATCATCACTGATCATCTCTTATAGAAGAAAGCGATTATGATTTCATATACGTATATAGAGGATAATACAATCAATTTTTAATGTGGGCTTGTCCCCTCACGCACACCAACCATAAGAAAAGACATGAATTAGGGTTTTGCATGAGAAGTTCACCTTTTTATTCAATAAAGAACCTTTGAGAAGAAAACATATATCCATGATAAGGTTTTTAAAAGAGAGACATACCTTAGTATGTTAAACAAAGTTTAACAATTCACTTTTCTAGTGAAAAACACCCAAACCCTAGCTTGAATCACTTTAGGAAGAATTATATTGCAAACCCTAGGTTTTAGTCACAAGAATCATGTTAAGAATCATGGGTTTGATGTTAGGATTGATAATCAATGATTAAGATGTTCTTACCTTAGTGTTGGAGCCCTAGAGAGATATTTTGTCCTTAGGGTTTTTGAGAGTAAAAAGAATGGAAGAAAAACTAAAATTTTGCAACTTATATAATTTAGCACAATCGACGGTTCAAACGATGGAGTGTCGAACAGATCAACGGAGCGTCAAATAGATCGACGGAGCGTCGATCTACTCCGTCGAATGGCTTTGTGCTAGGTTATTCGATGGTACAAAAGATGGAGCGTCGAACAGATCGACGGAGCGTCGAACAGATCGACGGAGCGTCGATCTACTTAGTCAAAGTCATGAAATTTCCAGTGAGCAACTTTCTCTTCCTTACTTTCTGCGGTGAAAAGGACGGAGCGTTTAATAGATTGACGGTACAAAGGACGACCGTCGAACCTCCTTGTCGTGAAAATGCAGTGAATTTTCATTTTGACCATCTCCTCTTGGGTCTTTAGCCTAAAGTCATGCACGTAACCCAACATATAAGGTTCCAAAGGACTTATACAATGCTTTCACACTCTATACGGATTTACGGGATGTTACATTATCCCCCCCCTTAAGATTCATTCGTCCTCGAATGAGAATAATAGTCTAGAAAAGAATTCACTAAACCACAAGTTGCTTTGAACAAACACAACGATTCATCCATGAGTAATTTAAAATGCTAGCTCATACCTGCAATAGGGAACAAGTGAGGATATCTCTTCTTCATGTCCTCCTCTGCTTCCCAAGTAGCTTCCTCAGTATTATGGTTTCGCCACAACACTTTAACCGATGCCACATCCTTCGTCCTCAACCTTCTAACTTGACGATCTAGAATCTGAACCGATTTTTCTTCATAGGTTAACCCTTCATTAATTTCAATCTCTTCATGGTTCAACACATGGGAAGGATCAGGTTTGTACAACCTCAACATCGAAACGTGAAACACAGGATGCACCATGGCCATATCGGATGGCAACTTCAATTCATAAGCCACCGTCCCAATTTTCCTAACAATCTCGTAAGGGCCAATGAAACGGGGACTAAGTTTCCCCTTTTTACCAAACCGCATTACTCCCTTCATCGGCGACACTTTCAAGAACACCTTGTCACCGACAGAAAACTCTAGCTCACGCCGCCTCATATCGGTATAGGACTTCTGTCGACTCTGAGCTGTCTTGAGCCGTTGCACAATAAGATTAACCTTCTCAATTGCTTCATGAACTGAATCCGGACCCAACAATTCCACTTCAGTTGGTTCAAACCAACCAATTAGAGACCGACAACGCCTCCCATAAAGAGCCTCATAAGGAGCCATTTGAATACTCGTTTGATAGCTATTGTTGTAAGCGAATTCCACTAGAGGTAGGTGTTCATCCCAACTTCCTCCAAAATCAATTGCACAAGCTCGTAGCATATCTTCCAAAGTCTGAATAGTTCTCTCCGCCTGCCCGTCAGTTTGAGGATGAAAGGCATTGCTCAATTTCACTCTAGTTCCCAACCTTTCCTGAAAGGATGTCCAAAAATGAGCAGTAAATTGCGTATCTCTGTCAGATATAATCGATGTCGGAACACCATGCAATATAACTATCTCTTTTAGATATAACTTGGCGTACTCGCCGCGGTATATGACGTCTTCACAGGGAGAAAATGGGTAGACTTTGTGAGTCTATCCACGATAACCCAAATCGAGTCAAACTTGGCCTTTGTGCGGGGTAACCCCACAACGAAATCCATATTGATCTCCTCCCACTTCCACTGCGGAATCTCGATATTCTGAGCCAGGCCTCCAGGCCTTTGATGTTCAGCCTTCACCTGTTGCAATTTAAACACTTAGCCACAAAGTTAGAAATATCAACCTTCATGCTCTTCCACCAATAGTGTTGTTTCAAATCCTTATACATTTTGGTGGATCCCGGATGAACCGAATACTTGGAACTATGAGCTTCCATCATTAATTCTTGTCGAAGACCATCAACATCAGGAACACACAATCGTCCTTGCAACCGCAGAACACTATCACCAGTACCAACAGTAAATGAAGTGTACTCACCCCTTTCCACTCCATCTCTCAGCTTTGCCAAAAGTTCATCATCATATTGCTTGGATTTTATCCTTTCCACCATGTCAGACCGTGATGGCGTGATTCCCACTAACTCTCCATCTTTGGTTTCATCAAGTCTGACCCCAAGACTAGCAAGTCTTTGAATTTCCTTCCCCATGGGCATGTCATGTGCACACAAATAAGCCAACGTGCCCATAGATTTTCTACTCAAAGCATCAACCACATTAGCCTTACCAGGATGATACAAGATATTCAAGTCGTAATCTTTCAACAACTCCAACCACCTCCTCTGCCTGAGGTTCAACTCTCGCTGCTTGAAGATATATTGCAGACTCTTGTGATCAGTAAAAACATCACAATGCTCACCATACAGATAATGACGCCAAATTTTCAAAGCAAATACCACATCAGCCAACTCCAAGTCATGAGTCGGATAGTTCTTCTCATGCTTCTTCAACTGACGCGAAGCATAAGCAATCACCTTACCATTTTGCATCAATACACAACCCAAACCAATTCTAGAAGCATCACAATACACCACATATCCACCAGACCCAGAAGGTAAAGTCAAAATAGGAGCCGAAGTCAACCTTGTCTTAAGCTCTTGGAAACTCTTTTCACAAGCTTCGGACCACTGAAACTTAGCAGTCTTTCGTGTCAATTTAGTCAATGGAGAGGCTATTGACGAAAAACCTTCCACAAACTTTCGGTAATAATTTGCCAAACCCAAGAAACTACGAATTTCAGTCGCACTAGTGGGTCTAGGCCAATCCTTCACCGCTGAAATTTTCTGAGGGTCTACTTTAATGCCGTCACCAGTCACCACGTGACCCAAGAAAGACACAGACTCAAGCCAGAACTCACACTTAGAGAATTTTGCATAAAGCTTGTTCTCCTCAAGTGTTGTCAAAGTTATCCTCAAATGATTAGCATGATCCTCACGATTCTTAGAGTATACCAAAATGTCATCAATAAACACAATAATGAAACGGTTTAGATAAGGCTTAAACACACGATTCATCGAATCCATGAATCAAAGCAGGCGCATTAGTCAACCCAAAGGACATCACTAGAAACTCAAAGTGCCCATAACGAGTACGGAAAGCAGTTTTCGGGATATCCTTCTCCTTTATCTTCAATTGGTGATACCCCGACCTCAGGTCAATCTTTGAAAAGAACTTAGCACCCTGAAGTTGGTCAAATAGATCATCTATCCTAGGCAAAGGATATTTATTCTTAATGGTCACCTTATTAAGCTGACGGTAATCAACACACATCCTAAGGGAACCATCTTTCTTTCTAACAAACAAGACTGGAGCACCCCAAGGTGAGGAACTTGGTCGGATGAAACGTTTATCCAACAAGTCCTTCAACTGATCCTTTAACTCCCTTAGTTCACGGAGCCATACGATAAGGTGGAATAGAAATAGGTTGGGTGTCGGGGATAACATCAATCCCAAAATCAATAACTCTATCAGGAGGAATACCAGGAAGATCTTCGGGAAATACTTTGGGATAATCACTGACTATGAGAACAGATGCAAATTCGGGTACTATGGCTTTTGTATCATTGACAGCAACCAAATGGTAAATACACCCCTTAGTAATCATCTTATAAGCCTTAAGATAAGAAATAAATCTACCCCTTGGCTTAGCAATTTCACCCTCCCACACAATAATAGGATCATCGGGAAAGGCGAAACGAACTAACTTATGGCGACAATCCACATTAGCATAACACGCGGACAACCAGTCCATCCCCATAATTACATCAAAATCCACCATCTCAAGTTCATACAAATCAGCCACGGTCTCACGTCCCTTAATCACAACAACACAATTTTTATACACTCTAGAAGCAATAACAGGAACACCTGAAGGCGTATCAACAACAAAGGGTTCCAACAATGGCTCGGGTTTTATACCCATATCAAGAGCAAAATAAGGAGTCATATAGGATAAATTTGAACTCGGATCAATCAATGAGTAAGCATCATGAGAAGATGGTAAGGATACCTGTAACCATAGCATTAGAAGCCTCAGCTGCCTCCCTACGAGTCAGCCCATAAAGTCGAGCTGCCCCTCCACCAGAAGTATTAGCAACTTCCGTTCCTTTGCCGTTATTACGAGCATTATAATTATTATTGTTAGTGTTACCAGCAGGCGGATTTCTAGTAGATGTAGAAACAGACGAATCATTCTTTTGGTTATTCATAGCAGCCATCTCACGTTGCCACTTTCTGCGTTCCTTCTTGATGTGGCCTCTAATCCTACAATGATGACAGATACGCTGTTCCCACACTGGCAGGCAACTACTTCCCTGCGAAAACTTATTATTATTATTATTATTATTATTATTTTTCTGGTCTTGCCTACCAGAAAGCACACTAGCATGGGAATAAGCGCCAGACTGAGCAGGTGCAGAACACCCTTTACTCTGCCCCCTCTTATAATTATTACCACTAAAACCACCCGCCGATCGAACCTTCTTGTTCTGATCTCGATCCACCTTCTCTTCATTTTTCCAACTCTCTCATTGCTCAACAAACCCAACCAGATATGACAAAGTGCAAGTAGGAGACATAGCAACAGCAGCACATGCAGACTTGATACGTGGTACTAAGCCTTTCACAAAATGAGTCAACTTATGCTTTTCAGTCGGAATCATGTATAAAGCATACTTTGACAGATGGGTGAACTCCAAACTATACTCACGAACCGACTTGTTACCCTGTTCTAGCTTTTCAAACTTCGTAGCCATAGCAAATCTCTCCTCATCAGACAGAAACCTTTCCATGAACGCCTCTTCGAATTCAGCCCACGTCGGAGCTAAAGCAGTGTCACCCCTCTCAGACTCCCATATCTCAAACCATGCGTGAGCAACATCCTTCAACTGATAAGAAGCGAGCCTCACAGCTTCGGAATCCTGGGCATCTATTGCCCTTAATGCCTTGAAGGTCTCATCTAAAAAGTGTTGGGGGTCATCCACCTCTCGTGACCCAAAGAACTCAGGTGACTTTAAGTTTAGGAATGGCTTAAGTCTGCCTCCACTATGAGGTCCCACATCTCCACGCTGCTGCTAAGCCGCAACCAAAGCAGTTAACATTCGAATAGCCGTTTGCATAGTGACAATCTCAGGCACACCCGCGACAAGAACAGCAGGAGCAGACGGTGCTGGGGATAGTGCATGATTTCCAGCATTATATCCATTAACAACATTCTCGCCCCCAAGATTTCGGTTAGCTCTCACGGGTTATGCTCGGTTACCATTTTTGGATCGCGTCAGAGCCATTTCTGCAAGGCAAGAATTAACGAGCGAATTAGAATGATCCTAAAAGGACTTGAAGCTTTACAGCACAATCTAGAATCAAGAAGAATAGGAAACACCTATAAATGTCCTGGGAGTTTCTCGGTCATGCAGGTGATCAGGCTGCACAAGGAAAACTCCACTAGACACAGCTCCACAAACACCGATAATAATCCTAGGACACATCTAAACCTAGGCTCTGATACCAAGCTTGTCATGCCCCAAAACCCACCCTAGACGTGACCGGCATCCGACGTTATGAACAATATTGGAAGAACCTAAATGATGCAATAATAATACTTGAACTCGCCAGGCTCAACATTCGCCTCCAACAGTTTAATAAAATAAATGCAAACAGATTATGAATATAAGAATTAAATTAGCGGAAGTCTTTAGTAATCAATACTTAGTCAAACGTAACAACGTGCCCGAGAATTAATCAATAACTCAACAACTACCCACAAGAATGTATTCTATGGAGCTTCTAAGATAAAGGATTAATAGTCTAACTCATCGGGACGCAGCCCGAAAAACTAATATAATGAATAAATAAATAAATAAATAAGGTAACCCACGAATGAATGTGTGGGCTCACCAAATCAACTGCAACAGCAAGTCCTTCCTAAACGCCCGGAGTATCAAGAACCTGCTCCTCTCCGTTACCTAACAAACCATAAAAAATGACAATGGCATGCCTGAGTACTTCGTACTCAGTGAGTGCCTCGGAGACAATAAGTAATATGAAAATAAAGTACAATAATACATAAAGAAATCAGTCCTGAAAATCATGTGAAACCAATGTAAGAACAGTAATTCAGTTTGTGTATCTCAATAAGAATTATCAAAACCGATTATGAGGCCTCTTGTTAAGGTACAACTTCAAATATGCCTTTCAATTGATCATAATTAAAAACAACAACAATTTCATGAGAAAATAAGAATATCACACATGCTAATACAGGCCCAAGAATTAAGCACATCGAAGGGGTGACCATAGAGGTTCCCTTGTCACAGTGCACCATGCCGGAATATGAAATTCAATGGTGACTATCCTTCCTCCTGAATAGCTAGGCATAATCACACCCCAAGTAGCGAATCTGGAAGTGGCCACTCTTCCTCCCGAATGGCTAGGCATTGTCGCACTAGGATCTATAGTGGATACCCTTCCTCCCGAGTAGCTAGGCCAAACACAACAACAAAGTTCATAGCATAGAAGCCGATTCACAATTTATCTCAAAGTAGCCACACCATCAAATAACATTAAAGTTCATTATGCCGTTATGAAAATTCATAATTCCATAGATAATCTTGAAAACGTTTCCACTTCTTTAAACAAGATTCCTTTGTCTTAGTTTCTTTGTAAAGTCATCAATACCAACAATTAACCATCATCACTGATCATCTCTTCTAGAAGAAAACGATATGCTCCGTCAAAGTCATGAAATATCCAGTGAGCAACTTTCTCTTCCTTACTTTCTACGGTAAAAAGGACAGAGCGTCGAACATATCGACGGTACAAAGGACGACCGTCGAACCTCCTTTTCGTGAAACTGCAGTGAATTTTCATTTTGACCTTCTCCTCTTGGGTCTTTAGCCTAAAGTCATGCACGTAACCCAACATATAAGGTTCCAAAGCACTCATACAATGCTTTTACACTCTATACAGATTTACGAGATGTTACAATGGCCTCCTTGTCCTCACCTCTCAGAACCTTATCATGAATCTTACACAACTGGGCATCCTCAAACTGCTCGGCCCTAATCTGCTCCAAAAGAGATGACCTCGCCTCAATACAAGCTAAGACTCTACCCGGACTGAGATATCTTGGCGCACAAAACTATTAGCCAGAGTCGGAACCTTCATGGCTAACGGATGCTTAGAAGCAACCAATCGGGCTAGGCTACCCATACTCACTGCCTTGCGACTCAAGGCATCAACTACTACATTGGCTTTCCTCGGATGATAGAGAATGATGATGTCATAATCCTTTAGAAGCTTCATCCGCCTACGCTGCCCAGAATTTAGATCTCTCTGACTGAACACGTGCTGAAGGCTGCGATGATCGTTGAACACCTCAAAATGGACTCCGTACAGATAGTGTCTCCAAATCTTCAAGGCAAATATTACCGCTAACAACTCCAAATCATGGGTAGGGCAGTTCTTCTCATGGATCTTCAACTGCCGGGAAGTGTAGGAAATAATTCTATCCTCCTGCATCAACACGGCACTCAAAGAAATACGGGATGCATCACAATACATTGAGAAATCCTTGCTGAAGTCAAAAGAGCCTTGAGCTTTTAAAAGCTCTCTTCACAAGCATCGGACCACTGAAAGGGAACCTTTTTCTGAGTCAATCTAGTCAACTAAGAAGTAATAAAAGAGAAACCCTTCAATAATCAATGGTAATAGCTGGCTAACCCCACGAAGCTACGAATCTCAGTCACAGTAGTGGGCCTCGCCAATCTCCAAAAGCCTCAATCTTCTTGGGATCAACCATGATCCCGTTCTTAGACACAATGTGGCCCAAGAATGCCACAGACTCAAGCCAGAACTCACACTTCGAAAACTTGGCATTGTTACGGTTTGCATTTCGAGGCCGGGATTAGTGCACGGAAAGCTACTTTGAACTTGTTGGTGCTCGTTCGGACTTTGTTTTAAAAGATTCGCCACCTAATTTTTTAGGAAATTAGAAAAACCAGTTTCGAAGTATTTATTCATATGCAGTGAAAAAGCCTTCGTAATTCAAAGTTCTAGGTAAAGGTTCTGGTGATCCCCTTGGAAAGGTGTTAGGCACCCTAGTATTAAGGATCCGTACTATACGGTTGACCTTCGAATTCCAATGTATGAGTATTTGCATGAACTGTTTATTTAGTGTTATTTTCCCGCGTTTATAAAGTATGTCATTTGCATATCATTTTTTGAAATATATAGGGCACATAGGTTCGGATTTATAATATCTAGATATAAATAATGTCCCTTTATATATAAGGGTAGCGTATATTGTTTGTAAAAAGAGTACAAAATTTGTTATATTTTAAGTAATGAACATAGGTGATTTTGTTCATGCTTAACTCATACTTGGCTCGAATCAATCTGTTTTAATACGTTTAGAAACACCTTATAAAACTTCATTTACAAATGGGAAATTATCTACAATTGTTCGCGATAAAAATGGTGTTTATTTATTTAACTGGTTTCATGGGCCAAGTAAATTCATTTTTTAATCTTCCCAAGAATAATAATTAAAAAAAAAAAAAAAAGACATGGGCTTAGCCCAGTTTCTATTTGTACATTTAAAATCCAGTTGGGCTTAGCCCAAAAACACCTTCCTTTTAACTGTTTAACAAACACGGCTCGCAGCCAAAAATTCATAAGTTCCACCCTTGGGGCTTAGCCCAAAACATTTCCTATTTTCGAATCTAATACTTGGTATATTTACATCTCAACACTGATCGGGTTCCATCTTTTCTTTTAAAACATGTCGAAGATTTGAAGACTCTTATTTGTTCATACTTGTTTGTTTCAAAATCGTATTAAAGAAACAATTTTTCTTATTTTTATCTCGAAAATTGATTTACACTAGGCGGGTTTTGAAAACTCGTTCTGGGGACCTAGAGTCAACTAAACGGCATAAGTACCGTTGTCCTAAGATGGCTAATTCAAACCATAAATTCCAATACATATCTGATTTTTAAAAGTTTTTTACAAATACAAAATACAACAAGATTACACATAAAAAGAAGGCATAAATAAATAAATAAATAAATAAATAAATAAATAAGAAGAAAGGGAAGGCTAGGGGCATACCAAGCCCTTAGTTGGCCATTTTCACCCATGACTGGGCCTTCTATGTATTTAATAATATTAGCTTCCATCTTTATTGGACTCGTTTGTGTTATGGAAGAATTGACCTAGCCCAACAAGTTTTGCTTGGACCGGCCCAAGTGGCCCAGGCAGTGGAGAGGGAAAAAGAGAGGGAAAACCCGGTTAGAATTAATACAACTGAACTTATCATAATTATGAATATACACAACTTATATATACATAAGGTAAAACATATATATACACATTCAGTTTTAGAAAATTTGGCCCTATTCTAATTTGCCTTTTCTTTCAAACTCCAACAAACACTAATGCTCAATGAGCTAATTTAAGAATACTTAACAGGTCCATTACCAAACTACAACAACCATTTTATGCAAAGGGAAGTTCATTTTTAAACACTATTTGACTCAATGATGGGGAAAGGCAACCAAGTGTATACATATGGTAAGTTGCACCCCCATAGACTTTGGGGTATGCCGTGACAATCTTTTATTTGGAAGAAAGATACTATGAACCAAGTGAGACTTGGTTCTTTCTCAATTTTCTCTTAAGATGTCTTTAAAAAGGCTTCCCCATTGTTAAGTGGTCTATCATTACATATCCACACTCATAGTCCTCTACTCCATCCTTGAACTAATTCAAACATACTAAGAGGGTTGGACAACTCAGGTTGTAAAGCCAAATTAACTTAAAATTTTACCTACAAACCTATTTTAAACTCTTTTTATCCAAAGGGGACTTAGAGGATCCTATATGTTTAATCCCATTTTAGACCTAAGCAAACAGTGTTATCAACAGTCATTTCAAGACCCAATTCCTTATCAATACACAAAATCAGATTTCATATTTTAAAAGACAAAATCCCAATCTCTTAACTATTCAAGACATAGCAAAGTATCACTGGACCTGCTTTATTTCACCATCTTTATACTACTTTAAATTATCAAATTAGACACTTAAGGTCACCATTAAACCATAGTCAGTCTATAAAGAAACATTAAAGCAGATTTAAGAACTTATAAAACCCCAGCTTACTTTCATAACATAAGTTGCTCCATCAATTAAACAGGACACATAATGGGGTTGGGGAAAAGGAACAAAGGGATTAAAGACAACAGAAACAAATTTTCAGATCCTTGACAACTATATCTCTCCCATCTTTACATCTTTCAATCCTTAAGGCAGCCACAAATCAGGTTAAGACCTAACAACTACCTTGTTAGTTAGCAAAACCAATTAGATTCATTTCAATCAACTTCAAGTTAGACCTGATCCTAAAAGGTTTACCCCTTCTTTCCAATTTTAACAAACCCTTTAGAGCTTAAGGATATGGTCTAGTTTCAAGATATAGGACTTGTAATGTGAGCCACATCAAGATAGGTTCGCAAATACCATATGTTTAAGCCAAACAAATGGGGATTGAAACACTCAAATAGCCCGAAGCAGGTCCATATTCAAGTTTCTAATCACATTAGTTTTAAGATTACTAAAAAAAGATCTAATTAGTATAAAACATATTCCAGTTTACACTAGGTGGGGCTATGATCACATAAGCCTCAACTACTAGTTAACTAACCAATTGAGTCATTACTATTAGTCAAAAATCCAAATTGAATCGAACTCCATTTCCAATTGCAAACAAGTTGAGAAAACTATTAGTTAGTTCTGGTTTTATCTTACTCTATGTGAATGAGATCATTTAGGATGAAAAAAACAAGATCAAGACACATCAACCACATTATTTCATAGCTTAAGTTGAAGCATGAAGATCATCTAAGTAAAACAACCTACTGTGAAGACTAATCAACCCACATTAAGCAGGTTTCAGCACTGACGTTCAAGCTGGTTACACCATCTACTTAAGCAAGTCATTAACTAAGCATATAACTAAACAGGACAGCATTTAACAACATAAACCAACACTAGCAAGTATTTAAACTAAGCAAGACACAAACAGACGAGCAAATTTAACATCGTAAAATCTAAATAAAAGAAACAAAATGATAAGGAATTACCTTTTATATGCGTAGCCGATAAAAGAAATGGATTTGAAGCCTTCTCGTGCTCCCAATATCAGACTCAGGCCACCACAAGAATAAAATAAGTTAAAACTTTGGAACTAAAATCAACTTAAGAAAGCTAAGTCAAATTTTGAATTGTAAACCTAATTTTAAGACTTAAATGCTCAAAATCTTATTCTGTTCGTATTTGTAGCTGTCCGTATGGTAATTTTGGGGGTTCTATTTATAGAACCCCAAATCGGGTGAAATCCTAAAAATAATCGATGTGGGACTTGTAAAATTTTCAGAAAATTAAACTTGCATTTGAAATAAACGATCTAGATTAAGACAAAGCAAACAATGAACAACTCGATTTGACTCGCCTCCCCTGACCAGGTTGGTTCTCAAGGAACCAATGGGAATCGAGGGTTCAAATGAGCAAGTACAACATCAATTAATGCTTAGTAGGCCGATTCAAAGGGAAAGAAAGGAAAAAAAGAGATAGTGGGGTAGGATCGTACCTTCTCAAGGCTGTGTTTGGTGAGAGATGGTGGAAAAGGATGAAGTAGCATTAGATGATACCCGTTCTAGGTGTGCAAAGACTGTTGGAGGATGAATTCCTCTGCCATATCACCATTTTTGGCAATGAAATGGCAAAGGAGAGAGGAATGGTATGAGGTGGCGGCTAGGGTTTCGTACCCTAGACCTTATTCATGAACATCAACCTATAAGGGGTCTGTTTGGCTAATGAAATGTGCTTATATAGCACCGGCAGTTAGGCCGGGTCAACCATTGGGCTGGACCGGCTGAAATTTAGAAGAAAAGGGCCCCAATATTTTCATATATACCTATATATGAATTATGTATATCTTCCGTGTATATATATATATATATATATATATATATATATATATATATATATATATATATATATATATATATATATATATATATTCATGGTATATGCATAGTATTTTAGGAAAATTCCTATTATAAATACACGGTTCCCTCATGTGTCTCTAGTTGTCTTTAAATAAAAACCCAAATAAATTTCTAAAAGCTATTAAATTCTAATTTAGGTACTTAATTTACCTAAAATAATTTGCACTTATTGTTTTTACTTAATTAATTCAAGTCCCTTGACTTTGACGGAGTAGGACACTTAATGATGCCTAATTATACATGCTTAAAATAAATAACTCGTAATTAACTGACTCTTTGAGAAAATAAACTGTTCTTGCATTTTATGCAAAAAATGTAAAAACGTCATGCGATTTCTTTTTACCTATGTTTTGCCAAATGTAGTGGCAAAATGCCATTGAGATAACTTTATAAAATTAATTTCGATTTATGGAATGCATATCCTGCTTAGTCTGTACTTCGGGGAATCCGAATAATTAAATAAAATTATCGAAGCTCAAAAATTAGGTGTCAACAACTTTCCTTCGTTGTGCGGGGATGGCAAAGCCATCTACGAGCAACGAAATTTGACAAACCCTAATTTTTTACCAACCAACTCAAAGTGCTTTTCTTTTTGTGCAAATTCTCAAAATAACAGTCGGACCCTGGTTTCTGGGTTTCCTACATATCTCGGGCTATACAAGAATTCAGGCCACTTGTAATTCGACTCAATTAAGACTTTAAGTGATTTGAAGGAAAGCCCCGAGATTCCTCAGTGTTGTGGCTGAGATCTCTTTAGACGACTGTTGAAATGTGACCGACTCTCTGGTCTTGAGTCACCCACATATCCCTGGATTTTGGGAATCAGGTCACATGTAGTTCGACTCGCTGTGGAAGTGTATTTCCCTTATGCGGGAGTATCTTCGGATTTCCCTATATGTATCCGACCGGTTGCGATTTTTAATAAAGAAAGTAAATAACAGACAAAATTATGGCTGAGTCTGAGATCGGATGGCTTCCAAATCCTGGCCGGAGAGCTTGAATCTCATAGGCACCTTATCTTAACCGGATGTGCAAGAAAAAGTTCCACATTTGCTCCGCAATTTGTCTAGATCTGGTTCAGTAAGCCGGCTCCTTTATGGCGGTTGTGTGCCTGTTTTCTGGACTTGACAATATTGCCGATATTCTTTGTGGTGTTTGAATAAATAGCCCTTTTGGCTGCTTGTATGAATGGCCCTCTCAGCGGTTTGCATGAATGGCCCTCTCGGCAGTTTGATATGAATGGCCCTCTCGGCAGTTTGATATGAATGGCCCTCTCGAAAGTTTGTATGAATGGCCTTCTCGGCAGTTTGATATGAATGGCCTTCTCAGCAGTTTGATATGAATGGCCCTCTCGACAGATTAAATAAATGAATGGCCCTCTCGGCAGTTTGTATGAATGGCCCTCTCGGCATTTTTGTATGAATGACCCTCTCAGTAGATTAAATAAATGAATGGCCCTCTCGGCATGCAGATGACAGATAAGACCCTTGTGGTTGGATGATCTTTCTTTCGTCCATTGTATTGGTTGTTGACCCTTACAGTCGGATATGCCCTTTCGTCCTTGTCATGATCCTTTTGGTCATATGTGTCTTTGTGCTCATTCATTGTGACCCTCTTGGTTTGATGTACCTTTGTCATTCGCTCTATGTGTGACCCTTTTGGTCAAATTTGTCTTTATGCTCATTCATTCTTTGCATGACCCTTTTGGTCGAATATGTCTTTACGTTTATTTGTTTTGTGACCCTCGTGGTCAGATATGTCTTTATCACCTATTTTTTGTTGTGACCTTCTAGTCCTTTGATGTCTGGCTGAGTTTGCTTTTCGCCTCTGGCGACATATCCGGTGTCCTATTTAAAACCTGCATCCACAAAAAAATTGTGAGTTTTCTAAGAGGCCGATTAGCGTCGTTGTCCTCCCATCCGGTGTCTCTTCTTGATGCTCCTTTGAACCCTCTTGGGCTCGGTATTTCGAGAGATGTTTTTTCGGATGTACTTATGTTAATTTTAAAAATCTAAAGTAAAATTTATAAAATGCGCATTGTTTTTCTTTCTAGAAATGTTTTATTTTCGTTGTGTGTCACGACGTACGTTTTCTTCGAACGAGGTCTTTTGATTCTTCCCGGAGATGCGATTGCTGAGTTCTGAACTGGTAGAATTTTTGAGATCTTTTTCAAAAATCCTGCCCCAGTTTCGGGTCTTGCTCTGATCGAATCTTGTATTGTCTTGTCATGCATGAATTTTTGAGGTTCCCTCAAAAATTCTGCCCCAGTGAATGGTTTTGCTCTGCCTTCTTCTTTGTTAATTTCTAATAGGAATTTTTGCCCCAGTGTAGGGCTGATCTTTGGCTAATTCTTGTGCCGACCCTTATAGCTTGATCTTGCCGATTTCTCCTGCTTTATTGTCTCTGAGGTTTCCTAAGGGTTTCTTGGGTTTTTCTTTTATGATGACCGAACTCAAAAAAGCCTACGTATCCTATCCCAGTAGGAATTCAGGTCGAACGTAGTTCGGAATAAAGTAACTGAGTTTTGGTTGTTTACTTAATAATGCAACCGGGTCCTATATCGACTGCCTACGTATCCCACTGTGGAGAAGTCAGGTCATTGCGTAGTTCATTACATAGACGATTTTTTTCTTATTCTATTACAAAATTACGATTACAAGAAAACGATAATGCAATTACAAGCAAATGGAGTCCTAAATGTAATATCTCTTGAGTGCGTCTGCATTGATGGCTCTATGCCACTCTTGTCCGTCCATCTCAGCTAGGACTACGGCTTCTCCTGAAAGTACTTTCCTGACCATATATGGTCCTTGCCAGTTTGGCTCGAATTTTCCTTTGTATTCCTCTTGGTGGGGGAAGATTCGTTTGAGTAAGAGTTGCTTAATTTGGAAGAGTCGGGCTCTGACTCGTATATTGAAAGCACGAGCCGTCCTTTGTATGTATAGCTGTCCGTGGCATACCACCACCATTCTCTTTTAATCAATCATGGTTGGTTGCTCGTAGCGATTTTTGACCCATTCTGTATCATTCAGATCTACCTGTTGGATGATCCTGAGTGAAGGGATTTCCACTTCTGCAGGTATGACCGCTTCTGTACAGTAGACAAGGAGGTACGGAGTTGCCCCGGTAGAAGTTCAGGTTGTCGTTCTATACCCCAATAAAGCATAAGGCAATTGCTCATGCCAATTCTTGTAGTTATCGATCATTTTTCTCATGATTCTCTTGATGTTCCTATTGGCAGCCTCTACAGCTTCATTCATTTATGGTCGGCAGGCGGTAGAGTTTCTGTGGGTTATCTTGAATTGTTCACAGATGTTCTTCATCAAATGGTTGTTCAAATTGGCACCATTATCCGTGATGAGGGATTCAGGTACACCGAAGCGACATATCAGGTTGTTCTTGATAAAGTCCGCCACGACTTTCTTAGTCACTGATTTGTGGGAAGTCACCTCCACCCATTTGGTGAAGTAGTCGATGGCGACTAAGATGAAGCGATGTCCATTGGAGGCTGGAGGCTCGATGGGTCCTATGACATCCATTCCCCATGCCACAAAAGGCCAAGGCGAGCTCATCATATGTAACTCTGTGGGAGGAATCTTGATCAAATCTCCGTGTATATGACACTGATGGCACTTTGTATGAATTTATAGGAGTCATGCTCCATGGTCATCCAATAGTATCCTGTCCTCACGATTTTCTTGGCGAGGATGAATCTATTCATGTGGTGTCCGCATGCCCCTGCGTGCACCTCTTTCAGCAGTTTCATAGCCTCTTTGGCGTCCACGCACCTGAGTAACCAAAAGTCGGGTGTCCTTTTGTATAAAACTTCTTTGTCCAAGAAGAACCCATTAGCCAATCTCTTGATGATCTTCTTCTGATTCGCTGAACTCTCTAGGGGGTACTCTCCTTTCTCCGGGTATGCCTTGATATCGGCATACCATGGTTGGCCATCCAGCTCGGCCTCAACGTGGGCACAATGAGCCTGTTTTTACCTTAGTGTGATCTCTAGTGGATCAATGTGAGTACTCTCGGGGTGCTGGATTATGGAGGCTATCGTAGCCAATGCGTCTGCAAATTTATTTTGAGCCCTCGGAGTATGCTTGAAATCGATACTCTTGAATCTCCCGCACAATCTCTGTACCAGATTCACATATGGGAGTATCTTATCATTTTTGGTTGCCCAATTTCCTTTCACTTGATTTATGAGCAAATTGGAGTCCCCGATTACTAACAACTCTTGTATGTTTATGTCTAATACCATCCTGAGGCCGAGGATACACGCTTCGTATTCCGCCATGTTGTTGGTACATCTGAAGTTGAGCTTTGCGGCCGTCGAATAGTGTTGTCCTATTTCTGCTATTAACACTGCCCTGTTGCCAGATCCTTTGTAATTAACTGCTCCATCGAAGAATAGTCTCCAACCTGAGTATGGCTCTACCACCTCTTCTTCTATAGCCATCACTTCCTTATCTGGGAAGAAAGTCCGTAATGGTTCAAGTTTGTCATCGACAGGACTTTCTGCCAGCAAGTAAGATAGGGCTTGTCCTTTGATTGCCTTTTGTGCTACGTATACGATGTCAAATTCGCTTAGTACCATCTGCAATTTAGCCAATTTTCCTACGGGCATCGGTTGCCGAAAAATATATCTCAATAGATCCATTCTAGATATGAGGTGAGTAGTGTATACCGATAGGTAGTGCCTCAGCTTTTGGGCAATCCAAGTCAGAGCACAACAGGTTTTCTCTACAATCGTATACCGTGCCTCGCAGGATGTGAACTTCTTGCTTAAATAGTAGATGGCATGTTCTTTTTTTCCCTCTTCATCTTGATGGGCGAGCATGCACCCGAAAGTATTTTTGGATACTGACAGGTACAGTAATAGAGGACTCCCTTTCCTGGGTAGCACTAGTACGGGAGGATTGGAAAGATATCTCTTGATTTTATCGAACGCCTCTTGGCATTATCTCATCCAATTTGTAAGAGTGTCTTTCTTGAGCAATTTAAGGATTGGCTCTACAATCACAGTTGACTGGGCTATGAACCGCCCAATATAGTTCAACCTTCCCAAGAAGCTCATGAATTCCTTCTTGGTCTTGGGAGGTGGTAGCTCTTGTATTTCCTTGATCTTGGTATGGTCTAATTTGAGGCCCCTACGGTTGACTATGAATCCTAGTAACTTACCCGCTGGCACTCCAAATGCACACTTTCTTTGGATTTAGCTTTAGACTAAACATGCGAAGTCTGTCAAAAAACTTGCGCAAGTGTGTGGTATGCTCTGAACTTTCTTTCGACTTTATGATGACATCGTCCACATAGACTTCAATCTCTCGATGCATCATATCATGGAACAGGGTAGTCATAGCTCTCATGTATGTAGCGACAGTGCTCTTGAGGCCGAACGACATTACCCTATAATGGTAGACTCCCCAAGGGGTGATGAAGGCTATTTTCTTAGTGTCCTCTTTGCTCATGAGTATCTGATGGTACTGGGCGAAACAATCCACGAATGACTGCAACTCGTGCTTGGCGCAGTTGCCTATTAGAATGTGGATGTTTTGAAAGGGAAAGTTATCCTTTGGACTGGCCCGGTTGAGGTCTCGGTAGTCCACGCAAATTCGAATCTTTTCGTCCTTCTTGGGTACTGGCACTATGTTGGCCACCCAGGTGGGGTAGGATGTTACCTCCACTATCCCTGACTTGATTTGTTTTTCTACCTCATCTTTTATCCTGATACTCATGTCTGGTTTGAATGTCCGGGTCTTTTGCTTGACCGGAGCAAAGCCATTCTTAATGGGCAATAAATGGGCTACAATTTCAGTGCTCAACCCTGGCATATCTGCATATGACCAGGCGAAGACATCCACATATATCTTCAACAGAGCTATGAGCTCTTCTTTCTGTGGTGCTCCCAAGTGAGCACTGATTCGTGTCTCTTTGACATCCTCTTCGTCACCGAGGTTGATTACCTTGGTTTCGTCCATATTTGGCTTCTTCTTGTCTTCTAATTCTTCCAACTCTTCTACCAGTCCCTTTGGCATCATTTTCCCTTCGTCGTACTCCTTGTACTCCTGTTGATTATTTTTCTCGCTTGTTTCACGACACGTCATGACATTTTTGGTTGTTTTATTACGGTTACTACTAAAAAGACGAGGCAAATTAAAATTATATTTTATTATTGTTCATTATGCGAGGTTTATTTAAGAAACTTTTTATTACTGCTTGTTATTTAATAAGAACAGTGGTTTATATAGACTGAGACTTTTTATTACTTTAAGAGTAATTGGTTACAAACTGTGGTCCTGGTTCGGAACAACACTGGGCCATTTCTAGTTTTAGACATAACGAAGTAATTTAGAAAAGGCGATCATTCGGGCTTCGGCCGATGTCGCCGCTTTTTAGCAAAAGATGTTAAGGAAATCCCATCTCTCTACTGAGAAGCCAAGAGGGGAGTAGATGTCCAATTGTTCAAGCGCTCTCCTGGCCTCAGATTGCGTATGGTGAGTGTCTCCTGGATTTCCTCAATGATCGCGTAGCATCCCTCTTCTTGAAACAGCGACTCGAGACCCCCATCAACTTCTTCTCCATTCGGCATCGACATCTTTCTAGGAAATGACTGGTATAAACCCAGAATTGGTTGAGGCAGATTTCCCATTCTGGGTTCTCTCCTGATAGCCTTCGTGAGCTCGTCTTCGCTAGGAGCGTACCCTAGACCAAAGTGGTAATTTTCTTTTGGGATTGGTACAAGCTCTGTTATCCCTTCAAAGTCTCTTCCCAGGACTTTCCCCGTTTCAAAACCATTTCTCAGCACGGTGGAGGCTATCATTCTGTAGACTGCTGGTATTATTTTGTCAACCTCCCCTTCTGAATGGGTGTCCCCAACGTAGTCCACCACATAGAAGTGTAATTTGTGGGGGCTCCCCTCAATCGTAGGTATGATCTTTGTAAGGATATTTCTGGGTATCCTTTTCGACTGTGACCATAATTTCTTAGCCCTGCCATTCAAACTTTATGGCCTGGTACAGGTTTGATGGTACTGCACTAGCAAAATGTATCCAGGGTCTTCCTAAGAGCATATCGTAGTTGGAAGTGATTGTCATGACTTGGAATTCTGCTGTGAAGGAGGCAGGCCCAACATGGATCTGTAGGTCTACTTCCCAACGGAATCACTTTGGGACCCATCAAATCCGCTGATGTTCATCCCACTCTGGTGGATTTTATCCATGTCGTAGCCAAGCTACGGTAATGTGGTGATGGGGCAGATGTTGAGGCCCTGTTACACCTCTCATTTTCATACGTTGAGTTTCGCCAAAAGCTAATTGTCCTAGCGGACAAATTTTTTTGAGGTCATGGGGATAGATATGTCCATCTTGAGTATATAATGGAGTAAAACCATGTTTAGTAAGCCTCGGGAAGGTTTAAGACTCGTCGGATCATCGGAGTTAAGTTTCGGTGGAAGTTTGGGAAAAAATCACATTCTGGCGCACTTTGTGGCACAACATGCGAGCAGCAAAGCGCGCTTTGCTGCCACGCAGTTGCTCAGCAAAGTGTGCCAGTGAAATTTGGTGATTCTGCAAGCTTTGCGACACAACATGCGTTTAGCAAAGCTCGCCGCATGTTGTGTCGGTCCAGAATTTTCTGGACCACTATATATAGAACCAATTCGACCCAAATTCATTATTTTACCATTTTTGGGCATAGAATACTCTCCACACTTCATCCACAAGAACACAAAGGAAATTGACGATCAACTTCATCAAAACAACAAGAATCAAGAGTGTGAAACACATTAAAGTCATCCAAGTCAAGAAATCCCAAGAGAAGTGAAATAGGGTTTTGGTGTAAGAAGTATACTTCCACTCAAGACTTGTTTCTATGCTATCTAAGGTAAGTTTCATGGTATTTTCATAATGTTTGAAGTATTGATAAGTTGAAACACTTGGATTATAGAAGAGTATAGAAAATGGGTCATAAATGGGTGAATAGTGTCATTATTGAGTGGTAGTTTGGATTGAATCATGAAAATGGATACATTGTGATTGTAAATGACATTTAGAACATGGAATAAGTATTGTATGAGAAAGAACGCGATAGTGAACCTTGATCATGATTATGGAGAATTTGGAGTGAAATTGTGAAATGTGGGCAATGCAATTGAATGATGCTTGTCGTTTATGATATTGTGATTGTTGTTATGAATGTTGGGAGTTGATATGGAATATGGAGGAAGTAGTATAAACAAAGGAAATGCTGCCCAATTTTCTCTAGCTTTATTAAGCCCGTTCTTATAATTGTGTAGCTAATGTCGATACGAATTCTCTTGAAGGTAAAACGAGTGCATTAAAGGAGAACGGGCAAGAGATAGAATAGTTAAACGACAAAGGTATGTGAGGCTAGTCCTTTCTTTCTAAGGCATGAATCTTACGGCATGATTTTCCCTACTTTCTCATGAATGTCCTATCTTCAAGCAAACTAAGAGCCCTTGTTCATGCATAGCTATATGAGACAAGAGATACGTTATTAGTATGATAAGCCTACGACTAAAGATCCTAGAGTTCATGACATGATGTCTTTACGAAGTTAATGATGTTGACTACGATTCATTGATGTTTTCCTCATATACACTCACCTTAAAATGTTAGTCCCTCCAAGGTTAGATATGACGACTATGATTACTTCATAACGTAATCGGGGGTCCACGACCTTATGTCACCCTGATATAGCTATAGTTGCTTCCAAGTTCTAATATATGTCTTGATGATCAAAGTATAATGATATTAAATTACGATAGAGCTATGCTATGCTTATGAGACTATTAATAATGATGAGTCTATGATATGTATGATGACAAATGCATGATATGTATGACGATGAGATTCCACCGCGCCTAATTGGCCGGACATGTCACCGCTAAGGCGGGCTGTTATGATTCCACCGCGCCTACAAGGCCGGACATGATCACCACTAGTGGGCTGCATATGATGGTTACCCAGATGCGGGTTAACGACATGATGATATACGATTGATATGGTGATGCATGTATGGTATAATGATGTATATGTGATATGGTAAGGCATACGCTATGATAATGCACATGATATGCTTATGTATGAGGAATGTATATGAAATGTATCTATACTTAAAAGAGTACACAGGTTGTATCCTCATCTCATGACTTATGATTTCCTTATTATGTTTACTTCATTCTGCCTTACATACTCGGTACAATGTTCGTCGACGTTCGTTTTCTTTGAATCGTGTTCATGCCCACAGGTAGGCAGGGAGACGGTGCAGATCAATAGGAGCTATTAGCCAATTTGAGAGCACCCCACTTTTCCGGAGGTGCCACTGATTATTCTTTTGGTACATATATGTATATATTCATGATTTGGGCACGCGGGGTCCTGTCCCGCCCATATATCTAGTACTCTAGTAGAGGCTCGTAGATACGCAGTGTGGGTAGTATGGTCTCACAGTATTCGCATTTAATTTATTCGGAGCTATTAGAGCGGGATCCACTTTTTGGGGAATATGAGTCGAAGCAATAACAAGAATATTTCTAGTAGAACATCTTTCACAATCCCTGGAGAGATGATTCACTAATAGACTGAGGGATAAGTCATTCGACTCATTCACATCTAGATCATGAATGTTTGGAATCCATATTATGCAAGGAGACATTGCTTTTGCTAATTCGAATTGAAGGGTGATATAAAATCGGTCTATTTTCGGCATCATATCCATAGTTAGCCCAATATGACCAACAGTGGTTCGAATGTATATAAAAAGGATTTATTTTTTTAGACTTCTTACTATTAGATAGTATCCATAAATCTCATAAAAAGTACCTAAATATTCATAGTGAACTTCGATGGGAGTTTCTCTTGAAGCAATAACGCGTTGATCTAGTCGCCCCCGGAGCCACAAAGGACTATCTAAATTGATTTGTTTCTGCCGATAAGCCCCAATTGCATTATAGGAATTCGAAAAAAAGGGTTCTTTCGTATACTTATAGTAACTATTGTCACTTCTTTTTTTATTTTGATAGTTTCTGCGATTACATGGATTATATCTATTTACACAAATACCTCGATGATTTCCGCTCGTTAATACATAGAGTCCAATAAGCATATCTTGCGTTAAATTCAATGAATGAATATTACCTCTCGATGATCTTGAATCGGATCAATATCATGAATAACAATATCTGAACTGTCAAATCAATTCGTCGTCGAGAATTGAATAGTATAACACAAGAAGTTCTTTTATCCATACCGCCCCAAACTTGGATTCCTGACCCAATCCAAAATTTCTTTATTTATTTATCATTTTTTATCATCTGGTCTTTTTTTCTCTCTAATCTATCTAGTTACTTCTTGTACGATCATCTGATGAAGTCTCATCAGAGCTATATATATATATATATTATTTTGATAGCCGAAGGGCTTACGTTTATAAAAGCAAAGGTGTTTCAAATGTTAATAGTTTTCTATGATCACGAGTATGTATTATGAATGAGAGCAGACGAGTAATAGAATGAGTGGTGTTTGGTGGTTAGCTCCGGATACCCATCATGGCCCGTAGCCCGGGTCGCGACAGGCCCGATCCATTGTCCACAAGCACTCTCCCTATTTCCTTGTCATGACATTCCACAGTGATGTTGAGAGCTCTATTATGGGAGGTTCCTTCCATTGGCAGTTCTTCTTTAGAGAAACAGATTTTATGTTCTCCGATGATATGGGCTACCAACCCAGCCAAGTCTTCGCTGCTCATACCAGCTGGTACATGTGCATCATCCAACACTCTCATGAGGGCCTGCCTGTATGATAAGGAGCTGACCAGTAATGATAACGTCGATATTTGTGCTGGTGTCTTCTTCAAATGCTCAACGATGGAGTAGTTTTTTGGTTACATACGCCGCTAGAAATCTTCAGCTTCTCCTTCGGTTATTGCTCTCTTTTAGGTGTTTTCTTTCCTTGCGGTATTCTGAGCCAGTTTTTCAGGAGTGTAGCATCTCCTCGAGCGGATCATGCCTTGAGCCATAGCTGCTTGCACAATGATTGGCTCTTTAGGAGCGGGTACAATTTGTTGTGTTGTCTAGGCTACCACGGGCGCTGAGACCAAAGTCTTGAACCTCGGTATAACTTTTAGGCTCTCGGTGCTAGGACCAAAATTTTAAAATTGGGGTGCTGCTGGAGTGTGAGGGAAGCCACTGTTTGTTTGAGGGATTCAACTGCTCTGGGATTAACGCTCAGCAAGTCTCTCAGTCCTCGTCCCTTTCAATCATATGGACCTCGTTGTTTCCATGGTTGGGTAATGGATTGCATTCACATTGGGAACCGGTCACCAAGATGATTTCTCTTTTGTCGATCAGATCCGGGATTTTATGTTTGAGATTTATGCAGTCTTCTGTGCTGTGCCCATTTCCTCGTGAATGGTAGGAACAAGTCTAATCAGCCCTGTAAAATCTGTTCCCCGGCTGTGCTGGTTTTGGAAGGACCTTCTGGATTAGGCCCACGGTCAATAGCCTTTCGAAGAGCCGAGCTCTAGGCTTGAGGAGTGTTGTGAACTCTCTTATTGGATTTCTCTAGAAAGCAGGACGTAGAGCATTATATGCTGGTGGCGATGGTTGATTTTGGTAGTTCAGAGGTGGATAATCTTGTCTTTGGGTTATTTTGTGGTGGACGGTAATTTTGCTGAGGTGGTGGTTGATATGTTTGTTGTGGTGGTGTTTGGTAAGCAGGAGCGGACAAACGAACACTAGGCTGAGCCGTGTAAGTTGGTATAGTGGTGGTGAAGCTTGGCTGTGCATAATATACAAGTGCTGGGTTATAGGTAGGTGTGGAGTAATTTATGAGAGGCGGAGTTATGTGGGAGGATTGTGGTTCTTTTAGGCTTGGGTTCGGAATGTGGGATATGCTCGCCACGTCCTCTTTTTTCTTGGGTTCGGAATGTGGTTCTTCTTTTGGGCTTGGTTCTTTTGGTAGTTCATTTGGGATGTTGGGAGTGAAGAAATATACTTGATGAGCGGGATAGTTGAGTGGGGCAGTGGTGGTTTGCCCAGTTGGTGGGGCTGAAATATGTACTTGGTTTGCTAGGTTGACGAATACCGGCTGGGGAACCTGGTAAGAAGGGACCGAGTGAGTGGTCCCTGGGATTTGGGTGTATTTTATTGGTTGTGAAGTACGGCAGGAAGTACCAATGTGATTCGGGTTAGTTGGATTTAACAGAGGTGGGATACTTCGTGGTGGGTAGATAGGTAAGTGATCAGGCATTGGAGAGCTTAGTGAAGGAAAGGGAAGAGGAGGCCTTCTTTCTCTAGTTTGGGTGCCTCATTCCTAGCCACCTTTTCTCAGAGGGCCATGACGGCAGTCAGTAATGTCGCGATCACATCTTCTTGAGACGATACTTCCTGTGGGCCTTGGGTGTCTCCCTCGCGGAGAACGAGCTCGTTTCCACCATTATTCGGTGTACCAGTCATTTTTCTCTTCCTTTGTCTAAGAGGGATGCTAACGCGACTTTAGATCTCGTAAAGTATGCCAGCTTGCGGTACTACACTAATCGACCTCGTTCTATAAGATAAGAATAACTCAATGATAGGCAAAGTTAGTTTCTTAACATTAAATAAAAAATGAGATATCACTTATTGGTATTTAAAGCGCACGTAGCACATAAAGTCATATATTAAAGCTTGAATATGTTTTGATCCTTTGTTCTAAAGGTTCGGACATTATGGGTCCCTTTTTTTTTTTAGATTTGGGTGGATCTTGGTCCAATGGGCTTTGAGGTTGACTTGCTTTGGCAAACCCTCCAATCTGTTATAAAAATTAAAACAAATGAGGGACCGAGGGGGGGGGGGTTATAATTTATATTATATAGGGGTCGAGTCTTACGTAGCCTACCTACGTATCCCACCAGGGGAAATCAGGCCCTATCATAGTTCGTTTTACAAAAGAAAGATATTAACTTTTTCCTAGATATCCTTTGGGCTAACCCTAACTAAAGACATCCCCAGACCAGGCCCGACTAGGGCTTCCCGCGTATCCCTCCATAGGGACGTCAGATCGGCGTGGTTCCTTACAATATTTATGAGGGAGGGGGTAACTTTTTTATATGCAATAAAAGGGGGGACACCTAATATCTACCCAAAAATAAAGCTCCGCGAGTCGCTGTTCTTACGAACTCGCTCTCTGATCTTTCCTTTCTTCTCAGTATTATGGCGGGAGGATGACCAAAATCTCTCCCGTACTGATCTTGTGCTCGAGCTCGAGCTTGAATGCGTAACACTCTTCTATGTCATGTCCCATAGCTCTAGTATGGTACAAGAAAACTTTTTCCTGTTGGGCCCTAATGGCGCAGGCTCATGGACAGGCTCCACAGGTCTGATCTTTCTTAAGGTAGCTAGAGTTGAGAAGATACGGGCGTACGATTCTTCGAAGATCGTGAAATCATATCGCCAAATCTGGGTTTCAGCGGTGACCCCTTCTCTTGGGACAATAGGGTTATGGACTAGTAGGGTGTGTGGTCCCCACAAAGTCCCGATGATCCTATCATCGATCAAGCTGCAAATTCTCTTTCTTAATCCCAGGCATTCATTCAAGGTATGACCCACCTGATTGTAGTGAAATAGGCACCTTTTATAGGCATACACCAACTCGGGTAGTGGCAACCTGGCCCTAATGGCGCAAGACATTCCCGTGGCTATCATCCTCTTGAACACATCCTTACAGGTGATAGGTCGAGGGACTACTCTGAATGGGGAAGATTAGGCTTTGAAGGCTATGCCCCACCAAGCGGGTTTGGGAGGGTATGTTCTCTCAAAATTCTCTGACGCCATAGTAGAGGCCGCAGGTACTAGCACGGGTGAGGGTGCATAGAAGTCAGATCCCTCGTTGGTTGGGGCAAAATAGTCAGATTCATCATTTATATCATTTTCTTCTTCTTGAAACTCGGGAAACATCTCAAATGGTTCCTCTTCTTCCTCAACCTCTATGTCGATAGGCTCCAATTCTTCTTTCTCCATATCTTGAGGCTCTTCTTCTATGGGTTCTTCCTCTTCAATGGGTTCGGAAACTTCCTATTTAGGTTCCGACTCTTCTTGTGGGTCTAATTCCATCACCCACGTGTCTAACCTAGCCCCTTGGTCTTCATTCACTCTTTCTAGAGTCCCTTCTCTAGGCGTCGCGAACCTTCTCTCTAAGGGTATATAATCCAACACTAATTCTCTCACTCCTTCCAAGACGTTCCCATAGTATTGCTCTTGGGGTATGGCTTCTGGCGGATTCCCAACTATATCCAGCAACCTGTCTACCTCTTCGATTTTCTTTCCTATTTCCAGGAGATGCTTTTCCATTTGTAGCACCTTATCCCGCAGCATCTCAGTTGTCTCTCCTAGAGTCTGCACATCCTGCACTCTTGATTCGCCATTGTAAGTCAACCTTTAATAGAGATAAATTCGGGTAAGTTTTAAGTCTCATGGTTTTCATTTTGGGTATGTAGTTTATCATCGGACCAATTGTATTCAAGCTTTAATATATGATAACACATACAGCAAGTAAGCACGTGAAGCACGTAGCAAGCAATCATGTAATTTGCAAATACTTAAACTACTTGTGTTCCTAAGGCCTTTTTGACCAAAGGCTTTCTTAATCGTTTGAAACATGCAAGTGCCATTTTTGAATATGAATCATTGCCCCAAAAATCATCATTAGTTAATAAATAATAAAAATATCTTCCCCAAAGGGATTACAAAGATGATGAAGCCGACATGGGGCTTATAATAAAGCAATAAATCGCCAAGGTCCTCCCCCAGCGGCTGATGTCGAGGCTTGGCTTGTCTTGGCCTTCTTGACCCTCCGAAGGGTGGTCTGAATATGAAGGCGTCCCTGATACAGCTCCATTCTGACTATCACCGAGTCTGTTTCTTCCAAAATCTTGGCCAAGTGCTCATCAGTGCTTTCCAAACATTCTTTCAAACGTTCCTCTTCTCGGACATCGTGATGAAGTGTGGGCCCTGGGACGGATGCACGAGCCAAGTGTCCCTGTAACCACTAATAATACCCTGGGTCACACTCTGCTTTGAACCTGTCTGGAGCTAAAGTATCTGGACCCCAACTCACACAACCATTCCACTCTCTGAGGATTGTACCAACATTCTTAATTTTCTGTTCGGTATGCTCGATAATAAATTATTCGGGGTTCCCCATTTGGGGTATCACTTGCCTTCTACCAAATTGCCATAAAACTCGAGATGGATGATAAGGATGGATTTCTCGAACCCCGACTAATGGTACAAATGGAAAATTTTTGCCCCGAACCACTATGCTCTCAGAAATGAAGTCAGGGAACATCCACTGGATCCTATCATCAATCAACTCTGCAAAGAAGTAGGCCCACGCCCCTTTGGACATGTGACCAAGGTTCAGACAGTAATTTGTGAGGTGGTTTATCCTATTGTTGTTACTCAAATACTGGACTCCTTCAGCCATGCTAATGTGTTTGATAATCCACCATTGTAGCAACATATTACACCCTTAGAAGTATCAAAAATGACTCCGGCATTTGTCTAAAGCCCAAAAAATGTCTTCCAGGCAGATGGGTGCCAGGTCGAAATACTTGGTTTCCTGATCCCTAGTTATTCCATAGAAGATCGCATGGGCCAAATAGACCAGTCGGGTGTCCATGGCCAATGACTCATCCATTGGGAATACCATAGTGCCTAGTAGGGCTATAGAAAATGCCAAAGGTCTAACAGCTTCCCATTCTTCTCTACTCTTGAACTCCGAACCTTCGGTACAAGTCTCTAAAGGCTACAATGGGTCCTTGTGCCCAGGGCGCCTCAGTTAAGGCAAGAAACTTCGTGATTTGGCCGACGGTGGGCCTTTGTAGGAATAACAGATTGTGATCTGGCTTGTGTTGCCACCTTAGATAGGTTCCATTCATTGTCTACGGCATCCCTAATTTCCTCTAGGATCGGAGTCATCTCGATATTACCAAAACGGAATAACATTTCTTTGTCGTCCCAATACCCGGCTAATACCTCTATTAGCTCCGAGCGACCCTTCATTATCATGATAGAGTGTAAATGACCTAGAGTGCAGCTAATTGTCCTTCGGTGAGTATCACCCAACCATTCCCACCAAGTTCTCAATAAGTCCGAAGCCTCGGTAACTATGTCGAAACGGATTATGCGTTTCATCTACAAAACAAAACACGGTTAAGATTCTCCTATCCCCACAGGATAAATGGTTCATCATATAGGCATAAACATGCTTCCATATAGCACATAAATGAAATGCGGTGTTTTTCAGGTCATAGACCGTCCGAACACAAGGTAGTCTTCTTAATAAGCCTTAGGTAGGTTTGAGATACCCAAGGCTTGTCTCAGTATGAATGCTCTAGTTCAGTAGGGATTTAGCTTAGCTTTATCCTAGTTTTCACTAGAGTGGCCTTTTCATAAAAGATCAGGAACCCGAGCGGACAACTGGGGCTGAAGCGTTAGGGTTGTTGGACGACCGTGAACCAACCCCGCCTCATAACAATTTCAAAAGAAATGTTTAGGTTTTATACTGAAGGAACAACCACGTGCTCCGCGAAGTCGCCTTTGGAATAAAGTGTAAAATAAATGCCAAGAGTGGCGAAGTTATGATATGCATGCAATGACAGTTAATAGTTACGGAAAAGTAAACACATAAACAGTTAAAGCAAATATACTCATATTATATTGGAATCCTTATGGTTAGAACCTTTAAGTCCCCAGCTGAGCCGCCATCTGTTACGGTTCGCATTCGCGGGCGGGGTTAGCGCTCGGAAAGCTACTTCGAACTTGTTGGTGCTCTTTTAAACTTTATTTTAAAAGAGTCGCCACCTAATTTTTAGGAAATTAGGAAAATCAGTTTCAAAGGATTTATTCATATACAGTGAAAAAGCCTTCATAATCCAAAGTTCTAGGTAAGGGTTTTGGTGATCACCTAGGAAAGGTGTTAGGCACCCTAGTATTAAGGATCCGTACTATACGGTTGACCTTCGAATTTCAATGTATGATTATTTACATGAACTGTTTATTTAGTGTTTTTTCCCGCGTTTATAAAGTCTGTCATTAGCATATCATTTTTTTTAAAATAAATTGGATATATTTCCTTTATATATAGGGTACATAGGTTCGGATTTATAATATCCGGATATAAATAATTTCCCTTTATATATAAGGGTAGCATATGTTGATTGTAAAAAGAGTAAAAAATTTGTTATATTTTAAGTAACGAACATAGGTAATTTTGTTCATGATTAACTCATACTTGGCTTGAATCAATCCTTTTTAATACATTTAGAACAGCTTATAAAACTTCGTTTACAAATGGGTAATTATCTACAATTGTTCGCGATAAAAATGGAGTTTATTTATTTAACTGGTTTCAAGGGCCAAAGAAATTCATTTTTTAATTTTCCCAAGAGTAATTAAAAAAAGACTTGGGCTCAGCCCAGTTTTTGTTTGTGCTTTTAAAAACCGGTTGGGCTTAGCCCAAAAACACCTTCCTTTTAACCGTTTAACAAACACGGCTTGCGGCCCAAAATTCATAAGTTCCTCCCTTGGGGCTTAGCCCAAAAGATTTCCTATTTTATAATCTAATACTTGGTATATTTACATCTAACACTGATCGGGTTCCATTTTTTCTTTCAAAACATGTCGAAGTTTTGAAGACTCCTATTTGTTTATACTTGTTTGTTTCAAAATCGTAATAAAGAAACGGTTTTTCTTATTTTTATCTCGAAAATTTATTTACACTAGGTGGGTTTTGAAAACTCGTTCTGGGGACCTAGAGTCGACTAAACGGCATAAGTACCGTTGTCCTAAAACGGCTGATTCAAACCATAAGTTCCAATATATATCTGAGTTTTACAAGTTTTTTACAAATACAAAATACAACAAGATTACACATAAATAAATAAATAAATAAATAAATAAATAAGGAGAAAGGGAAGGTTAGGGGCGTACCAAGCCCCTAGTTTCACCCATGTTTGGGCCTTCTATGCATTTAATAATATTAGCTTTCATCTTCGTTGGACTCGTTTGTGTTATGGAAGAATTGACCTGTTGGGCCTTGGCCCAACAGGCTTGGCTTGGATGGGCCCAAGTGGCCCATGCAGTGGAGAAGGAAAACCCGGTTAGAATTAATACAACTGAACTTATCACAATTATGAATATACACAACTTATATATACACAAGGTAAAACATATATATACACATTCAATTTTAGAAAATTGGGCCCCATTCTAATTTGCCTTTTCTTTCAAACTCCAGCAAACATCAATGCTCAATGAGCTAATTTAAAAATACTTAACAGGTCCATTCCCAAACTACAACAGCCATTTTATGCAAAGGGGAGTTCATTTTTAAACACTATTTGACTCAATGATGGGGAAAGGCAACCAAGTGTATACATATGGTAAGTTGCACCCCCATAGACTTGTGAGGTATCTTTGTGACAATCTTTTATTTGGAAGAAAGATCCTATGAACCAAGTGAGACTTGGTTCTTTCTCAATCTTCTCTTAAGATGCCTTTAAAAAGGCTTCCCCATTGTCAAGTGGTCAATAATTACATATCCACACTCATGGTCCTCTACTCTATCCTTGAACTAATTCAAACATGCTAAGGGGGTTGGACAGCCCAGGTTGTCAAGTCAAATTAACTTAAAATTTTACCTACAAACCTATTTTAAACTCTCTTTATCCAAACGGGACTTAGAGGATCCTATATGTTTAATCCCATTTTAGGCCTAAGCAAACAGTGTTATCAACAGTCATTTCCAGACCTATTCCTTATCAATACACAAAACCAGATTTCATATTTTAAGAGACAAAATCCCAATCTCTTAACTATTCAAGACATAGCAAAGTATAACTGGACCTGCTTTATTTCACCATCTTCATACTACTTTAAATTATCAAATTAGTCACTTAAGGTCACCATTAAACCATAGTCAGTCTATGAAGAAACATTAAAGCAGATTCAAGAACTTATAAAACACTAGATTACTATCATAACATAAGTTGATCCATCAATTAAATAGGACACATAATGGGGTTAGGGAAAAGGAATAAAGGGATTAAAGACAACAAAAAACAAATTTTCAGATCCTTGACAACTATATCTCTCCCATCTTTACATCTTTCAATCCTTAATGCAGCCACAAATCAGGTTAAGACCTAACAACTACCTTGTTAGTTAGCAAAACCAATCAGATTCATTTCAATCAACTTCAAGTTAGACCTGATCCTAAAAGGTTTACCCCTTCTTTCCAGTTTTAACAAACCCTTTAGAGCTTAAGGATATGGTCTAGTTTCAAGATATAGGACTTGTAATGTGAGCCACATCAAGATAGGTTCGCAAATACCATATGTTTAAGCCAAACAAATGGGATTGAAACACTCAAATAGCCCGAAGCAGGTCCATATTCAAGTTTCTAATCACATTAGTTTTAAGATTACTAAAAATAGATCTAGGTAGTTTAAAACATATTCCAGTTTAAACTAGGTGGGGCCGTGATCACATAAGCTTCAACTACTAGTTAACTAACCAGTTGAGTATTACTGTTAACCAAAAAGCCAAACTGAATCGAATTCCATTTCTAATTGCAAACTAGTTGAGAAAAACTATTAGTTAGTTCTGGTTTTATCTTACTCTATGAGAATGAGATCATTTAGGATGAAAAAAAACAAGTTCAAGACACATCAACCACATTATTTCATAGCTTAAGTTGAAGCATGAAGATCATCTAAGTAAAACAACCTATTGTGATGACTAATCAACCCACATTAAGCAGGTTTCAACATTAATGTTCAAGCTGGTTACACCATCTATTTAAGAAAGTCATAAACTAAGCATATAACTAAACGGGACAGCATTTAACAACATAAACCAGCACTAGCAAGTATGTAAACTAAGCAAGACACAAACAGACGAGCAAATTTAACATCTTTATACTAAGCAAAATCTAAATAAAAGAAATAAAATGATAAAGAATTACCTTTTATATGTACAGCCGACAAAAGAAATGGATTTGAAGCCTTCTAGTGCTCCCAATCTCAGACTCAGGCCACCACAAGAGCAAAATAAGTTAAAACTTTGGAACTAAACTCAACTTAAGAAAGCTAAGTCAAATTTTGAACTGTAAACCTAATTTTAAGACTTAAATGCTCAAAATCCGGTTCTGTTCGTATTTATAGCTGTCCGTATTGTTATTTTGGGGGTTCTATTTATAGAACCCCAAATCGGGTGAAATCCTAAAAATAATCTATGTGGGACTTGTAAATTTTTCAGAAAATTAAACTTGCATTTAAAATAAACGATCCAGATTAAGGCAAAGCAAACAATGAACGACTCAATTTGACTCGCCTTCCTCAATCAGGTTGGTTCTCAAGGAACCAATGGGAATCGAGGGTTCAAACGAGCAAGTACAACATCAATTAATGCTTAGTAGGCTGATTCAACGGGAAAGAAAGAAAAAGAGGGGGGGGGGGGGGATTGTACCTTGTCAAGGCTATGTTTGGTGAGAGATGGTGGAAAAGGACGAAGGAGCATTAAATGTGACCCGTTCTAGGCGTGCAAAGACTAGTGGAGGCTGAATTCCTCTGCCATATCGCCATTTTTGGCAATAAAATGGTAGAGGAGAGAGGAATGGAATGAGGCGGCGGCTAGGGTTTCTCACCCTAGCCCTTATTCACGAACATTAACCCCAAAGAGGTCTGTTTGGCTGATGAAATGTGCTTATATAGCACTGGCAGGTTGGGTCGGGTCAGCCATTGGGCTGGACCGGCTGAAATTTAAAAGAAAAGGGCCCCAATATTTTCATATATACCTATATATGAATTATGTATATCTTCCGTGTATATATATATATATATATATATATATATATATATATATATATGTATATTCATGGTATATGCATTAGTATTTTAGGAAAATTCCAAGTATAAATATACAATGCCCTTATGTGCCTCAAGTTGTCTTTAAATAAAAACCCAAATAAATTCCAAAAAACAATTAAATTCTAATTTAGGCACTTAATTTACCTAAAATAATTTGCACTTATCATTTTACTTAATTAATTCAAGTCCCTTGACTTTGATGGAGTAGGACACTTAATGATGCCTAATTATACATGCTTAAAATAAATAACTCGTAATTAACTGACTCTTTGAGAAAATAAACTGTTCTTGCATTTTATACGAAAAATGTAAAAACATCATGCGGTTGCCCTTTTACCGGTGTTTTGCCAAATGTAGTGGCAAAATGCCTCCGAGATAACTTTATAAAATTAATTTTGATTTATGGAATGCATATCCTGCTCTGTCTGTAGTTCGGGGACTCCGAATAATTAAATAAAATTATCGGAGGTCAAAAATTAGGTGTCAACAGGCATAAAGCTCCTTCTCCTTCAATAACCCAAGGATAACCCTCAAATGACGCTCATGCTCCTCCCTACTCTTTGAATACACCAAGATATCATCGATAAATACAATGACGAAGGAATCAAGATATGGCTTGAAAATGCGATTCATCAAAGTCATAAACGCAGATGGGGCATTCGTAAGCCCAAATGATATCACAGGGTCCTAAATGCCGTCTTTGAAACATCCTCAGCCCGAATCTTCAGCTGATGGTAGCCTGACCTCAAATCAATCTTTGAAAATATCAAAACACCCTGAAGCTGGTCGAACAAGTCATCAATACTAGGAACGGGATACTATTACGAATGGTGACCTTATTCAACTGACGGTAATCTATGCACATCCTCATCATACCGTCTTTCTTCTTCGCAAACAAAACTGGAGCACCCCAAAGGGAAACACTCGGCTTAATGAACCTCTTACTCAACAGATCCTGTAGCTGCTCCTTCAACTCCCTCAACTCAGCGGGCACCATCCTATAAGGAGGAATAGAGATAGGACGCGTGCCCGAATCCTAATCGATACAGAAGTCAATGTCGCCGTCGGGTGGCCTACCCAGCAAATCAGAAGGAAAGACCTCGGCGAACTCACACACAATGGGCATAGACTCAAGGGGCGGAGAATCAACACTAGTATCACAAACATGGGCCAAGTAGGCCAAACACCCCTTTCTAACTAACTTCTTCGCTCGGAGATAAGAAATGATCTTCTTCGGAGCGGGGTTCGGAGTACTCTCCACTCAAATCTGGGAATCCCAGGCATAGCTAATGTGACTGTCTTGGCGTGACAGTCCAAGATGACGTGATACGGTGACAACCAAGTTGTCACGACCCAACTCCGTAGGCCGTGACTCGTGCCCGAGTTGGACACTCATACGTACCCTTACCCCACATAAGCGTAATAGCAAAATAAACATTTATAATAATTAAGGATATTATCAGAGGACGCACAGAAGCGAGTATGACGCACGAAGGCCGATCAGGCCGTCATAAAGTATACATACAATCCCTAACGTACACGAACTTACAAAACATATACAGAACCCACTATACATGTCTACGTACCTCGCGCGATCGAAAACGTAAACATATGACGGGACGGGGGCCCCGTCGTACCCCCGAGATCCGAATGTACATACATATCGAAAAGGTTGTACTAAAAATGCGCTCCGAACAAAGGAGCGCCGTAGTAGTCGATAGATGACCTAAGCGGGCGGATCCGCAAAGCGCGTGTCCGTACCTCGTGGGCATGAAACACGCCCCCCGCGAAGAGGGGGTCGCACGAAAAAAAATGTCGAATATGTAAGCGTAAAGACCGTAATAACAAAATCAAAATCGGAACGAATGTGCGGAGAATGAACAAAATACGTATATAATCAAAATACATGTCGAAATCGTAAATAGTGTATGCGTAGAAAACATATGCCAAAGCGGCCCCGTTAGGGACTCGGCGGTCGAGTGGTCGCCCCCGACGCCGGCGCCACAAGCATAACAGTATCATCATAACATAACGGATGGCCATACCGAACATAATCATAACAGAGCGTACATGGAACAACATACACCACAACCCATGTACGTATAATACTCCCCCTCACACCGGAGCACGGCGAACAATGCGAGAGAAATACGCTTGAGAACATATCCGGCCCGGCTCAGTGTGGGAAACATTGAGGCATCCACGAATAGAGTAGTGAGAAACTGAATGCAATAAAATACCATATAGGTTTCCAGAGACTCGATGAAGCATAGCGAATAACAAATCAAGCAATGGAGTCGGACGGAATCATATTAACGAATATCGGAGGTCATAATGAATTACGGAGAAATAACCTTTCTATGGTCGTTTCCATAATCCAAAATAGTTTATAAGACTTAAGAAAATATTTAAAACACTTTTCATTTAGTAGTTAAGATAGTAGTTAAAACGTTTCCTTAAAAGTCGCTCAAAAGCCGATCATAAACATAAAAGGGTAAAATCGGAATTTGTGGGTCTATCTCGAGACAACCGAAGCGATGGGCTCGAATTATGTTTATTAGGATTATAGAATCATCTACATAGAGCTTAGGGACGTTCCATAACTTTTTAGGTAACTTATGAACATTTACATAATTCTTTCAATCAAAACATGCTTAAAAGAATCAATTCTATTGAATGAAAATGGACGTATTTTCAAACACGGATTCCGAAGAGCAACACTTTTCCAGATTCAAATCCGATCCTAGTACACTTAGGTCATGCCAAGAAAGGATTAGGAAGGCTTTACATACCTTTTGCGCCTCTTACGCTCTCCAAAACTCACTTCCCGTTTCGTCAAAAATCGGCAAATGGTCATCCTTACCGCTACTATTCATGCAAGCTAACATTTCAATCTTTGGTTTCTATTTGGCTACCGAAATTTCGGCAAAGACTTCCCCTATAAATACGACACCCGAGAATTCAACTCGGCTCAAATACCAACAACAACCAAACCAATAACATTCATCCACAACAAGAATCGCAAACTAACATGAATAGTCTTCCTTTTACATAAAGTCACAACTTCTAAACTAACTTCGCATTTTAATCCAATCATGATGTTTTCATACTCATTTACCTTCCAAAATCATTCCAACACCATCCAAAGACATTACACATGATTTTTCATATTATTCATAAAATATATAAATTTTCCACCGAAACCATAATTCGTCCAAAACTTCCATTCTTCAATCAACATATTCATAACAAGTTGTCATCTCTCAAATTCATCAACAACCACCATAACTAGCACTTAAACAATGTAATTTCATAATTCCATCATAACTATGTTGGGAACGCACACTTTTCTATAGCAACATATATGAAATTCTAATTCAAACTTAAAGCGTTAAGTCTCCAATTACATTGTAACGATCACAACGACACAACTAACATATTAAACAAAATAAGTTCAACATGATTCATTACCCTATACATGCCACGGCCAACATGCACTTTTTCCATTCCAATTCATTTTCATTCAACTTTCACTCCCAATACTAATTTCACAATAACCACAATCATAATACAACATAAAATTCAACATAATCACATTGCACATCAACCATAAATTCGGCCATCAACATGCTCTCACTTCCATCACGCAACCCTCCATATTTCTATGTTTTCAACTCATTTACATACACTACAACACATTCGAGCCTTCATAACGTAATTAGAAGGAAAGAATTCTTACCTTACACTTCCAACTCCTTCACTTCCTCAAGTTGCCCAAACAAAGAAACCGAGGCTCAATCTTCCGAAACAACTACGTCACGTCGAAAAGGACCTTGAGTTAATGGGAATTCAACAAGAAACCAATTTTTGGATCAAGATTGAAGGACTTGAAAATTATTTTTTTTCCTTTCTCTCTTTGTTCGGCCCGAGAGGCTGTTTGGTGTTGTTCTTGAGATTTTTTTTGTTTTCTTGAATATTCTTGAAGCCTCCCTTGTTCTTATATTAATAAAATGGTCACATGGGTGATCACATGACCATTTTCCATGGGTTTGGGCCTCCCCATGGCCGGCCACCCTCTTATTATTGGGCCTCAATTCTTATATTTTGTTCCAAGCCCAATTGATGACGGATCGCTTTCGAAAATTCACGGGACTAATTTACGAAATTCCAATTTCGCCCTTAACCTTCCTTAATATTTCCGCGATAATATTTCCTTCGACATCTCATGCTCACTAAGAAAAATCCAATTAAAGCCTTGTTTCTTAACATTCCAAACTATTTCCAATTTTTCCAAATACGTACGAATTGCGAGGTATAACATTCTTCCCCCCTTTAGAACATTCGTCCTCGAATGTTCAACTAGTCTTATGGGAGCTTAAGAGGTCTCTGGGGGGGGGGGGTCCACTGCTTGTCACATCATGCAGTCTCATTTCCTGACTACGTTACCTCTTTGACTACTCGAATCACCTTCTCCCTGTCGTTACCTCGCCACTGTGCCTCACCCAGGCCATGTCTTTGCTATGCAACATTCTTAGTTCACGCACAACGTAATAAGGTCCAAAAATACATCCTAAGTTGGACTTGTTCACCTCGTTGAGTCTTATTATACCCTTTTATATGACATAAAGATTTACTCTCTTTTGATAGCCGGCTAATTCTGATCAGTTCATTCAAATCATCTCCTACCCAACTTGAAATACCCTAAACACACTACCCCGGTCATCCTTTTGTTCTTAACTTAAACCCTTCTATTGCCCTTCACTTAGCCGCCAAACCATGCGAACTTCTAGATTTTCCTAACTTGCTCCGGCGAGGAATCTTAACCGTAGTCCGAACACTTGTATCGAACATGCTACAGTTTCGACCATCTTCACCTTGTACTTGCGTCCCTCATACTCGCTTCCCCCCTTTAGAAGCGTGCTTACACTACTACCCGATTATACTCTACCCTATGTCTACATTCCCAATTTCAATCCGGCGGTATTTGATCCCGACGTGCTGATCCTCTGATCTCCCACCTACTCGCTCTCTTTTGGCTGGAATTGCAAAGTTTTCAAGAACTTCCCAGGGGGGTCACCCATCCTGAAATTTCCCTCACCTGAGCACGCTTAACTTTGAATCTTCATCGAAATACGATACTTTAATACTGGTATAGTCACGTTCTTTCTACCGCATGACCACCGTCACGTAATTTAGAGTAAAATAAAGTCTCGGGCGGTTCGGACGCCTCGTGACGCAATTACCGTTTTACCCTTCTCGTTCCTCCGTATTCACTTTTCGCCTACAAATGTGACTACTTTTCAGCTTCGACTTTCAGATTCACTATACTGATGAACGCACCTTAATCACCATAACTTACAAGTATCTGATTATCGACCCTTGAATTTATGCTTGCCGCTCTTAAATAACCATTATACAACATATAAACGTACATAGATTAAATTCCAATAAATACTCATATACCTGTAGAAGAGCTGCCTCCAGCCTGGTCCAGTAGGCTATAAAGCGAAGGGTATTCCTCCTCACCATCCCCCTCGTCTGAGTCCGAGGAATATAGATGATCCGACGACTCCTGGTTCACCGATGACCAGGACAGAGGGCTAGAGTACGGCGTAACGCTCACTGAGGAAGCTGGCGGAACATAGTGCTCCACCATAGGAGCGGCTGGCTCAATGTCGGGGAGCTCCTCTCCCGGTGCCCCCGCCCCATACTCGGACGGATCCGTGTCGTAGCTGCTCTCTGGAAGATCCTCCTCACTGGGGGTCGCAGACTCTGGAGGAATCGTCGCCGGATCCTCCGAAGGATCAGTCTCAATCGAATAGCTAGGGCTCCTTCTGCTAGGCCCTACCTCCTCCCTGGGGGTCAAACACTCTGGGGGAATCGTAGCAGGATCCTCTGAGGGGTCCGTCTCAATAGAGTAACTGGGGCTCCTCCTGCTGGGCCCCGGAGCCTGAGGTCCTGAACATACCTTAGGGGCCTTGTTAGCACCCCCGTCATCAGAAGCCGATCTCTTCATCTTCTATCCGTCTGTACCTACCTGCAGAAGAAAGCGTCAGAAGTAATCTTCCCTAGACTTTGGCTCTAGCGCACGATCTAAGACAGAAAAGAAGGGTAATTTCCTAAATGTCCTGTAGCCTCCTGCTTATAGATGTGGTGCACAACACACCGATAAACAGGACTCTACTAGACACGGTCTGTAGACATTCCGAGGACCTAACCTGGCTCTGATACCACTTTTGTCACGACCCAACTCCGTAGGCCGTGACTCGTGCCCGAGTTGGACACTCATACGTACCCTTACCCCACATAAGCGTAATAGCAAAATAAACATTTATAATAATTAAGGATATTATCAGAGGACGCACAGAAGCGAGTATGACGCACGAAGGCCGATCAGGCCGTCATAAAGTATACATACAATCCCTAACGTACACGAACTTACAAAACATATACAGAACCCACTATACATGTCTACAGACCTCTACAGACTGAAAACGTAAACATATGACGGGACAGGGCCCCGTCGTACCCCTGAGATCCGAATGTACATACATATCAGAAAAGGCTGTACCAAAAATGTAAGCTCCGAACAAAGGAGCGCTGTAGTAGCTGATAGATGACCTAAGCGGGCGGATCTGCAAAGCGCGTGTCCGTACACGTGGGCATGAAACACGCCCCCCGAAGAAAGGGGGTCGCACGAAAAATACCGAATATGTAAAAGCGAGAGACCGTAATAAACAAAATCAAAATCGGAACGAGAATGTGCGGAGAATGAACAAAATACGTATATAATCAAAATACATATCGAAATCATAAATAGTGTATGCGAGAAAACATATGCCAAAGTCGGCCCCGTTAGGGACTCCGGCGGTCGAGTGTGGTCGCCCCCGACCCGGCGCCACAAGCATAACGGATCATAACATAACAGAGATGGCCATATCGAGAACATAATCATAACGAGCGTACATGGCACAACATACACCACAACCCATGTACGTATATATACCGCCCCCCTCACACCGGAGCACGGCGAACAATGCAGAAATACGCTTGAGAACATATCCTGGCCCGGGCTCGGTGTGGGGAAACATTGAGGCATCCACGAATGGAGTAGTGAGAAACCGAATGCAATAAAATACCATATAGGTTTCCGAGACTCGATGAAGCATAGCGAATAACAAATCAAGCAATGGAGTCGGACGGAATCATATTAACGAATATCGGATGTCATGATGAATTACGGAGAAATAACCTTTCTATGATCGTTTCCATATTCCAAAATAGTTTATAAGACTTAAGGAAATATTTAAAACAATTTTCATTTAGTATTTAAAATAGTAGTTAAGACGTTTCCTTAAAAATTGCTCAAAACGAATCATGAACATAAAAGGGTAAAATCGGAATTTGTGGGTCTATCTCGAGACAACCGAAGCGATGGGCTCGAATTATGTTTATTAGGATTATAGAATCATCTACATAGAGCTTAGGGACGTTCCATAACTTTTTAGGTAACTTATGAACATTTACATAATTCTTTCAATCAAAACATGCTTAAAAGAATCAATGCTATTGAACGAAAATGGCGTATTTTCAAACACGGATTCCGAAGAGCGAACACTTTTCCGTATTCAAATCCGATCCTAGTACACTTAGGTCATGCCAAGAAAGGATTAGGAAGGCTTTACATACCTTTTGCGCCTCTTACGCTCTCCAAAACTCACTTCCCGTTTCGTCAAAAATCTGCAAATGGTCATCCTTACCAGTTACTATTCATGCAAGCTAACATTTCAATCTTTGGTTTCTATTTGGCTACCGAAATTTCGGCAAAGACTTCCCCTATAAATACGACACCCCGAGAATTCAACTCGGCTCAAATACCAACAACAACCAAACCAATAACATTCATCCACAACAAGAATCGCAAACTAACATGAATAGTCTTCCTTTTACATAAAGTCACAACTTCTAAACTAACTTCGCATTTTAATCCAATCATGATGTTTTCATACTCATTTACCTTCCAAAATCATTCCAACACCATCCAAAGACATTACACATGATTTTTCATATTATTCATAAAATATATAAATTTTCCACCGAAACCATAATTCGTCCAAAACATCCATTCTTCAATCAACATATTCATAACAAGTTGTCATCTCTCAAATTCATCAACAACCACCATAACTAGCACTTAAACAATGTAATTTCATAATTCCATCATAACTATGTTGGGAACGCACACTTTTCTATAGCAACATATATGAAATTCTAATTCAAACTTAAAGCGTTAAGTCTCCAATTACATTGTAACGATCACAACGACACAACTAACATATTAAACAAAATAAGTTCAACATGATTCATTACCCTATACATGCCACGGCCAACATGCACTTTTTCCATTCCAATTCATTTTCATTCAACTTTCACTCCCAATACTAATTTCACAATAACCACAATCATAATACAACATAAAATTCAACATAATCACATTGCACATCAACCATAAATTCGGCCATCAACATGCTCTCACTTCCATCATGCAACCCTCCATATTTCTATGTTTTCAACTCATTTACATACACTACAACACATTCGAGCCTTCATAACGTAATTAGAAGGAAAGAATTCTTACCTTACACTTCCAACTCCTTCACTTCCTCAAGTTGCCCAAACAAAGAAACCGAGGCTCAATCTTCCGAAACAACTACGTCACGTCGAAAAGGGACCTTGAGTTAATGGGAATTCAACAAGAAACCAATTTTTGGATCAAGATTGAAGGACTTGAAAATTATTTTTTTTCCTTTCTCCACTGTTCAGCCGAGAGGCTGTTTGGTGTTGTTCTTGAAATTTTTTTGTTTTCTTGAATATTCTTGAAGCCTCCCTTGTTCTTATATTAATAAAATGGTCACATGGGTGATCACATGACCATTTTCCATGGGTTTGGGCCTCCCCATGGCCGGCCACCCTCTTATTATTGGGCCTCAATTCTTATATTTTGTTCCAAGCCCAATTGATGACGGATCGCTTTCGGAAATTCACGGGACTAATTTACGAAATTCCAATTTCGCCCTTAACCTTCCTTAATATTTCCGCGACAATATTTCCTTCGACATCTCATGCTCACTAAGAAAAATCCAATTAAAGCCTTGTTTCTTAACATTCCAAACTATTTCCAATTTTTTCCAAATACGTACGAATTGCGAGGTATAACACAAGTCATACCCAAGATAATATCAAAGTCCACCGTATCCAATATCATTAAATCTACCCAAGTATCATATCCCATAAAAGCAACTAAGCAAGACCGAAAGACTTGATCAACAACAACTGAGTCTCCAACCGGAGTAGATACATAGATAGGCACATCAAGACGGTCACTAGTCAAATCCCAACCAACAGAAAGATAGGCAGATACATATGAGAAAGTAGACCCCGGATCAAACAAGACCAAAGCAGGTCGATGACGAACAGAAATATTACCTGAGATCACAGCATCAAAGGCCTCAGCCTCGAGCCTACCCGGAAAAGAATAACAAGGACCACTACCACGGTCGCTCTGGCCCGACTGTGCCCCTACTCTGGAGGCCTGAGAACCGCCTCTCCCTGACTGGTGTCCACCCCTAGACTGATGAGATCCACCGCGGCCTGACTGAGCACCGCCTTTGGCTGAAGAAGCACCTCGGACACTAGATGGTGCCGGAGTCCTCAGAGTCTGGAATCGGGAACCCTGCTGGGAGTCACTCTGTTCGGATTTGGGACAATCTCTCATCAGGTGACCAGAGTTACCACAAACATAACAAGATCTGGGGGCTGGAGGCCGATACAAGAAAGCCGATGAACTAGAGGGACCACCACGGTCAGCTGGACGAGAGTAAGAACCATCGTGGGACTGTCTAGCTCCATAACCACCGCTCTGTAAGGACCACACCGAAGCCCGGGCCGACCGATAAGGCCTGAATGACTATCCCCCACTCCTGTAGCTAGAACTACTATAACCACCATAATGATGCGGCCTTTTCTCACTAGACTCCCCCAAAGATCGAGCCTTGGCAGACTCAACACCACGGCATGATCAACAATCGCCTAGAAGGAAGATCCCAAAGTCACCAACTGGAGACAAGCAACATGGAGTGGATAAAAAAGTCCACCAACAAACCTACGAACCCTCTCCTCCTCTGTGGGAATCAATCGAACAAAGATACCTAGCCAAAAATGTAATGCGGCCTCATACACCGACACGACATGCCTCGCCGCGCAAGTGAAGAAACTCATCTCTACGCTCATCCCTCAAAGTACGCGGCACGTAATTCTCCAAGAAAGCCTAATAAAACTGGGTCTAAGTAAATGGAGGTGCACCAATGGGTCTTCCCTCAATAAAAGTCCTCCACCAAGTCTTTGCATCGCCATGAAACCGAAATGACACATAATCCACACTATGAGACGCCACAATCCGCATCTTATAAAGCCTCTCATGCATCTCCATGATGAACTCATACGCAAGCCAAAGAACGTGGGCGGCTCCATTTTCAGGAACCTCCCAACAAGCTCCTGATCCTCAACAGTCAAAGGATGATCAGGCCACGGGTCACAGGAAAGCATTCCTCTGGGATTGGAATACCACTTAAACGCGGGGCTATGGCAGCAGCAGGATGCATCCCCATAGTCTGGACCTATTCGAGAGTTCGTACCCCCACTCGAGTCTGGCATCCACTTGGAGTAATGGCCCCACCTACGGCATGTTGGCCGTCAAGATGAAGAAAAACACAGGCCGTGATATCCTGGAATGCCTAATCAGATATGGCATCGGGGTTAGTATGGGATGGTCTATCACCTCCCCCGGCTGCCTGTGCTCTCTCCGGCCGACGCTCTAGAGAAGCTGAACGTGCTCGCCTCTGTCAGCCACAGGGGCCTCACCCCTGGCCGGTGCAGCTCCACGGCCTCTAGCTCGGTCGCGACCTCTCGCCTATCCTCCTCCGGTGCCTGTCCCAGCAACGGGCTCGGGCACCTCATCCCTCGCAATGGTAGCTTGTGTCCTCACCATCTGTGAGAGAATACCAGTGGATCAGATACCAATTTGAAAATTCCACATACCAATTTGAATAAAGTAGTACGAAGGTATGAAAGAATGTGAAGTTTCCTAAATGTCCCAAAGCCTCTCGCAGATAGGTACGGAGCTCATCGTACCGATCCGCAAGACATGCTCTTGTATTTATAGATTGAATAACCTCAGGCTCTGATACTAACTTGTCACGCACAGACTAGGGGAATGTACGGGCACCTATCATTTTCCACCTCGGTAGGCGAACCCGTCCCTTATTCACAACCAAACAATAAATAATATAAACCCAATCACCTAGAATTACATAATAAGTCTAACATAAATAGATAAATATAATAAGTGCGGAAGATACATCAAATCCCAACAATATGGTCTGAATAGTACAAGAGCCTCTACATAATGTCTAGGAAATACAATTCTCAAATACCCATAAATAACTATCTAAATGATAGAATATAAAGACAGGAGTAGATAGAGTCAATTCGGGCAGCGAATCTATCTAAGTGCTCACCCTAGAATGCTTATCAGACAGCCTCGAGAGTCAGTCAGTGAGGCGAAGAAGTCGAACTGGTCACGAACTTTGCACTCGAAAAATATATATATATATATAGGTAGAATATATACAACAACGCGTGCGAGTAGGCATCATAGGTCGATAATATATATATAGATAACATATGCATAAGAAAGAGACCGAAAAAGTAGACATGCTCACAATCGATATAACTCAATATATATATATATAAAGTATATATAATCCGAGACCAAATTACCAAGTCTAGTATATCACCTTAAAATCCACTATAAGTCCAAAACACAATCTCAAGTACCACAATCAAATACAAGTATCATAAAGATCAACCAACAAGTCCAATACAATGCCATATGTAAATATGAGATGAATGCAATGCAAATGCAGTGATACACACACACTTCGGGTTGAATATCTCATCGCCTCGACACTCATAACCCATGGGAGACTACTAAGTCCATGTACCTGCTGTGGCGCACAGCCCGATCCAATAGTCAATGTTACGGAACGTGCAACCCGATCCCAGTCAGTGTTGCGGTACATGCAACCCGATCCAAGTAAGTGTTGCGGCGCGCAACCCGATCCCAATAGATGTATAAATAAGTGAATGCATGATAACAATGCCAACAAGAATATATGAATCAATGGTTCCACACATGCACACATGCCTCAATCACAATATCAATATCATAACCTTACTTTCCTTTCCAACAACCTCAACCATGATAAATATGCTCTCGAATCATAAGGTAATCACTAAGCATCAACTCTAGAATCAATCACATGGTGACAAGCCCACAACTCACAAATCAAGCAACAACACAATAGAACACAATAAGGCGACAAACCATAGTCAACAACAATACCAACCTATGTATTCCATCCCAACTCCATACCCGAAGGTTTACATGCTTTCTCCATCAATCACTAACTCTACATATGATTCGCTAATCGAAGTCTAACCAAAAGGTAAGACGTAACCTACCTGGAAAGCCGAACAGGAGCCACAAACCGTCACACCTTAGCCTTGCCCTTTCTTTGTGCCTCCGAATACTCAAAGTCTAAACATATTCAAGTTCTACATTAGAAATTAAGAAGAACGATACCCGTAGTGCTATACTTCTAGTTAGGTCAAATTCTAACCCAAAGAATTGGGAAAACGGGCCCACAAGGGTAAAACGAGAGATTGGAAGGTGGAATATGCAATTCAAGCTCTCGGTGATCAAACCCACTAATCAATTGCTAAAACAACTCAAGATTAAGCCTAATTTGGATTTAAAGTAAAACCCCCAAATTTAAATATGAACCCTAATTCTTTAATCCTCAAATTAAACAATAATAATGGAGGAAATAAGCTTAACAACAAAGAAATCATAAAATTCTATGGTTACACTAGTCAATTTCACCGTAATTTCCATTTAGGAAGTCTCAACCCATTTCAAGAAGTTTAGCATAAGACTCATCTTCTCTATTTTGATTCTAGTGATTCTAAGCATGGATTAAGGATCAAGGAAGGTAAATGATGAAGTCTAGGGTCAAAGATCTTACCTACAAAAAGATTCAGTCCAAAAGCTAGTTAATTCTCCCAAAGTGTTCTTAGAAAGTGATGAAGGTAAATGATAGGGTCCAAGGGTTTTAACTTAGGAAAGTTCTGGAAATACTGCCCGTCACTCGCTGCAGCGAGCTCGCCACAGCAGTCAATGGCCCGCTACAGCGCCTCACGCCCAACTCGTCTAGCCAATATAATGGCAACATGCACGCTACAGTGAGTGCGCCTCAATGGATATCAGTCCGCTGGGGGCTGGGGTGACTCACCACAAGGTCTTCCAGCCCGCTACAGCGGTCTCTACCTTGCTATAGCGAGACCGCTGCGGCGAGTTGGTGCAGCTACAAGGGACACCAGACACCAGATTTTTCTGGTTTTTGACACTTTCCAACCCGAAATTCGACTATCACTCGATGCCCCACGGATACAAAACAACCATGCACACACACATAAAAACGCGCTACGAATTCATCTGCGGCCTCGGAATTTCCAATGGAGGTCTATTTGACCAAGTCAACCCCTAATGGCCTAAAACCAAGGTTCCAACCCAAGTCCCAAAACGCTCCCAAGTGCATTGAGAACCGAACCGAACATACTACGCATTGAGAACCGAACCGAACATACTACCAAGTCTCAAACGGTCATCCGGACCTCTTGGAGCAGACAGAATTTCGAAAAAAGTCTGTTTACTCAAAAGTCAACTTTGGGTCAAACATTCAAACTATAAGGCTCCAACTTCTAAAAGTCACACCGAAACTCACCCGATGACCTCGGAAAAGGGTTAATAGGGGTAAAAGGGTCAATATCGCTATAACGACGGTCATTACATTAAGTGAGCTTTACTCTATTAAAAAGGTAACTTAATTTTATTTAATTTTGAAATAATGATTGATTTTCAATTAACTCCCCTAGAATTCTACTTGTCAGAATTGGCCTATAAACCATGGTTCATTAGTAATCCTTCCATCCGAAGTTACTTATCGCATTTTTTTTTTTTTTAGAATCAAACTACATAAACTTTGATTTATATTTTAAAATGTATATTTTTTAAATTGCAACTGATAGTACTTTTCGTGTAGCTTTTGGATACATAAATTTTAATTTTAAAATATTATATTAATCTTATCCAATTTAGCTCCAAAGATTAGTCAAATTAACTCTCGAAAGGCGAAACATGACAAGTATTTTTGGACGGAGAGAGTATTTATTTTTATTTTTTTAATTTCTCATCCGGTGTTCGGTACCCGGATTAGATCCCGATTATATCCGGATTCGCGCCGCGTAGGGCCCATCTATGGGGACAACGCTCCCTACTAAAGATTTTTCCAAACCCAGGGCTCGAACTCGAGAACCTCTGGTTAAGGGAGAAACAACCCCATCCATTGCACCACATCCTTTGGTGGTGACTGGTGAGAGTATTTATTTTATTAAATTACTTAACTTTAGTAAATTTAAAGTGTTTGGCGTAAATTTCTGATGCGGATAAATATTTAACAATAAGATGACACTGTATTTGGGAAAACCGCCAGAGAACAGTCCCAGCACGATTTTGTACCTACAGCAAACAAGTCTACCAAGTATAACACACCAAACATTTGGCGTTTGTTCCAAAAACATATCTTCAAATTTCAACTAAACCTATTAGAGAAACGGTTTTCCACCTTCAGTATTTTCAATTGTTACAAAACTGGAAAGCTATTGAAGAAATAGTGTTTGGCTATAAAAATTGAAAAAGATTTTTAATAATGGATTCAATACTTTCTGATACAAACACCAAAACATTTCTCCAATTTCCAAACGTGTTTTTAATTATACACCAGGAAACAAAAATACAACCCATAAATAGTTTCTGGTCATCATTCTAAGATTTAGAATCATCGCGAAATTTCCAACCATTTAAACACTCAAAACACAGAGACATGTATGTTGAATCTAAAGTTAAAACAGGTATGTACATTATCCTAAACATTGAACATTAAAACCCACAATTAAACAAAAGTTAACAAGTAAATTATCATGACAATTTATACATCCATTCATCAAGTCTCCACAAACTTTGACCCAACAAAAAAAAAAAAAAAAAAAAAAAAAAAAAAGAACCTTATAGAATCATTTGCCCTGAAATGCACATTCATTTGGCAACCTAATTCAACTTGGAAAGCTTTACCTTACTCCTCGAGTAAAAAAAAAAAGAGCTATCTATACACGTTCATCTCTCATAGCCAAGTCTCTAGCAGCTTCATTGGCTTCTTCATACACATAGTAAACTGCACAAGTTATACTCTCCATCAAGTCAAAAATTTCTAACAACCTGCCCATGGTTATTTCATTCGGCTCAGGGTGACGATTAACATATTGGACAAGGATAACATTATCGGACTCCATAATCAACTTTTCTGTCTTCGGCTTTCCTTCCAGGCATCTGACCAACCCGGGCCTCAAGGCCTCTAGTCCAGCAATCGCATTGTCTTCAACATCAATGTTACCATTATACCTATCTAAAAACTTTCCAGTTTCATCTTGGAAGACGCCACTATATCGTCCTAGCCAATCACCTTTTGTACCAATCCCATAAATGTTTAGCTTAACCCAACCTGGAGGAGGAGGAACAGAGTTGCATCTTAAATGACGAGGTCCATGATATTGACCAAAACTTACTGCAAATACATAACTGTTCCAATCGCTTTGCATATCTTCCAAAAAATGTTTTTCAAGATCCCTGCAACACCAAAGTTAAAAATATATATCACATCTTTAGTGATGAAGTACAATTTACCCTCCTTTGGTTCCTCCGTCTCAACTCTATCACTCTAAAGTTTCATTTAAGCAAATAAATTTGAAGTACTTTGCACATTCCAACCAACAAAATCTAGATTCTCAAACTAGCACTTAAATCATTCGCATTGCACATCATATCAACAGGGGAAAGAAAGAAAACAATCATACACAGAGAAAGTAAAGGGGTAATGAAGTCAACGATATGCTAAGTTGAAACACCTTTGTTTCCAGGAATCAACAAACTGCATAAGAGAACTGTATTTAAGTACCTTTGCGTATCCAAACAAGAACATTCCTCTTCGTCAGTTTCTTCGTGCGTATCCAAACAACAATATTCCTGTTCGTCAGTTTCTTCATATTCTGTAATTTCAGTCACTGTAAAAGATAAATCTGTTCAGTGTACATGTCGTGTCCGAACAATAAATTTTCCAATTTGAAAAAATATAGAAAGAAATCCAAAACCAGGCAGTGAAGTTTCCATGTCAATGTTGGGATCCACGTCAAAGAAATGCCAAGTAAATTCCGAGAACACATTAGTATAGATATTATCATAGGTTTTTATGTCAACCTCTGTTGTGAAGGGGAGAATTATCTCTAGGCGTTGCATTGTTTCTCTGTTCAACTTACGTGGACGCATAATGGGCAACAAATGGCGAAATGAGTTTGTCAATAGTAAAATCTGGTTAATACAAGACGGAGACCAGTTTGCTCCTAGCAGGTTGCCGATAAGATAATAAATAGGAATGGGCATGTAGAACATTGTTGGTCTCTGAACTTGCCCCTTACAATCTTCATCAATCGTCAAGACCTCAAGACCCAGTTCCTTGAAAACTATGATATCAGCTGGAGACATTTCAGGATCATACATTTGTATATTGCCAATCCAATTGGAAAAATCTCGTTTTAGTAGGAGAACTACGGCAAGTTGAATCTGTGAAGGGAAGTTGTAATCGATGCTTCCCAAAGCATAGATTACCACCTGAACATGTGAATGGGAGCCTAAAATGCGAAACAAATGTTTTTGAAAAGTTTCATTCCGTTCGAGATCCAAGCGCATTCCAGCATAGAGTTCAGAGTTCTCAACATTCTTCATCATCAGTTCAATCTCTCTAAGCAACCTTTCTGCTTCATCTTGTATGTGAAAATCAACATGGGACTCCATATTCTCACCGAAATTCATCTTTGCACACCATGTCCAGATTAATGTTCGACTTTAGTAATTTAAACACTAAATGAACAGCCAGCAACTCTCTTGTGTTCTGGAATTAATACAAACCTACAAGTGTAGAACTTAAAGTACAAAACCAGTAGCATATTAGCAGGCTGAAGTAATTTTTAGCAAGAAAGATGCATTTCTCATTACCTGCAAGCGCAGAACTCAAAAGTACATAAACTGCTAGCAGGGTGAAAGTAGCTTATTACCTGGAAAAACATATCTATATCTATCTATCTATATTATTTTAAAAGCATGAATATAAATGTTGGTTGACCAAACTATCCTTCAAATATCGAACGACTTTTATACCCTTCAAAATAATTCATTCAAATAAATAATTCTATTCTGTGTTGGATGTAATTGTCATATTAAGGACTTATTAGGACTTTGAAACCCTAATAACACTATAACAGAGCGTAAAAGATTCATATCAGCAAAGGAAACTTTTCTAGGACTCTCAATTCAAGTAGGAATGACTTCTTTCTATTAATCAAACGAATTTGAAGGATCATAGTTTAGGTTGGTACGTATAGAATTACTTAGTACTAAATCCAAAGGAAGGATCAAATTAGTTAGTTGCATAATTAGAAGTAAAATTTAGGTTAAAAAGGAGAATTAGAAAAAAACACGGTTTAGCCTACTTCTTTGTTTAGTGAATCTTATAAATGCCTTTCTTTGAATAGTTTGTAGCCTGTTTGGCCAAGCTTATTTTTCCTCAAAAGTACTTATTTTTTCCGATAAGTGATTATTTTAAAAAGAGTGAGGTGTTTGGCAAAGCTTTTGGGAGAAAATAAGTGCTTCTGGGGAGTAGCAGAAAGTTTTTCAAAAGCTAACAGAAACAGCTTTTGCCCAAAAGCATTTATTTTTGAAAAGCACTTTTAAGAAAAATACACTTAGAAGCACTTTTTAAAAGATTGACCAAACACTAATTGCTGCTCAAAAGTGCTTTTAAAATTAATTAGCCAAACATAAACTGCTTATTGCCAAAAGTACTTTTTGGGAAAGCACTTTTTTAAAAAAAAAATCAAAATAAGCTAATTTTAGAAGCTTGGCCAAACAAGCTATAGTGAATGTTATAGATACCCTTACTAATATACTCATTCATATAGTGAATTTTATAAATATTTTTCTTTAATTAGCATAATATTTGTTGTTAGCGCATCAAACATTCAAACAAGCTCAATGACAAACACAAAAGCTAAGAGGTTGATATGTTTCATGGCTTCGAATTGTTACAAAGAAATCAAAATAAGGAGATAAACGTAATTTCATAAATCACAAGGGAGATTAGTGTTAAGAAAAGAAACATTAGTAAAGGTCTTTGTAATTGATGATCACATTTAATATATTTTATCAAGCTAACTAGCTATTTTAGAGTGTCATGCCATATTTTCGGTACAAAATATAAGAATTCATGTGAGAATTACATTTTAGTTAACTTGACCAAAATTGAATGACTTTCATGTAAAAAAAAAAAAAAAGTAGAAAATGATTTTCAAAAAAGTAGAAAATGATTTTCGTGTCATAAATTTTAGTTAAGTTGGATGATTTTTATGTAACAAAAAATAGAAAAGTATTTTTTGTGTGATAAACTTTAAGTTAGATGACTTTTATATGTAACAAAAAATAAAAACGTACTTTTGTGTGATAACCTAAAAGTTGAATGACAATTGGTTAGGATATTATTGTGGGAATCGATACGGGCATGCTTAAATAAAATAGCAGAATGAGAAAAGAAAGATTCTCTCCTAAAATTGATTGTTATCTTTTGCAAGTCAGTAGATATTAAATTTTGCCATTACTGGTAGTGGAGATTTTGGTGGCGTACCGTCAGTGGTGGAAGGGGAATGGGAGAAGTCGTTGGTCGGAGATGGAGTTTGCCAGAGCAGTGGGCTGAGAGCCAAGTTGCTGGAGGGGAAAATATGAGAGAGAAGGAAGACTTGGGTTATTTTAGGAGTCGGACCGGGGCAGGTAAAATATGGGAGTGGTTATTTTTTGTGAAATTAGGTTTGAATCAATTTGGGAATTTCCGTCAAATGAAGAGTATATTTGATAACTTTCATAATGACAGGGACATAAATGACCCAAAATGGTACCGGATGATATTTTCAGCCATTAAAATAAAGTAGGGGGATATATTTGACCCTTTTCCCTAAAATATAAGTGGAAACAAAGGAATTCTTTTTTTTTTTATATATTATTGAATTTGGTGTCGGGGCCAATTTGCACAACAACTAGACTATTCTACCTAGTACCTGATAACACCCACCTGCACAGGTACCAGATAACTCTGCCTGTCAAAGCTTAGGCAGATGAAAAGAAATCACCGATTAGTATTTTTTGCTTGAATTTTGAACATGAGACCTCATGTTCTCCTCCTCCCACTTTAATGTGGCAATAAAAGAATTTGTAAGTCTTGAAGTGACAAATATATGAAAAAGTAGGGGTGTCAATGGTACGGTTCGGGCGGTTATTTTTTAAAATTTAAACCATACCAAATTTTCGGTTATTTAATTTTATAGAACCAAAATTAGGCTTTTCAAAACCATCCCATCATCTCGGTTTCTCTTCGGTATCGGTACGGTTCGGTTAATTTTCTGTTTTCTTTTTAAAAAAAGAACATCATGTTATAGTCACTAGTAAAAGTTAAAGACACAATATCATGCATGCTTCTATAGGACTTTGACAAAAACTCTCTAGACATTTTACTATTTAAAGGGTGATGAATCAATAAAATATGAAAGACAAGAATAAAGATTGATCCCACTATTTTACGATAGTGTAAAACAATGTTAAGCAAAGACAAAAAGTATAATTTAAATCGCACGAGGAGTCTACTAAGATTAAGTATCCAATAAGATAAATTTAAAATCATACGAGAAGAAAGATATCTAATATACTTTGTAGCTATCTATCCAAGATCGTTTAGAATACCTTGTAGCTTACAAGCTAGTTACTACTCGAGATGCTAGAAACAATTTAATTTCAATAGGAGTAATATATTAGGTTTAAGTGTTGGAACTTTAGGTGTTAATTATGTTGTCGGCTTGTAGTCATTTTCATCATCCCGAACCCGAGGCGAAAATTTTAATATTTTATTATATTTAAATTTAATATATAGAATATATTTTACACCTATAAACTTATTCGGTACGGTTCGGTATTTTTTCGGTTTATTTTTATAAAATTAAAAACCAACCTAATTATTCGGTACAGATATAAATTTATATAAAGACTGTCGGTTTTAATAAAAATAACCTAAAAATCGGTTCGATATGGTACGATTCGGTCGGTTAAGTCGGTTTTTTGAAAACCATTGACACCCTATAAAAAAAGGCCTTTTTGAACACAAAAAATTATAGCGCGATGGCTTCAAACAGTCACTATTACATTGCAAATGCAACTTAACAGAATCCAAACAAAACACCCATACTATAATTTGGTTTTCCAAACAAAAGGAAAATAAGAATGAGAAATATGAGAGTAAAAGAACCTTGAAGCAATATTGAATCTACGAGAAGGCTTCAAATCAATGAGAACTGTTGGAATTGTAATCGTTTTTAGCTTTGAAAAACTCAATACTCAATACAAAAGAAAAACTTTCCATAATGCCAAATTTTCTTTTTTCAGTAAAAAAGCACCAAACAAATGCAAAGACACGAGGAGAATGTGAGGAGAGAAACACACCTCAAAAAGAAAATTATTCCCTCTATACCAATGTGACACTTTTTGAGATTCAAACTATGTAAATTTTCAAGATTCAAACTATGTAAATTTTCATCAACATTTTAAAATGTTCTTTTTCATCCAATTGATATGAGACTAATTGCAACTTATAGTATTTTTGGTATAGTTTATGAATATTTAAATTTTAATTTTAAAATATTAAGTTGAGTGAGACTGACGGAAATAGTTAGCAAATGAATTAGTAATGGCAGTAGTTTTAATCAAAGGAGTGCAATTACCTTTGAGATTCTTTGCCTGAACATATTGTATGACACATAAATTAATTATATGCAAAGTGTTAAAATTGCTTTTACTATCAACAATTAAATAAGTGTTTGTGAAAGTTTTACATTTTTTTTTTCTCTAATAAAATAAGGGACTTTTTATATCAAGTGGATTCAAACAAATCATATTATTAAATATTAAGGGTAAAATTGAAATGCTAAATTTAAATATAAATATATAAATATGTAATTCCTTTTAGAATAAATTAAAATTAAAATGTACCGCATAAAACGAGATAGAGAGAGTAACAGATTTTACTTGGATATGAAAATTTTGGTTTGAATTTTCGGTTTTCACATCAAAAGATTTACAAACCAAATAAGTTCAGACTAGTTCGATTTTAACATTTAATTTTGAATTAATCGGTTTCGTTATTTCAAAATTTTGGCTTTAATCCTATAACTTGGGCAGGTTCTTCTTCTTATAAACAAATGAACTTTCAAAAAAAATATTCATGTCAAATTGCCTTATTAATTTTCCATCACTATCATCTCACTGAAGTATTCACGTCAAAGTAGTCTCTACTCTTTTAGCACAAACGAAGAAAATAAACTCATAGAGAATGTGTTATCCCAGCTTCAAGTTATTATAAAATTCACAAAGTTAACACTAAAGGACCTACACCCCACAGAGAAGAAATTTGTAAAATATTCCAATCTCCTCTATCTCTCTAACCCAAACAATTAAACCATTGATCAAACTAGAAAATGAACATATGTTATCGTGCCTCATGCAAACATTATCAGGCAAATTTCTAGCAACAGAAATTGAAGTCCTAAAAATCAATGAAACCTTACATGTGACTGATTTAATTATAGTTGGACTTGAAACCATTTTAGGGAAAAATAATAATAACCAAATAAAAAGAAACAATTAAGAAAAAAGATTTTGGTGGCCAAACATATTTTCCAGCGGGGGCGATAATTAATGGGCAGGGAAAAAGAAAATAAATGAAGAGAAAGAAAAAAAGAAATTTACAAAAGTTAAAGTAAAATCTGAAAAATAGAAAAAAAATTATAAAAGAAATGCTAAGTAAGTAAATCTTAAATATTTTTTATATCTTACTCTCCCTAGAAGAGTGAATACACTCTTTCTGGCATCTAACGTTACTAGTTTTTGGACACGTGCGTTACACGTGTATCCCTATCCCCTATGTAAAACTTTTTTAAATGACATAAATAAAATGGGAAAATGCAAGCTAAAAATGATGAATTTTGTAAGCGTGTGACGTTGAACGAAAAATGGTTGAATACATATGTATGTTTCATGATTAAGTTATTTTGACGATATAACTTATCAAGTGCAACTATGTGATATGATTATAACTACCCTAATTTTTCTATATAAATGATGTTCTTGGAGAATCTGTCTACATCTACCCAAAATAAAATTTAGAGACACAGAAGGTTTGTTATATATTGACAATAAAAGTCACAATTTCATAAGAGAATCAGTTCTTCAAAGAAATGTAATGACTAATGCACATACATTCAGACCTCTCTATAATTGACATTCGTTATAATAGCATTTTACTATAACGGCCAGATTTTCTCCGGAATCGATTTTTTATGTTATATTTTACTTCTCTATAATAGCATTCTACCTATAATGGCAGTGGCCTTCATTATAGCGGTACGCTCTTTGTAAAACTACCTCTCTATAATAGCCATACTCAAATATTGTGTAATAATATTTTGTCAGAAATATATTATGTATAAAATTAAATATTAAATTATTTATGGTAATCATCAAGGTAAAGCTATTGAATTTTGGACATATCCAAGTATGCAAATAAAGTGAAAAGAATCGCTACAAAGATCAACTTTACAAGGCTTGACTTGGAGCAACTATATAAAGGAGTTTAACCCCTCATTTTCAGCCAAGAAACCAGCCCAAAAATATTTCCCAACAATTCTAGAGAGTTCTCCAACCTTCCCTCCATTAAATTTCAACGCAAGTTAAGTAAAAATCTCCGGATTCGGGTTCCGCCGGCGTATAGTTATGATTATAATATTGTGTTGTGGTGAATTTGTGACTTGGGAATAAGGCAAGTATTGGAGATATCGCGGTATTAGCGGAAGTAAATGAATATTTCTCTTTTGGTATCATTTAAGGCTTATTTACCGAGATAAATTTATGGAATAATTATGTAGCGAATTCGTTTGTGGAGGAGTTGGAGAAAATATCATGTGGAGTATTTGATGGAATATTTTGGTAGTAATGAGGTTGTTGTTATTTCTGTTGTTGTTATTGGTTGTTGATTGTTGGTATTGAGAGTTCGGGCTAGGCATATAAATAGGGGAGATGTTGTCCGAATTTCGGCAGACCTTAAAAGGAATTTATTTAGAGATTTAAGATAAGAGTGTGACAATGAGCCTAATGATAATACGAATGGTTGCCTATGTAGATTATGAGATGACGAACGATCCTATAAATTGTGCGATAGGACAGAGAGTAAGCTCCAAAGGTATGTTAAGGCTAGTCCCTTTCTTCTAAAGGCATGATTCCTTTCTTATGAATCCAATAGGTGGTCTCCAAATGTCCCATGATCCCTTTATGTGAATCCATAAATGTTTTCCAAGAATATTCTTATTCTCAAAAGCTAGAAATTCATGATTCATAGAGTTCATGATTCAAAGGCATGACTTCTTTCTTGATAATCCATAAATATTTTCCATAATGTCCCTATTTTCTGAGTCAAAGATTTATTATTCTATAAGCTTTTATGAAAACAACAACGGACATGTTTTTACAATATGAATGACGATGTTAAAGATGTGAATGTTTCTATGATGATTATGATGATGATGATCTTAATTCTAGAAATTCCAAAGCTTATGATGTTAATACTATTATGAGATTATTGACCTTATTTCATGATTGTCTCGATTTTGTTCATTGTTGTTGATCTCACCTTATAATAATTGTTCCTTCAAGGTGGGATAAACGATAATGATTGATCCATAATATAATCGGAGGCTACCGACCTTACGTCACTCCGATATAGTTGTGGCTTTGATTGGGCTCTCATGCATGCTTTATATATATATGTATGTATTTTCTCACACCGAGCCACGCTATAGTCGGCCGGGTACGGCATCTATTGTGCAACCACTGATCAGTTGGTATTACACACCAAGTCCCGAAAGGGCCGGGTACGTTACACACCGAGTCCCAAAAGGGCCGGGTACGTTACACACCGAGTCCCGAAAGGGCCGGGTACGTTACACACCGAGTCCTGAAAAGGTCGGGTACGTTATGATAATAATATTATATCTATGTATGTAAGAAAAGTTTTTTTTTTTTAAAAACGCTAAGCATGCATGACATCCGCCTTATGAGGCATCCAGATGTATAGGTTATCTCTCTTATTCCATGCTACCTTCCATATCTATATTATGTTGTTACTCATGCCTTACATACTCAGTACATTATTAGTACTGACGTCCCTTCGTGGACGCTGCGTTTCATGCCACGCAGGTGTATACAGATGAGTAGAGGATATTAGTAGAAGATGTTCCAGCTGGATTGGCGAGCTCCATTTCCTTCCGGAGTGTTGCCGAGTCAGAGTATCTATGTTATGGTATCTTGATTTATGTTAGAGACTTTGCAGACAGAGTCACGTATATAACATGTCAGTCTTGTAAGTGGCTCTGTAAGCCGATGTATCATTATGCATTATGTTACAAATTTCATATGTTTACAGATTTTACTTGATTTGAGAAAGACGAAAAGCATGTTTTTTGAAAAGCTTTCATTATGCGCTCATTTCATGATTTAAGAGTCCAGTAAGATTATGAGTATAATGAGAACCAGCGGGTTCGCTCGGCCTTAAGTAAGGGTTGGGTGCCCATCATGACCTATCAAAAGTTAGGGTGTGACAGGTACCACTCAATAGAATGAAGTTAAACTACATATGCATAACTACAAAAAATTTATAGTACCTACAACAGCTTCCTTTTGAGAAGAGTAGGTTTACACGTTTAAGAACAAAATAACAGAAACTTAACACTCCTAGGACTTAACACAACTTCAGTTGTGGAAGAACAGGTCCTTGGATTTGTTGAAGCTTTGTTCTTGAGCACTCCTTGATGGGTGGAGACTTGTACTTTTAGATCTGAACAATTTCTGGATAGTGCAAGAACCAAATCTTCACTTTAGCATGATGCTTGAATATGTAGAGGAAGAGTGAAGGTGATAGCCCATAAAACAACTCTGCTGATGTATGCTGCTCTGTTGTACTACTACAGTGACTGCAGCCTTACAGCTGTAGAGTTGAATGTATGACCCTTCAGGAGACCTGGACTTTCTATCATCGTAACTGGTTCCTTGAGTAGGTTTGTCAAATCATCAAAACACCAAAACACAAGGTAGCATGGTTTTTCAATTTTCCCTTTTTGATGATGACAAACACATAAGTTGTATTCCCCCTGAGAACCAGGCTATAAGCAACCAAAGAAGCAACAACTAATGATTAAACTATCAATCCCATCAATTGTACACATATCACAGAGAAATGACTGATCAATGACTGATGATCAATCATATTATTCCCCCTTTTGGCATCATCGAAAACTAAGTAACACTAAGTTCAGCATCGCTAACTCAAAGCCACAAGGTCAACACAACATGATATAAGGTAGACAAGCAATTTATCAAAACAGAATGAATGCCTAAATCAGTCAATGTATTTATCAAAACATATTAGTCAGATCAGAAAGTGCATAACAGAAAGAGTCATAGGTGCCAAATATCAATCAAACATGTGAGATCATAACAGGAGAGCATAAAAGGAGGGATTTTAATTATGGGAAGATTGAGGATTTTGGGAGGTCAGAGCATTCAGAAGTTTGTCCATACGTTCACTGTTGACACGTTGGCCCAGAAGCATCTGGTCCTTGAGCTCATCCACTTTCAGAGCTAATTTCTCATTTTCTATTTTGAGCCTCTCGATCTCAGTTCTTGTGGCCTTCAAGACATCTTGGGACCCAACTTCTTTCTCTCTTTCGGTTAGTCGAGCCTGAAGAAGCACATTCTCAGACCTTTTGCAGTTCAGCAGTCATCCTTTCCTATGCCTCAAGCAGAGTCGAGATTGTGGAGGTGCTTCCAATGCCGCCTTTCTAGGTATACAGTCACACTCTTCTAGAGTTGTTATGTGTTTCTTAGATACCTTGGTAGCTTTGTCAGTTCGAACCTTGAAATGCTCAAATACTTTGGTTAGAAAGAAACCGTAGCGAAGTCCATGTTTTCCTTCTGGTGCATTCCCCACCTTGAGTATGTGCTCAAATATGATAGCAAGAAGGTTGATGGGTTGAAAGTTGGCTAATGCTTCTATAAGCACTAGGTCTACGATGGAGGCAATGGTGCGACCCTCAGCCCTAGAAAGCGGCGCTTTGTTGACCAACTTGAGCATGAGTTGATACTCTGCCTTCATTTCCTTCTTCAGAAGTCTTGCCCTCGCACCTACATTGTCAACCATGTTTTGGGTGATCATAACCTTGAAGTTGCTTGAAGCTGTCCCAATGATGGTCCTTAGTCCTTCAGTGGGAACCTTCAGAATTTTTCCCAGTACCTCTTCGGTTAACTCAAATTTTGTTCCACTGAGCGATGCAATAAGAGTGCCATGGTCGTCAGAGTAGTAGAAATTTGCAAAGAACTCAACTACCTGTGCCTCATAAGTATTTAGAATTAGTGAAGCAAACAGATGACTCCATTTCTGAAAATCAATGATTTTAAGCAATTCCCTCATTCCAAATTTGTTAGCGATTTCTGGGTCGACCACCCTACCAAGCAATACCTTTTGCTTCTTTAGGTTCTCCCTTCTTTCATTTTCACTCTGAGCAACAGATTTGCTCACTTTCTGTTTCTTTGAGGAACCAGATTCCTCATTGCTTAAACTTTTCCTTTTCTTTGAGGATTTTGATTTGTCACCCCCAACTAGTGTGACTCTTTATTTTCTGCTCCTTTTATTTTCTTCCTTTCTTTTCTCAGAATTTTCCTCCTCAAATGAAACGCCCTTCCCCTTTTCCACTATTTCTTTATCATCATCATTTGCGGTTGCAGTTTCCACATCCACAACTTCAATTTCATCAGTCAATTGACTTTTCACCGGAGTGCTTCTGGTCATCTTAGTACCTTTTGCTTTGTTTGTCTTAGGAGTTGAGTGTGTTGTTCGAGCAAAAGTAGTTCTTACTCTGGATGCAGGTTCTCCCAGGTCCTTTTCTTAACTTGAAGACAAGTGGTATGTTCTCTTCATCAGATTCATTTTCATGATCATTTTGACCGCGATCTTTCCCAGGTGCAATCTCAGTCAAAGGTACAACATTGTCGAATATGGATTCAGGATTTAACATCAAGTCTCAGTTCATATTGGGAGAACATGATGTCTCATCCCGCACAGGAATTGTCCTGTGTTCAGAAATTTATGAGGGACCTGATTTTTTACCAGTTCCCTAATGCAGTGTAGTAGTAAATAACACAGGGTATTAACGTGAAAAACTCCCTGCTCAAGGGATTAAAAACCACGACCTACCACGTAGGATTTCAACTCCACTACACCGAGCAACTTCAGATTACAACTCTTGCAATCTAGGAATTAACTCACATAATCCCTCCACCCTTACAGTACCCCTACTGCAAGGAACTCTTGACTACCTCTAGCCAAGCCAACGAATACACCTAGACTAACTCTAGCCTAGTGTACCGCTCAAACGCTTGTGAAGATGCACTTCCTCTCAGCAGCCTTTGAGAGTTCAACGCTGTTTGACTACCTCCAGCCAAACATACTAATACACCTTGACTAAATCTAGCCACGGGTACCACTCAATAGAATGAAGGTAAACTACCTATGCACAACTACTGAGAATTCAGGGTACCTACAACAGCTTCCTTTTGAGAAGAGTAGGTTTACATGTTTAAGAACAAAAGAACAGAAACCTAACACTCCTAGGACTTAACACAGCTTCAGTTGTGGAAGAACAGGTACTTGGATTTGTTGAAGCTTTGTTCTTGAACACTCCTTGATGGGTGGAGACTTGCACTTTTAGATCTGAACAATTTCTGGATTTGCAAGAATCAAATCTTCACTTTAGCATGATGTTTGAATATGTAGAGGAAGAGTGAAGGTGACAACCCATAAAGCAACTCTGTTGCTGTATGCTACTCTACAATGACAAGCACTTTACTGTAGAGGGGATTGTCATCGTACACACTCGGGAGACATTTGGTCTTTCTATCATCGTAACTGGTTCTTTGAGTAGGTTTGTCAAATCATCAAAACACAAGGTTGCGTGTTTTATCAAGGAGATAATGCTTACACAATAAGGTAGCAACATTAGCGTTCAACGATCAAAAAGGGCACATGCATGAGTATAAAATTGTGTTATTCATCCACCCACTAATCCACAAGGTAATTCACACAATTCATATCTTTTTCTCTTCCATTTCACTTCAAGAAATTCATATCCATTAGAGGTCATATTAGAAGTTCCACTACCAGGTTTCAGAACAAAACGAAACAAAAAAGAAGAGAACTACATCAATTGAAAATCATATTAATTATTAGCCAAAAATAACACCAAATGCAAAAATAGGGTAAAATCTATGAGTGAAAGGGATGAGAATTACAATATTTAACATATCTGCTTTGCACTTTTTGATCAAAATTACATAAGATACTTTTTTAAGCCATAACCCTTCCCCACTTGATGTTCCTTTCAGGTTTAGCAAAGAGTATTGGTATATTATATTGTATGGATTATCAGATCAATTCAGTTTTCTATGAGTGACCTTTGATATACATATTGAGAAGTTTTTTTTATGAATAGAATTGAATCACTGTTATACGCAATTGATTACAATTTGTATCGAGTAACTGGAATATGTAACGTACATTAAAGAATTACATTAATATCACTATTAAGTGTATTATTTAGTCCATTGTAAGAGAAGCAGAATTTTGAATTAGAAAACGAGAAAGAGATAAGTGGCTATTTGGTTTGGCAGATGAATGATCTTGTAAACTTACAAAATTGATGAAACAATAAATGTAATCATCCGTGGAAGATAAAGACACAAACAATCAAGGCTGAATAATTAAGATAATTCAACTTAAAAAACTGATGGAAAACTGATGGAACAAAAGTAATAAAAGTAATCAGGGCTGATGAACTTCTCATTCACTCACCCTCTATGTAATTTAAGTATTACTATTTAATTAGATTTTTAATTACGTTTTGATTAAATTTTCACGTAAATTCCTTACTTTGCTGGTGAACTTAATTCAACCTTTAGGTGATTAAAATACTACTATTTCTTTAGATGTTTTATTATATTTTGATTTATTGCAGGGGTAAAAATGTAATCTAACTTTGATGATAGGAGCTTCCCACTTTTAGTATTATACTAGTTTAACCGAACGTGCGTTGCATGTATGCATCACGTCAAACAGTAAAATATATATGTGTATATTGCTTCATTTGAGATTAGCAATTTTTATTATCACTTTAGCACTGTCTAATCTATTAATCCTGTAATTTAGATATCTTAACGGTTAGAGAGATACTAATATGCTATGTAGTATCTTGCCTAACAACTTTTTATAAAAGATATTTCATTAATTGGGTCCTTTTGTTTACCCCCCCCCTCCACCCCCCCCCCCCCCCCCCCCCACCCAAAAAAAAAAAAGGTCTTTTTTCTGTCTTTTTGTGCTATTGACTTGATAATTGTTCAGCTTTCTCTTCAGTAAATCACCTTTCATCTTCTCTACGTTTTAAAATTCATTTGTGTTCTGTGTATAAGAATTTCTTAATGTCAATCATATTTTAGTTTATCATAAAATAATCAGTTTTATCGAAAGTAATTTTTTTCTAATCAATTTTGTAATAAAAATAAAGAAGACATAATTAATTTTATATTAGAATTAATATCCCTAAGTATATGCCGTTCTTATTTTTTCATTCAAAGTTCCATAAGATGCATTCTTTTGATTTGGTATGACGTTTTAAATTGGACTCCACAAATATTCATTCTATACTAAACTAAACTAATATAAAACAAATCATAAATAACTATAGACGTAAGAAACTAACCTAAACAAATTACAAAGCAATTAATTGTGAAGCAAAAAATAAGGAAAATTTTATTTAAGTAAAAATCTTGCTCGATTCTGGGTTTCTAAATATTAAGCATTCTTACTTAGTCAAATAAGGAATGATTTAATAATCAAAATTTTAGTTGATTTTAGAGTCCTAAATATTAGGGTTATAATTAGAGAGGAACATGATAACTTGATATCCTAATAATTAAGGAGTAAAATTAAAGGCAGCGAACAAAATTTCGAAAAGGAAAGACAAACTACATTATATATGAGCATAATAATATAACACAGCTACTTGTAACAAATTAACAATAATAGAAAGGGGTATAGTACGGTAGAAGATGACAACCTGAAATTTTCGATGGAAGAAAACTGAAATCGATAGTTTTGCCACTAAATCGATATTTTAAATAATCAATTAATCAACATCGCAATTATTTGATTGAGGTCAACCTCCATTAGTAGAAGGCGATGATTCTAGTGTTCACATGAAACAAAATTCACAAAGAATCAAGTCAATACTCATTACCTCAAAAACTAACAAATTATACAAAAATTAAAACAAAAAATAAAGCATAGACTAATCATCGCAATTCAAACAATACTACTCCTATGTTTTATGGGTCGTAAACTGTGACTTCTGCAAACATGCCAACACAAGTTCTCAAAGTATTGATGTGTAGCTATTGCAATCTACACAAATCTTAAGGTGTTCTTGTTCGTAAGTTCTCACCCAGGTAACTATCAATCAAAAATAATCTTTAATTATTTAATTGATATATATAATCTTAAAAGTTATTAACTAAAAGAAATAAAGAAAGGTAAAAATGATGATGACATGAATGCAAGAAAACACTTGAATAAAAACTAAAATAAGAAGACAAACGGAGAACGAAGAAGTAGAAGAATGTTTTTTGTAAAATATGATCCAAAATATTACTTAAATAGAATTCTAAAATTCTTTTTTATATAAGATAAAATTTTAATATTTTTTTTTTTTTTTGACCCTTCCCCCTAGGAGCTCCCTCCTTTGCTCCCTTGGTGACTCGAACTCGCAACCTTCAGGTTAAAAGTGAAGGGCGCTTACCATCTGAGCAACCCCCTCTTGTCAGATAAAATTTTAATTGAGTTAGAAGTGTTAAATATTAGGATTTCTTACCAAGTCAAACAACCAAAAATTTAGCTTATTTTCTCATAATAATGAACCATATTTCAAAGACTTCAAAAAAAAAAAAAACTTTTGAAAAATATCAATAGTGAAACGGACAACGTTGGTGTCACATTTAGCCCTTTATTATTCAAGTTAAACATTAACTGGTTAATATTATTTTATTGAATATGTAGGAAATAACTTGAAACCAAAACCTAAACAAAGAAAAGCAATACACGGCAGTAAAAAAATCCTAAACAAAAAATAATAATAAAGAATCCTAAACCAAATCAAAGAAAAGTCAACTGTATGTACACGAATGACTATAAAGAAAATTAAATAATAATTTGAGGAAAATAGTAAATTACAATTTTGTCTATTGTAGAGTCTTTTAATGAAGGGCAAAAAGTTTAATTAACATTTCTAATATCATTCGTGCTTTTAATATAGTATAGATAGATTATAAGGAGTTGAATGATGTATTTCAAACGTTAAAAGAATCTCACGTGATAACAGTTATAACAGGCAAAAGTGATCTATTTCGCGGGGAATTTATGTATTTTCCCAGTTATTACATCTGATAGTTTGAAACTTTAAAATGTACGTCTTGTTAAAAAATGACAGTATTCTATAAAAGAGATTGTTAAATTTTTTAAGCAAAAGTGCAAATCTACAGTAAGTCAAATAGAAAAGTCGAAACGGCAGATTTTTCTTTTTTTTTTTGTAGGAAATCAATCCGTAATCTGTATTGATGTATGAAAGTCCTTATATACAAAGTAGGTATAATGATACTAGGCTAAATTATAGGACCTAATTACAATACATAAGGAAGGGAATATTTACATAAGGAAGGGAATATAGGGAATATTTACATAGTCTATCACACCCCCGCAGTCGAAGCGGGAGGTTGTCGTACGCTTAGACTGTCCCTGAAATCATCAAAGAGCACGCGCGGAAGACCTTTAGTGAAGATATCTGCGATCTGGTAACGGGACGGGACGTGAAGAACACGAACTTCTCCACGGGCAACTTTCTCGCGTACGAAATGTATGTCCATCTCAATATGTTTAGTGCGTTGGTGCTGAACCGGATTACCTGATAGGTATATGGCACTAACGTTATCACAATAAACCAATGTAGTCGTCCGGATGGGACGGAGCTCCAAGAGAAGTTGCGAAGCCAACAGACTCGTGAGACGACATTAGCGACGCCACGATATTCGGCCTCGGCACTCGACTTGGACAAGGTAGGTTGCCGTTTGGATGACCATGAGAGGAGGTTATCTCCAAGGAAGACACAATAACCAGAAGTTGATCGGCGAGTGTCTGGACAACCACCCCAATCTGCATCTGTATAAGAGACAAGAGAGGCAACGGAGGATTTGTGCGTATGGAGACCAAACTCAATAGTACCTTGAACGTATCGGATTACGCGTTTAAGAGCATGCATATGGGCAACCTTAGGATCATGCATGTGAAGGCATACTTGTTGAACCGCATAGGAGATGTCTGGTCTTGTGAATGTAAGGTACTGTAAAGCGCCGGCCAACTTACGATATTGGGTGGGATCATCGCAAGGAGGCCGCCGCGACACCAAGTTTGGAGTGTCGGCGGTGTCGACCGACCGGGGCTTACGGGTAGATTCATGCCCGCACGCTCTATAATATCCGCGATAATTCTTCGAGAGAGAAACATGCCGTGTGAAGTCCGGTAACGACGATACCCAGAAAATAGCTGAGAGGGCCCAAATCCTTCATAGCAAATTCGACTAAGGAGAGACATGATGGATTTCCTGAGAGCATCTGAGGAAGCTGTGAGAATAATATCGTCAACATATAGCAGAATGTAAGCAATGTCAGAACCTCGACAATAAATAAAGAGAGAGTGATCAGATCGGCTATGTGAAAAACCAATGGTGGAGACATAGTCTGCAAAGCGTTGGAACCATGCACGGGGAGCTTGCTTAAGTCCGTACAACGACTTCCTCAAGAGACAGACATGATGGGGATGCTTGGGATCCTTAAACCCAATAGGCTGATGCATATAAACCGTCTCATTAAGATTACCGTGTAGGAAAGCATTCTTGACGTCCAACTGATGAATGGGCCAAGAGTGTGCAAGTGCAATGCTCAAGACAAAGTGCGAAGGCGAATAGTAGCCGGTTGGACAACCGGACGAAAGTCTCGTCGCAATCAACTCCAACCCGTCGAGACACCGCCATCGCGACAAGACGGGCTTTGTGCCGCTCAAAAGAACCATCGTATTTCTTTTTATGACGAAAAATCCACATAGAACGAATAAGATTCACATCGTGGGGACGTGGAACCAACTCCCACGTCTTATTATTAATTAGAGCATTATATTCATCAACCATGGCAGCCTTTCCAATTGTGGTCATTTAGAATCGACAGATTTCGCGGGATAGGCGAGATGGAGAGAGAGATGTGGAAGTATTTAGGTTGAACGGTTGTTTGGGTTTGAAGATCCCGCGTTGGCTTCTAGTAACCATGCGGGAGGGTTGGCCGGCGTTGACGGGTGGGGCAAGTGGGGGTTAGGGACCGCCGGGCAACGACGGGTGGGCAATAAGGTTTGGGGCCGCCGGCGATCACGGGTGAGCAACGGTGGGGGGGGGTCCGGGCCGTGTCCACCGGAGCGACGAACGGGTGAGGGGTGGACCGAGGGAACGACGGGAGGAGTAGGTGGAGACAGAAAATGCAAGGTATACGGGGAAATTCCATGGTCCAAAAATTCATAGGAAGATGGGGTGGGGAGTGCAGTTTGGAGAAGGGAAATTGAGTTTCGTCAAAGATGACATGCCGTGAGATGATGATTTTGTTGGTGGATAAATCATAACACTTATATCCTCTATGATTCAACGGATAGCCCAAAAAGACACACGGGGTGGATCTCGCTTGTAACTTATGAATAGTCGTAGACGGGAAAAGAGGATAGCATAGACACCCGAAAACCCGGAGATGAGAATAGGAGGGGGTTCGTTGATAAAGAACTTGCGTCGGTGATTTGTGCCTAAGGACTTTGGTAGGAAGTATATGAGGAGGTATGTGGCCATTTGGAGAGCATGATGCCAAAAAGAGGGGGGACGGAGGAGTGGACAAGAAGAGTGCGCACTATGTTGTTAATGGATTTAATTTTTCGTTCCGCTTTGCCATTTTGAGGAGATGTATGGGGAAAGAAAACCGAAAATTTATACCATTTGAGGCGCAAAAAGATTGAAAATGCCCATTTGCGAATTCCCGCCCATTGTCACATTGAATGTTTTTAATGTCTCTTTCGAATTGAGTTCGTATTAACGCCTTAAAAGATAGAAAAGTGGAATACACTTGAGACTTGTTAGAGATAGGAAAAGTCCAAAGAAAATTACTATAATCATCAAGAAAGAAAACGTAATAGCGGTGCCCATTAGAACTTAAAATAGAGATGTCCATAAATCACTATGAATGATGTCAAACGGCATAGTAGTAAACGACAACGAATCATAAAATGGCAATTTAACATGTTTCCCCAAAGGACAAGAGGTGCAAAAAGAAGTACGGCCCTATTACATTCAATTAAGGCATTACTACGAAGAGAACTAAGGATAGCTTTTCCCGGATGGCCGAGGCGGGAATGCCACAAGCTAGGTGATGCGGCGGCAAGGAAGGTGGATGGTGGAGTGGACCATTCTGTGGCATTGAGAGGATACAATTCCCCGGTGCTCTCACATCTCATTAGGCGGCTCCCCGTCGGTAAATCCTTCACGAAAAACCCAAGAGGATCAAACTCACCGTAAACATTATTATCCTTAGTGAATTTACGTACGGAAACAAGGTTTTTGATGAGTTTTGGAGCATGCAAGACATTTCGGAGACGTAATTGACCATTAGGTGGGGGAAGGGATGTATGACCATAACCTCGAATTGGAATAGTGCTATATTACCAACAATAATTCCAGAATTATTGCTCAAATTAAAATAAGACGCGAGAGTACCCGAGTTAAAATATGTGTGAAGTCGCCCCGGTGTCCATGTACCAATTGTCATCCGGTTGATGCATGGATAGAGTGTGCATGGCTGCCTCCACGTCTGTCGGAGTGTATCCCGAGTTAGGAGGAACGTGCATGGCATAGGCCTGCTGAGGCCGAGGACCCGCGCCAAGAATGCCGCTGCCCGGCCGCGACGTGGCGGGTCGCTGCTGCCACTGTCTCGTCGGATACGGGCAGGGGGCAAAAGGGGCGTCCGGGCGGCCAGTAAAGCGCAGTAGCCCCCCGCCGGTGGTCGTCCCGTCGGCCACCGGCCGCCATCGGGCGCGGCCGCCCATCGGCGCCCGGCCGCCGCGGCGGCTTTGCCTCCCGCGGTTGGCGTTGTTGTTGTTATTTTTGCCCTTGTTCGGTTAGAATTCCTGCCACGATTATTATCACGACGGTTAGCGGAATTATTGTTACCGCCGAGGTGGTGGAGAGGGGAGCATCATTATCAACAAGAGAGTCGCGGGGTTGGAATCACGGGCACGTTCCTTGGTCGCCGCATCTTCGAGCTTGAGTCCGGAGCACACTTCGCAGAAAGAAGGCAAAACATCTTTTCGTTGAATGGTGGTGACAAAGTGTACATACGCCTCTCCGGTAAGCGGCGAAGTCGCAAGACAGACGTTGATCGGACACAGGCGACCCGACGTTGGCAAGCTGATCCGTGAGAGACTTGAGCCTATTGTAATAGGCCATAACTGAGCCGAAGTCGGCCATTTTTGTGGTGGTGAATTCAGTTTCAAGGTACGCCGCCCGTGAGTGTTTATTATCTTGGAAAAGTTGAGCAACGCGATTCCAAGCCTTCTCGGCAACATCATCCGCCACGAGAATAGAGGTAAGAATGTCATGGGAGACGGTGGCGTATATCCATTGAAGGACCACCGTATCTAGGCGTTTCCAGAGCGGAAGGTTAGCCGCCTTTGTTGCGTCATACGCGGTGAGTTCAGCGGTGTCAGTGGGTGGTATGATATGCTCGAGGACAGAGTGAACTCGGGCTAGGACTTTGAAAAGGGTCGCCCATTCGTGATAATGGCCGGTTTCCATGTCTAGAGTGATTGGGATTAAGGATTTCACATTCGTGACGGTTAAAAGCGTAATGGAAATTTTTGTTGTCGCCATGGAAGGGAGAAGAGGGAGGAGGAAAGGGGACGGCTAGGGTTAGGGTAGAGAGAGAGAGAGAGAGAGGTGGACGGCTAGGGTTTTGGAAGGAAACCTAGTCGATACCATGTAGGAAATCAATCCGTAATCAGATTGATGTATGAAAGTCCTTATATACAAAGTAGGTATAATGATACTAGGCTAAATTATAGGACCTAATTACAATACATAAGGAAGGGAATATTTACATAAGGAAGGGAATATAGGGAATATTTACATAGTCTATCATTTTTCAACATACCTCTTTGATTATTCTTTTTCTAGCTAACTGTAGTTCTCTGAGAGTCTTACGGATTTTGGCATATACATCATCTTGCATAAAGACTTAAATTCAAAATGGCACATATTATATGCTTGAACAAACTGAAGTGATCAGAGTCTAAATATCCACGTTATCCACAAAAATGTTACCCTGATCAACTTAACTTCAATTAACCACCACCTACAGGAATAAAACCAAGTTTTCAACTCTGCCATACGACAAACAAGTTCTTTCTGGTATAATAGCTAGCACTTAGCATGACAAGAAGGTAGCTGAAGCCAGAAATTCATTAGAAATAAATCTAATTGGTTGTCTTGTGTGCCATGCAGGTGGAGTGCTTTAGCACAATCACCATCAAAGCTTCAAGTTTTAACAAATCCATGTATTTAAGTTACATCAAAGCTTCGAAATTTATTCATGGAAGCTAAAAAGAAATCATGGATATGCTTTGCAAAAATTGCCTCAAACCAAGAATCCGTAACTGCAATACATGGACAATATTACCCAAGCTCTCACGTAATTGTAAAGCCATAATCTTAAACATAGTGGTGGCATAGCGGAAAAAAACCTCAACATAACAATGTAAATAGATTCAGTTTGGTCTAAACCATTTTGAATCTTTGGTTAAACTTGAAGCAAAAAACATGAATGACTAAAGTGGTACTGTGGAAGACTTCAAGTAACCAACGAAAAACTTTACAGTAACGAGCAAAGTGGTTCACAACTATTACAAATAATTTGGAAATCCTTCCATAACCAATTTGGGCAGATAAATAATTCTTACAATATCCTGCAAATATGACCACATTTTGGGAAAGAAAAGGGCCCAAAAACATTACTGTACTGTTGGTTGGGACTTGGGAGTGTCACATTTTAAGACGCATATCGCAAATAGAAAGGCTCAGCCATGGGAGATGCTCTGGGGAAACGCATCAACTCTGTGGTGATATTCCTTTCTTCAGATAAACAAAAGGCTCTAAATTGCTTAATGCTCATCCTTACCAAAGATGGAGAGAGAGCAAGCAGTAACTTTATGAAAAGCAGTTCAGCTTTTGAACCCTGAAAATTATATATGACCACATGTTTGAGCTTGTTGAGCAGTCGGTCCAAGCAGGGTGGTGTGTTCAAATATTTCGAAACAACTTCAGAATTGTCGTTGGAATGAATGACCTACGATATAAAATAGATACCAAGTCTCATTTTAGCTTCTAAGGTTAAGATATATGAAGGACAGAAATTGAACCAGATCTATATATATTGAATGTATGAACCCCACAAGTTTCCATTGCTTACCCTAATCTTAAGTTGACTCAAATTGGGAACACTCTTAATAACCGTAGAGCACCAGAAGTCAGACTCAATTTGCCAAAGTCTACATGTAGTGATAGATTCCACAACTGGTTGAGCATAAAAGGAGGCCCCTTAGGATCGGTGTCTCCGCTAAAAAGCTTTGGAGCAAAATAAGAATCACATGAACACAAGCCCTATAATATATTCAAGTAAAAAGCCATGTGTGCTTCTTACCTCAAGGAAAAATGAATCCAAATAAAGCATCTCAAGTGTAGGTGCCAAGTTAAAAAGAAGCTTTTCCGGTCCCGACATACTTATGCTTATGCATAGGATTTTTTAGTTATGTCCTATAAGCATGTAACTTTTTTCTTAAGGTATAGTTTAATTATACCTCCATGTAAAGCGTACTTTTAGTTAGATATGCAAAAGTATGCCCCATAAGGCAAGAACTTTTCCTTAAAGCATAACCAAAACTTTTAGTTATGTCTTATGGGCACACTTTTAATTATGTCTTATGGGCACACTTTTTAGTTAAGCCATAACTAAAAGTTTACCTTCAAAAGTAAAATATATATATATATATATATATATATATATATATATATATATATATATATATATATATATATATATATATATATGTCTCAAGGCAAAGTCTGCCGTTAGTTAAACATAACTAAAAGTCTGCCGGAGGGGGCATAGCGAAATTCAAACTCTGTCTTGCGAATTTTTTTAAAATTTTTGACTGAGTAGGGATTCGAATCTGGAACTCATGGGTTTTAGCCGAAGGGCAAAATTTAAAGACTACCCCAAAAGAAGGGCAATTCGCACCCTTTAAGAAAGTACTTACTAGGAATTTATTTTACTAAACTAATCTTATTAATTATATTTTGAAATTTAAATTTTACTACTACTAATATTTTATGTAGTTATTTAGTTAAAAGGGTAGTATTGGAAGCAATTAAAAATTTATCTTGATTTGCTAAAATAGACAAGTAAAAAAGAAAAATATATTTTTAGAATAAGGGCCAAGTAAAATGAAACGGATGGAGTAACTTGTATTTCTATTTCTATTTTTATTATATGAAAAGCACTAATTTCCTTAACGAATGTCGTTAATCCCTTTTTAACGTTTAAAAACTTATTTTCAATACAAAATTGCAATTTAAGTTACTTTTTAAGTATTTTGATTATTAAATCTTTCCTAATTGAACAAGGTAGGAGTTCCTAATATTTTAGTATTTTAAATCTTTTTTCTTTTTGAATAATTTGAGACAAGTAACAATTTAAGCAAGATTTATGCCTTGCACAAAATCATATGTTCAATTTTATGGACGGGTTTTTTTCACCTAAGATCAATAAGTGATACAAAAGTTGTCTAATCTAACATTCATTTCTAAAAAGAAAAAATTACAACTAATTAGTCTAAGATATTTTAAAAGTTAGTCTTTTGTTGAAAACTCTGTCAATGACAAAAATAGTTTAATTAAAATACTACTATACACACAGTTTTTATTTCTATTAACACGGGTTTTTATATAATAAACATAAGTGAATTGGTGAAAACACACACACTTTCACGAGTTTTATACATTAACTATCTAGTGTTTCCTTTGCGTACTTAAACTATCGTATATTAAATTATTATTTTTTTTTGCGTGGATTGCCCTTCAAAGGCCCTGGTCTTTAATTTTCTTTCCCTCAAATTGCTGGTCTTTAATTTTTGTTATTCGCTTAAAAAAGTGGCCGAAAATACCCCGAGGTTTTGGGTTCGAACCAGTGGCGGAACCAGGATTTCCGCCGAGGGGGTTCAAAATATAAAAAAATAAACATACGAAGAAGCCTAAGGGGGTTCAACATCTACTATATATACATAAAAAATAATTTTAACCTTGTAAAAACAGTGTTTTTTTCCACCGAGGGGGTTCGGGTGAACACCCTCTGCTCTATGTGGCTTCGCCACTTGTTCGAACCCTCGTTCTCTCAAAAAAAAAAAATGACAATGCAAAGCTTTCGCGAAACCTCTGCCTTAAGGCCTAACATTTGCCCAAAATTAGGCCTATTCGGGCAAAAGTTAGGCCTTAAGGTAGAAGTTTGCCTTAAAGCCTAATTTTGGGCAAAAGTTTGCCTTCAGATAAACCTCTGCCCTAAGGCCTAATTTTGAACAAAAATTTGCTTAAGGTAAACCTCTACCTTATGGCCTAACTTTTGCTCGAGTAGGTCTAATTTTGCTACGAAACTTTACCTTGGAATTTTTTTTTTACTGAATCGGGATTCAAACCCAAAACCTCGTACTCAGTATTAGGTGAAGAACAAAAATTGAAGACCATCAATTTGAAGGGCAAATATTAAAGACCACTCCCCCGAATAAGGGCAACCGTGCAAATTAACACACCTCACTGTTGAATTGACCAAATGTTTGAAATCACTCAATAATAGTCACGTGAGCTTCCCATAAAAATCGGTCCACGTAACATCTATAACAACTAATTGAGCTAAATAAGTTTTTTTTTTTTTTTAAACCTTTTTCTTTCATTTTTCTTCCCTGAAATCAAAATGCCACAAAAAGGAAAAGTATTAACCTACACGATAACAACTGGGAAACATAAAAAGGACAACTACAAGCCAGCACCTTGTTCCTTACATTTTTCACATGGTTGGACGTGGAAGTTAGTGTTACCTTACTAGATAAAGTAGAATCACACAATATTAATACCTGTAAGCTGTATTCGAAAAGTTAATCACAGTATGGACAGTGAAAAACTATTAAATGTGTTTCTCTAATTTTCAAGCATGTGGTAAATTGTAATCCATAAAAGAGAATATAGCTCATAAATGAGTATCAAAATACTTTCCAAGGTTTAGGATCATGTCAAATTTCCGATCATACAAACTTCTTAACTTTTCCAAGTAAACTAGTTAAACAGAGAAGCAATTCTGTAGAAAATATAGTTAAGCGGATGGGTAGACATTCAAAAGCGAATTAAACAAAGGCTAACAAGTAAACTGTCGTGAAAACCAAACATCCATTTTTCAAGTCTCCAAACTTTGACAAACTTGATAAAAACATCATTTGCCATAAAATGCAAACTGATTTTGAAACCTTAGTTCAACCTAAAAAGATTTACCTTACCCCTTAAGTAAAAAACAAAGCTATTTATGCACTATTGAGACATTCATCTCTCAGAGCCAAGTCTCTAGCAGCTTCATTGGATTCTTCACAGACATGGTAAACTGCACAAGTTATATGTTTCAGCAAGTCGAAAATTTCCTTCAACCTGTGCATAGTTGTTTCATTTGGCTCAGGGCGACGATTAACATATTGGACAAGCATAACATTATTATCAGACTCCACAATCAATAATTCTGCATTTGGCTTTCCCTCCTTGCATTTGACCAACCCAAGCCTCAAGGCCTCTAGTCCAGCAACCACATTGTCTTCAACATAAATGTCTCCCCTATACCTACCTAAACACTTATCAGTTTCATTTTGGAAGATGCCACTAAATCGTCCTGGCTGATCACCCTTTGTGCCAATACCATAGATATTTAGCTTAACCCAACCTGGAAGAAGAGGAATCGAGTTGCATCTGAAATTACGAGGCACACGATAATGACCAAAAACTTGTGCAAATCCCTCACTAGTCTTACCGCTTAGCATATCAGATAAAAATTCTATTTCAAGATACCTGCAACACAAAAGTTAAAAAGATATATCTTTAGGGATGAAGTACACCTTACCTCCTCTGTTCCTTCACTCAGCTCTATCACTCTAGAGTTTCTTGGAAGTAAATAATTTCAAAGTATATACTGTGCATAATCTAACCAACAAAATCTAGATTCTCCCAACTAGCACTTAAAACAACCACATGTGTAAAGCACATCTTATGACGAGGAGAAAGAAATGAAACAATCATACGCAGACAGAAAGTAAAGGGCTAATGACTTAAATGATATGCTAATCAGCAGCACCTTTGTTTCCCAGAATCAATAGAACAACAATAGAGAACTGTATTTTATAACAAATTGAAAGTTCAGCATCTAGTCACACATCCGAGTACCTTTGCATATCTAACCAATAACGTCCTGGTTTATCAATGTCATTGTTGGGATCCACGTCAAAGAAATGCCAGGCAAATCCTGAGAACAAATTGGGATACATCTGATCTTTGCTAGTTTTTATGTCAATCTCTGTTGTGAATTCAGGGATTCTCTCTAAGCGTATTAACGTTTCTAGATTATTCCGATCACAGAGTGGCAGATTGATGTAGGTATCGTGAAATGAGTTTGTCAGCAAAAAAATCTAGTTAAGACAAGATGAAGACCAGTTTGCTCCCAATAGGTTGCCAATAAGATAATAGTAAGGACTAGGCATGTAGAACAGTGTTGGTCTCTGAGCTTTCCTCTTACAATTTTCATCAACGGTGAGAACCTCAAGACCTAGTTCCTTGAAAACTGTGATGTCAGATGGAGACATGACAGGATCGTATATTTCTATATTGCCAATCCAATTGGAAAAATCTCGTTTTAGTAGGAGTACTACGGCAAGCTGAAATTGTGAACTGAAACTGTATTCGATACTTCCCAAACCATATATTACCACCTGAACATGTGAATGGGAGCCTAAAAGGCGAAAGAAATGTTTTTGGATTGCCTCATTCTGTTCGAGATCCAAGCGCATTCCAGCATAGAATTCAGAGTTCTCAACGTTCTTCATCATCAGTTCAACCTCTTTAAGCAGCCTTTTTGCCTCATCTTGTATGTGAAAATCAGCATTTGATTCCAAATTGTCACCGCAATTCATCTTTACAGGTTCAGATTAACGTTGGCCTCTAGCAGTTTAAACACTGTATGAAACAGCTAAAATGTAGCAACTCTCTCTTGTGTTCTGGACTTACTACAAACCTGCAAGTCTAGAATACAAAATCAGTAGCAGGCTGAAGTACTTTACAGCAAGAAAAATGCATTTCTCATTATCTGCAAGTGTATAACTCAAAAGTACAGAATCGCTAGCAGGCTGAAAGTAGCTTGTCTCCTAGAAAAACATATTTCTCTAAATCTTTAGATATAATTGCTGCACATCAAATGCCGCATGTTTGAAGCCAGAAAAATTTCGAGAAAACAAGTCAGTTGACATCTTCTCTATTATAAGTTGGTTCAAGTGATATAAAAGAGTGCCTAAGAGGAATATGAGCATACCCTCTTTTTCTAATCCATTCAGAACCAATCACGTAGGATTTGCAATCATTCAAGTACAAATATAAGCTCTTCTGAACTCAATTTCTTCTATCTAGGTGTTTCAGTCACCTACTTTGACTGTCAGTACAAAGTCACAAAGAACTCCGCATCAATGAAAATTGATACTCTGAAGTGCCAAATCACAGATCTAATTCAAAGAGAAGAACATGAATTTTATTTTTCTAGAATTTCCTCTTTCAGTCTAAAGTATAACAGTGTGTATTTTCAACTGGATAACAAACAGTTCAACTACAGCAAAACAGTTGCTCTTCTGGACTTAAAATGAAGTGGCAAGAAAGGAACTTTTGAACGCAACTTTAGGACGGTGGAAAAACATAATAAAATGCTAGCTCCTTCAAACGAGTTCAAACAATCACTATTCGAGACGCAATTTAAAGGAATCCACAGAAAACACATACAACAATTTAGTTTTACAAACTGAGGGGAAAACATAAATAAGAAAAATGAGAGCATAAAGGAGCCCCTATTGCATCTGGATAACAAGCCGTTCAACTACAGCAAAACAGTTGCTCTTCTGGACTTAAAAAGAACTGGCAACAAAGCAACTTTTGAACACAGAAATTTACAGGACGATGGAAACACATACCGGAAATGCTAGATTCTTCGGTCGAATTCAAACAATCCTCAGACAGCACATACTACAAATTAATGACATGATCTGTTTGGAGCAACTCTGCTAAACTGAAGACATGTGAAAGTATCACAAACACTCATTTAAGTTACATTCGGTGTTTAGGTTATGTCCTTTACACCTAAGTGATGCAAGATAAAGTTGTGACCATCTATTTTATGCCAATGTGAGCTTGCTCATATTTCCAGATCTAAGCCCGGATAAAGGAGGAAGGTTGTGGTAGTCTAGCCGCCAGCATAAAACTAGCCACATTATGATGGTGAGTGAGGATTTAGGATTTGCAATCATTGAGTACAAATCACAGATCTGAACTCAATTTCTTTCATCTAGGTGCGTTTCAGTCACCTACGTCGACTGCCAGCACAAATTCTCAAAGAACAATGAACTAGTGAAAATTGATATTCTCAAGTGCCAAATCACATCTCTGATGCAAAGGAAAAAACATGAATCTTATTTTTTAAGAATTTCTTCTTTCCGTCTGATGTATAATAAAGTCTGTATTTCATCTGGACAACAAGCAGTTCAACTACTGATAAGAATCGATTTGGGGAAAACACCAAATCAATCACAAAAACGCGGAATTAAAGATAACGAGAAATTGGGGATGAGAATTGAAGAAAGGAGATGAGAAATAGAGGATAAAAGCAAGACCCAATGAATAATGAACCATGAAGCAAACCTAAAAGATACGAAACCTAGACCTCTCAATTTGATTCAATTCAAAGAACCTATGCTATTTGAAATCAAGGCAAAGGAAAATTCAATTGAAATCCACAAATGAACAACCCTTCATGAAATCAATGGAAAAATGGTTCAAGACCAACAATGGAATCCACCATTAACTAAGCTAACCCTAAACAAATTATCACTCTTTAGAGTATTCAATACATAATTCATCCAATCTAAGTAATGAAATAAAATACAAGCTATATATACAAGCTAAGTAAAGTTAAGAAGTAATAGGTAATTACAATGCTACCCCTTGTTGGAAGAAGGCCTGCTTCTACGGGTTGTAGCGTAGTCTTCTAATTCAAGAATTGGCCTTGATACCCGCCAAACACGCCCCTCCTTGCATAGATGGCCACAATCCTTCAAAGGAGGATCTCCATAAATGGGGAAAGAGTGTCATCACTCCATAAGGTTACATATCACATTATAGCCTCCAAAAGAGACCAAATGCTCAACATTACCAAACATCCCACTAGGTTCATCATTCCCAATAGTCATGTCAATATCAACTAACGATTATCTATAAAGAGAGAAGGATCAATTATCATTGAAAAATCAAAGCATGCAATTCCATTCTCATAAAGACAACGGTCACTTTCCACAATACTTTCATGCACACGACTAGGCAAATGATCAATTGTACCAATATCATCACTAAATTGGTCATTAAGCACATCACAGGTTCCTCAAATAGTGGATTTTCATAGCAAACAAATTGATCAACACAAGCAACCACACTACTAGTTGGACGCAAATTGATCTTGCTAGAAGAATCAATTCGGTCATCGCTAGGATCAACTAGTGGGTGTCCTAACATCTCATATGACAATGTACTAACATGCAAACTAAGAGGATCAACACTAAGCGGACACAACTTGAACTCAAGAGAAGAGTCAAGATAGTCATCAATAGGATCAACTAGTGTTGGACCATCCATTTCAACTACATTGTCAATTGTCATTATAGCACTAGGCACATCACAAGGTAAAGACTCATTAAGCTCACATAAGGCTAAGCTATCACTCACACTCAAGTCAACATGCTCATTCACAAGAATCGGGAGTGTCAAGATTAGCTATTTTACCTCAAGTGCACACAAAGTATCTTCTTTACCATGGTTCTCAACTGGGGAGCCCATTTGCTCTTTCGGGAAGCTCTCCACTACCTCTTGAACTTTTAAATTTTGAGGCTCAACATTCGGTTTGCTTCCAAGAATACCCGCACTATCAACAAGACCACTAAAAGGAAAGAAAAGTTACAGTGGTTAGATAGAGTTTGTGACAACTCTCTTACATCACTCCTCACATCCTCTCCTTTTTCCTCTCTAGAGTCGTCACTTTTCGCTCCCTTACTCCTCTCAATCTTTTCTCTCTCAATTTCATGGAGTTGGGACAAGTGTCACATTTCTTTAGAAGGGTTGGGAAAACCCTCCATCTCGTTCTCTTCCTCTTCTTTATCTCCCTCCCATTGTTTGAGTAAAGGCCCCAACATTATGTGCATTTCTTCTAATTTCTCCTTGTACTTTAGCGAAGGATCGGGACCCCTCCACCTATGGCAAGTACGGTTAGAAAGAGAGGCATTCCATCATTGTCCACTACAAACTCATGCCACCTTCGCCCAAATGACACCCTATGCTTTTGGAACCAAGGATTACCCAAACACACGTGCGACAATGGTCTAGTGGGAGTATATCACACCAAACCTCTTTCTTCTTGGTAGTCGCCACGGGTAAAGAATACCGCGCTCCTATCAACCAGAACCCTCGTGAATCATAGTAAGTGGTCTTGTTTCATCATACATTCTATACCCAACCGCGCAACCGCTCGAGGTGCAAGGTAGTTGCCATAACTCCAATCATCCAACACAAGAACATACCCCGCACTACTAAGTAAAGTGATTTTTGTCTCAAGTATTCGCCTCTCCTAGTCATTTCTCACTTGGAGATCTTGCATGCCCTCTACTTCCTTCACCTATCAACATTCCTCCTAGCATCCACACCATAATCGTGAAAACATGGCATATTCGGCCCTGGGATAAGAAGCATGGTTCATTGTATTTCTTGAAGTAGAAATGTATACTCTCTTCTCCTCCTGGACTACTCCTACTCGAACCAATCCACACACTTATACCATTTTGCTTGGAATAGGAAGTATCACAAGGCGATGCACGTGAATATCTATTAGAAGACCCCTCGTAAGAATTATATGCAAGCCCATTATCTTCACAAGCATACTCACCACAAGGTGCATAGTCAATAGGCTTATCATCAACACATTCTTTCCATTCTGCAAGTTCCCACCAATTGGTTCATATCGAGAAAGTGCGAGAGCGAGTATACCTTAATCCACCCCCATGTCCATGCGTGTAGGATGACACTCTTCATGCTCGTATCCACCATAGGCTTTCTTTATCATACCCATCTACTCCTTCTTCTTCATAAGCCTCCCAATACAGTGTTGCCCTCACGATTGTCCCTGAGTAGTATTCTTCACCCTCGTACAAGTTATGATCATATTGACCATATTCTTCATTCGGTCTATGAAACCATCACCATCATATTCATTGTAAGAATAGTGATGCTCATATCCCATGTCATCTCCCTCATAGCCTCCGTCACCTTCATAGTCATATCCTCCATTGCTAGAGGCATAACCCTTCAAAATCATCTTCACAAGACTCGGAAGCTATGGATGACATCCTTATCTCTCCTTCTCTTTATGTCTCCTCTTCGTGTACCTACAAAATGAGCAAACAAGATTAGTAGCAAAAGCTCCTCACGTCACTCGCATTTGCACTCAAACTTACCTCTCAACCTAAGCTTCTTCCAAGGTTGGTCAAGAACCCTTTTAATCCAAATCAATTCACAAGATTGCTAACCTTTGTGGAGGAATAGATTCTTGTTAATCGAAAGACTAAGACTCGATAAAGCAAAAAGGACTTGAGCCAAGAAGATTCAACGATATCAAAACGAAAAAAAAAAGCTTGAAAGAATTGGCACGAATGAAAAAACGGACTCAAGAACTAGCATACACAAGTAGGAAAAGTACTAAATGCACGCTATTGAAGGGAACAAGAAAAACGAAATGCGAAAAATCGGGAACGAAATAAAATTTCGGCCCGGTAGGTGATAACTTGAAAACACGGCCTCGAAGCCCCAATTGATCTAAGGTATCAATTTGAAACAACTAAAATTTTTAAGTTTCTATACTCTTTTTTTTTTTTTTTTTTTTTTTTTGTTCCCTACCCAAAAGAATAGGGATCACTTTCAATCAAGGCTCAAGAAATTTTGAGGAATGAAATGAAATAAGGAAGGAATCGAAGTTTTGAATCAAGATAGGTACCTTAGAAAAGACGACTAGCCTCTCACTAAATACGGTCCGTGTTTTGATATACGGTCCGTATTTGTGAAATACGACTGGACCCCAACAGTAGACGACTGACCCTTTGAAGTTTACGGACCGTAAAGTGAAATACGGGTCGTAAACTTAAACCGTATTTAAAGATTATCCCTAGAGGCAGAATACTCAACTTTGGACCCTTCTTTTTACGAGTTGATATACGGTCCGTAAAGTGAAACACGGTTCGTAAACCTCAACCGTAACTAAGGATTATCCTAGAGGCAGAATACTCAATTTTGGACCCTTCTTTTTACGATCTGATATACGGTCCGTAAAGTGAAATACGGCCGTATTTAAGGATCCTATTTTCGAGACAGCCGAGCTCAACTTGAGGACGACTTTTCACGTTCCACTTTACGATCTACTTTACGGTCCGTATAATGAAATACGGGCCGTATTTAAAGATATCGTCCCAAAACGTTGACTCGTTAGACGTTTCGGTGAATATTCTTGTACCTCGTTTGCCTTCGGATTTGTGTGAGATTTTCTAATTTCCGACCTCTCGGGACCCCTCTACCTTGTATTTACCCTTTTTGCCGGAAAACAACTTTTCAACTTTTGACTTGGATTCCTTGGATCTAACTTTCCTTTTTATTTTCTTCTTCACCAAGAACAATGATGAACATTGAAGAACATTCAAAAAATTCAATGTGATCCAAATCAACTCGTTTTTGCTCCAAATTTCAGACCTAAGCTCCTTATCACTTGGAGAACAAAGCCCAATATTCAATTTGCCTCAATTGCTTCTCAATCACTAAACTCACTTTTGAGTTCTTCAAGCTTTGATGAACCTCTAATGGTGGAAACTTCAATTCTTACCCAAATGGCTTCAATTTTCGTTTCTAGATGTTTTTCACCACAACAAACTCAAATCTAACTTCAAAAACAACAAAATAACAACACAAAATAATTTTTCGAATTTTTTTGATTTTCAGATTTTTTTGATTTTTTTTTTGATTTTCAGATTTTGAGCCTAGGATTAGAAATTGTGGGAACAATCTCTTAGCCTATGCTCTGATACCAAATGATAAGAATCGATTTGGGGAAAACACCAAATCAATCACAAAAACGCGGAATTAAAGATAACGAGAAATTGGGGATGAGAATTGAAGAAAGGAGATGAGAAATAGAGGATAAAAGCAAGACCCAATGAATAATGAAGCCATGAAAGCAAACCTAAGTATATGAAACCTAGACCTCTCAATTTGATTCAATTCAAAGAACCATGCTATTTGAAATCAAGGCAAGGGAAATTCAATTGAAATCCACAAATGAACAACCCTTCATGAAATCAATGGAAAAATGGTTCAAGACCAACAATGGAATCCACCATTAACTAAGCTAACCCTAAACAAATTATCACTCTTTAGAGTATTCAATACATAATTCATCCAATCTAAGTAATGAAATAAAAGACAAGCTATATATACAAGCTAAGTAAAGAAGACTAATAGGCAATTACAATGCTACCCTTAATGAAGTAAGGGCCTTGTTTGGCTAGTCTTCTTAATGTAGTCTTCAATTCAAGAATTGGCCTTCAATGGCCAAACACGCCCCTCCTTGCATAAATAGCCCTCTAATCAACCTTGCATGCATGGCCTTCTTGCAAGCATAACCTTCTTTGCACAAATAGCCTACTCCCGACCTTGTCCAAGTTTGCACATGTAGCCAATTTGCAGAAATGTCCCTATTTGCACGTTTGGCCACTTTGCGCATTTGGTCCCTTTTCTAGTAGCTTCTTCTTCAAGCCTCGCCCAAGCCACCTCCCACACATCATAGGCCTCATTGTGGGCTTGTATGGGCCTCCAAAGGCCTTCAACGCCATCCTTATCATCCATGCCGCTTGTAGAGCTTGAAGTTCCATATCTTGGCCTTGGATGTAAGTCTTGAAATGAGGTGTGCCAAGTAGGATCGTATCAACTACAGCCAAAAAATGATGACATAAAGAAAACAAAGGAACTTTTGAACACCGAAAATATAGGACGATGGAAACACATAACAAAATGCTAGATCCTTCAGTCGAATTCAAAAAATCACTATTTCGAACGCAATCCTCACAAAACACATACAACAATTTAATTTAATTAGTAAGATGAGAGTATAACGGCACCTCTATTCATGTGATTAAAACGGTTGCTCTTCTGGACTTAAAGTAAAATGGCAACAAAGGAACTTTTGAACACAAAAAACTATAGGACGGTGGAAACACATAAGGAAACGATAGATCCCTTAGTCGAATTTAAACTATCACTATTTCGAACGAAATCCTCACAAAACACGTACTACGTCTACAATTTAGTTTTACAAACTGACGAAAAAACATAAATGAGAGTATGACGGAGTCTCTAACTAGAGCAAATTAAACAGTTGATCTTCTAGCAACAAAGGAACTATTGAACACCGAAAAATTATAGGACGATGAAAATGCATAACGAAATGCAATGGTAGATCCTTCAGTCGAATTCAAACAATCAGATTTCGAACGCTGAATCCTCACAAAACACAAACGTACGATAAAATGAGAGTAAAAGAGGAGATACTGACAGCAACAAAGTCGGTAAAAATGTTCCCTTAAATGGTGCTTCACGTCAAATCAGAGAGAACATTTGAGTTGCAGTCGATTTCACCTTCAACAAACTTAATATAAAATGAAATCAAAGGATTTTGAATTTGACATTTTGTTTGTTGTGCAGAGAGTAGAGTAGTTGCGCGCCTTTGCTTATTACGTAGGCTGCCACATGGCAAGTATTAGGCTTACGTGGTATGGAGAAAGCGCGCTAACACGAAATACTCAAGTTGACAATTAAAATAAACTTTACTCCATATGAAATTTGAGAAAGTAAAAAGACTTACTTTTTGACATATCAATTCATCTTATGCAGAGTATCAAAGTTGCTTTTATTTACTTACTACTACCTAATATAAATGAATGCCTGTGAATGCTGTGATATTTTCACTTTTCCTTTCGTTTTCTCTTTTTATGGTAAAACAATGAACTTTTCATATTATAGTTTGTCCAAGCAGATCATGTCATTAAAGCTAAAATTGGGATGTTATATTTAAAAAGTTTTGAATTAGGGAATTGTGTCTTTTTCTGTATAGATTAAAAAAAAAGGTGTCATATATAATGGGATAAAGGAAGTAGCAGATGTTATCGGCAATACAGTGCAATGTCCGGTGTTTAAATTATACTTATCATTTAATAATTACACCCAAGTGATGCAAGATAAGGTTGCAATATCTGTCAATTCTCAGGAGGAGGGTTATGGTAGGTTGATCGTCAATGTAAAACTAACCAATTCATGATGATCACTGAGGACTTCATAGCCGATCCCAACTTATTTGAAATTGGAGCGAAATTATTATTACTGTTGTAAACTACACCATGCAAGACAAGGCATGCATTCTCTTGTTCCAGCATGTGGAGAGAACGGATTTACCTCTTTTTAAAAGGAAGTTGCGACCATTAGGTTGCAATTTTATATCTCTAATTCCATATTCCCATTCAATTGTCATTTACATTAGTCTTGTAACGACCCATTTGGTCGTTATTGCGTTTCCGACCCTTTTGATCCTTTTCCGAGTTTTATTAGCTCATATTTGACCCGTAGGGACCATTGGCACGCTTCCGAGGTCATCGGAGTTGATTTGGGTAAGTTTTGGGGAAATTTGGCTTAAAAGCGAAAAATGGTTGACTCAAGTTGACTTTTGGGTAAACAGACCTTTTTTGAGAATCCGTCGATTCCGAGAGGTTCAGATGGAATGTTAGAACTTGTGTGCATATTTTGTTCGTTCCCAAGCACTCGGGTGCCTTTTGAGACTTAGGTTGGAAGGTTGGAAGGTTAGTTTTGAGGTATTGGGGGTTAACTCAATCAACGAGACCCCCGATGGGAATTCCGAGGCCACGAGTGCGTTCGCAGCGCGTTTTTATGTATAGTTGCATATTTGATTTGTGAGCAGCAGGTATCGAGTGTTAGTCGGGACTTCGGGTGAAGTTCATAAAACTTGGACAGTTTCTAGTTTACTGGTGTTCGCTTCCGCGACATTGTGGAAGCAGTGGACCGACCGCCGAAGCGGTCTAGACCATTTGCAAGGGACAACCAAAGTGGTACCCTGAGCGCCGAAGCGCGACCACTGAAGCGGTCAAGCTAAGCGCCGAAGCGCATGTCGGGCAGTAACTGAATGGTTTAAGTGATAAAAACCCCTAAGTCTCTAAACATTTCCCCATTTCGTCTAAAGGCTATTGGAGAGGGTTTTGGAGTTCTTGAAGAGGCTAAGCTTTGTGGTGAGTTTCCCCTACCTTATACTTCATTCCTTGATCATTAAATCACCATAGAAATTCATGGTTCATGCTAAGTTCATCAATAAGTTGAGTATTAATAGTGGGTTTTAATGGGTTTCTTGGTTATAAATATGAAATTAGTGGTTGGGTTAGCTTTATTTAGCATGGATTTGATGAATATAAGCTATAGTAACATGTTTACTTCTTGATTAAGGTCTAATTGTTGAATTGGAAGTTAGGGATTACACCCAAAATTGGGGTTTTAGCCTAGAATCCGAATTTGGGTAAATTATTATTATTCTAGCTTGATATTGATGGGAATTGATCACCTAGAGCTTTAATTTCATGTTGGAACCTTTATATTCCTAATTTCACCCTTCTGGTTCCTAAAACCCATTCCATAGGTCGGGAATTTGGGTCTTGAATAGAAGTAGGGCTTGATCAATGTTCATCTTGATTCTAATTTCTTGATTCAAATATGCTTAGACTTTCATTATCTCGAGGCTCAAAGGAAAGGGAAGACTAAGGTGTGATTGTTGGAGACCTTGTTATTCGGCCTTCTAGGTAGGTTACGGTTTACCCTATGGTGAGACTTCGATTAGCGAAGGATATATTTAGACAATATTGTCGGAGAATGCATGTAAACCTTCGGGTATGAAGTTGGGTTGGATATTGTCTTAGGTTGGGCCTTGTTGTGTGATTTGGGGCTAGCCACCTCGTTGCGTTGTTGACTTATCTTGTTCTATTTACTTATTGGCTCGTTCCCACGTTGAGAGATCGGATATTGGATTATTGGTGATTGGAGATGTATCAAGGCTATGATATTGCGGTACTTTACTTGATTAATATTGAGATGAGAATAGAGATTCCATTTGCGGCTTATTGTGTAGCCTTATCATTGATATTACTTGTGTGCCCCGGAAGGTATTGTTGAGAGTTGTGATTCTATTGTGGCTTATTGTGTAGCCTTATCATTGATATTACTTATGTGCCCGCAGGTACTGTGGAGAGTTGTGATTCTATTGTGGCTTATTGTATAGCCTTTTTATTGATATTGTTGTTGTGCCATGTGTGGTACTGTTTGAGATTGATTTGATTATTGATATTGCACTCATTCCTTGCACGCATTCTCATCTTTCATGATATACTGTTGAAACATCGATGATATAAAAGGAAGCACATTATGAGAGCCGGGCTCGGTTGATGAGAGTGACATGAGGACCGATGTCCGATGTTTATCCCGGAAAAGAGGTATGAGTCTTTGGCAGCGATTACCGAGGTTGTTGCCGGAATCGTAAGGGTACATGAACTTCGCGGGTCCCCCATGGGTTGTGCTGCCGAGATGTGATGTTCCATCATCAGAGTACATGTGTACGGTGCATATGCATTGCATTCACACTTCATACATTATTGCATTGCATTGTATCATTTGGCTTCCTGTGATTTGGTGTGATATGTACGTATTATGATATACTGGTTCCGAATGGATATACTGAGATTTGGCACAGTTGGGTTTAGATGCTATAACATAGGTGATGCCTCGTTATGATATGATTGTGATATATTGATTCGGGTTGGATATATTGAGACTTGGCACAGTTGGGTTTAGATGCTATAACATAGGTGATGACTTGTTCTGTGGATATAGACTCGTGTTGACTTATACTTTGTTGATTTACCTGTTTGTATTAATTTATTGTCTTGGTATATATTTAGCTAATCTTAGTCGGCCGATGATACCTACCAGTACGTGTTGTTTGTACTGACCTGCACTTGCTGCATTCTTTTATGAATGCAGAGTATCAGGTGGGATCGACATCTACCCCTCCTGGTTGAGAGCTCGAGGCTGCTGATTTGAGTCTGTTGGGGTGAGCACGTAGACGCTTCGCTACTCGAAGACCCTTCTTTTATTATGTCTTACTTTGCTATTCTGAGACATATTTGAGACTATTGGTGTATTATTAATGCTTCTAGACTTATAGATTTTAGTTAGATACTCTTGTATGACGTATTAGATACTGGGGTGGTTTTTGGATTTACTTCCGTACTTTTATATATTTATATGTCAGACTCACGTTACTTTATCTTCTTCCGCTATTTATACTGTGTTTGTGAATGTTGGGTAAAGGGTTCGCCTTCCTAGAAGGAATAGGTAGGTGCCCGCGCGACCTTATGAAATTGGGTCGTGACAAGTCTCCTTGAATCAATTGTCTACTTTAAGTTTTTATTTCTAAGTGTATATACGTGGCCATGAATTGCATATTGTTATACGTTAATCACATGACTATATTAAATTAAGTGTTTACATTTAACTTTGAATTGGTATAAAGGAAAGTACTGATACTTAAATTGTTATTATTTGTTGCGGCAGGATGTGGGGTATTTCTTCTTTTTTTGTGTACTGGAATAAAGTAGAAAATAAGTTGTCCAAGAAAATAATAAAAAATATACATCGCAAACGGTAATAATAATGTGTCTTGTTTTTTCTTTTTCTTGATGGAAGTAATTCTTAATTTTGCATGGAATTTTTTTTTTAAAAAAAGGTAGATATAAAGGAGTATTAATTTTTTCACCTCGTGATTCCTTGGTATACGTTTTGTCACTAGTAATATTCTGATTTCAATAAATCAAAGTGCAAATTGTTCCTCAGAATAAGTTCATCATAAGTTGCACAACTAGTTACTACTCTTCTTTTAATTCAATTAAACAGCAGATACGCGATTATTTTAGAAGTAAAAGCCCCAATCAGAGAAATGCAAGTTGCTCTCTAATTCTTTTTTTTTTTTTTTTAAAGGAAATGAGCCAGGACTACACTGAGATTTGCTACTACGACACTGTTTGCTTTTATTAAAACTAACAGTTTGAATTGAATACATATTCGATTATTACTCTAGAGCTGAACTCTGGATAATTAAGTTTGTGGTTAACGTGGAAGTCACTGATTGTTCTTGCTAGCAGTGGAGGTGTGATTGGCGCAAGTAATTGCCAGTGACAGCGTTGCGGTGCAAACTGATTTTACAAGTTAACAAACATTAAAACTATGTAAACGATATAAATAAATCAGATCTAGTTAGAGCAAATAAGTTGTTGGAAAAAACAAATGCACGCAATGATTTGAGCCCTAAGTGTCTTGATTGATTAAAATGAGAATACTCTGTCAAATTACAGACCTTCCTCAGTAACACCTATAACCTCATGTGTCTTTAACGAGTCTTTGATATTCAATAGGATACGAACTTAAATACCAAATCATCTGCAGGTTTGCAATTACAATAAACAAATAAGCAGTCTACAGACATTCTAGATCACCCCCCGTCTGAAACCTCTTAGCCGGTACCTTTGAATTTGGCATCATATTCATACGGTTGCTGCACAACAGGAAAAATACATTCAGAATAACATTTATGCATTGGCAAAAGAGGAAGCAGATAAAGACACGAAAATGCACGGAGAACTTAGGCATTTACCAAGAATATGGCTGAAATAGATCTGCCAGCAAACCATCTCTTGTGCATAGCTTGTTGAGCACGAGGTGCAGCTTCGACACTATCAAACCGCAAGTACACGTACCGGAAGTATTCCTGCCAAAACATACATCAAGGATCAGTAGCTGAAGAAAATACCATTAATTTAACAATAAGTAGCCAGCCGGAATAGTTGATTATTGAATCATGGTATTTGTGAGAATGAGATTTTTCTATCTAACAGGAATGAAGAACTAGCCACTTAAAAATCAGTAGGTCATTCAACAATGAAATTTTAAGCCTTATCAGAGGGACTGGAACATGTCATAGTTTAGTTCAAGCTAAAAATCTCTTTGGTCCTTCCCTTCTTTTTTTTAAATCAAAAGCGAGAGTTTCTTGCTGTATAGTAGATAAAGACAGACCGCCAAGAAGAGGAAAAAGAAAATCCCTATCCAAAAGTACTCGTAAGGAAATTAAAGGATCTGCCAGGCAAAGAAATGAATGCATTTTAGAAGCCAAAACAGCTCAAAATTCGACACCATCTAAATTAACCACATACTTGTCCACGTGGATATACTTGACCCTGCCATACTTGGAGCATTCCTCCTTTACATCATCTTTAATATCCAAATCAAATTCTGGATCCGTCTGCAGCACATACTTGAAAGATCAATATATTGTGAAGTAATAGAGAATCAGATATGCACCTCTCTATCCTTGATGAGTCAGAAATGTTCTGTTAAATATAAAATTCCACGGCGACACAAACCTCAGTTGCAGGATCAAACATGTTTTTTAAAAGCAAACATTCGCTAGGAATTCCAATGGGTTCGAGAGCCATGGAAGCCATGACTTGCTTTGGAAGCATACTAGGAAAAGCTGTTGCCCCACCCATCAGCATGCTCAATGCTGGCTGAGCTGCTCCATTAAGTGCAGGAACTCCAAGTGCACCCGTAACACTGTAGAGGAAAATTTGAGCATTACATTTGCAAGCAAACATGCTACGAGAATCCAACCCCCACCCCCCCACCCCCCACCCCCCAAAAAAAAAAAAATCCCCGCGGAAATTAAGAAAGTATAGAGCAGCACAAAAAGAGGGAGAAAGATGGACAAACCCTGAAGCAACACCACTGCGGTCCAATTTTCCCATAAGCATGGCCCTTGACTGAGCCTTCAATGCCTGGAATATAGAAAAATGATTCAGAGGGGTGTGCACTTTATGATAGGAGATGGCAATGATCAACAAGTTGCAACCTACAGTTTTCATATGGCAGTTTTTGTCCCATCTCTGTGCAGTTTAATATCAGAGAGAATGAATTCATCAGATTTCTAATGTAACATGCATCATTATTCAGAGTTACCAAAATGAAAAAGATAAAATATACATTTTCGTCAATTTAAAGAAAAAGGACTTCCCACTAATTTTTACATTACAAGTTTTCAAACACGAGCGTTGCACGTGTATTCCATACTAATTAGAGCAAACATTTCACAAATACTATAATAAGCGTGCAATGAATTGCACTGAAATTGAAGGGGAGAAATGCAAGCTCAAACTGATGAATAGTGAACCTATTCACTGATATTTGTTGACTGTATACAAAATATACAATGATACTGAGAAATTGTTGTAAAAAGTAATGTCTGAACGACTTCAATTATACAATTTTATAATATATAAAATATTCAACTTGAAAGTACTTCCTTTTCTTTGTATGGCAACAACACAAAATTAAATATGAATTTGAGCAACATCGACTATGGGGACAATTGTTTCGTGTTTTAAAAAATTTGTCTTGTTTTTTAAAAAATGTAGCCTCATACTTTCTTACTGCCGCTTACTTCTTTGTGCATTAATATCAAACTTCAGCTTTTATTGATATACAAAATTTGGAATTTTCTATCTTAGATGATGATGTATTTCTTTGGCCAATTATAAACTCTTATCAAATTGAGTATCGTGGAACATTTAAGCGATGTTTGTTTTGTAACCGACGGACTGCGTTGGTTAAAACCGACGGAAAACCGACCTAGTAGGTCGGTTTTGTTAAAAATAAAAAAATTAAAAAATTGACGGTCTCATTTTAAAAAACCGACGGTCTCATAAACTCACGAAGGTTTATGAGTTTGTTCGCTGTTTGTATAAAAAAATAGACGGAGACCAAATTTGATAAGTTTTTGAATAGTTAAAGGACTAAAACCGGTAAATGTATAGTTCAGGGACCATTTTAGACCTACTCCCATAGTTCAGGGACTATTTGTGGCCTTTTCTCCAATATTTGGTTTCACTTTTTCTTTCTTTGCAAAATTTAGCATTATTTAATATGATATTTGGTTCAACTTTTCTTTTCCGCATAACCAATACATGTACTATATTATTTAAACATTTTAGATTTGTCAGATGAAAAGGATAATGCAAATATTGGATGTGAAGATATATCATTTTATAGCACAACAATGAAACAAAAATTAGATTAGAAAAAGGAGAGAGTAAATCAATTTCAAAATCACAGGTTATTCGAATTCTTTCTCACGTATAAAATTCATGTTATTATCATATCTAGTAGTACATAATTACAAAAAAAAATTCTGTATTAGATCTTTCTCAACTTGAGTCTTGTCCATTCTATGCTCGTTCAACTTAATTTTAAAATATATTCACACGATTTACATAAGTTGAAAGAAAAAAGTTGCTTAAAAATAAAATGGAGAAATCATATTTCCTGTCCTGGCAGGGGACACTCTATAGGTCTGCATCAATAAGCAAGATCCTTGCCTCCAACACAACAATTTTTTTCTACTTTCTAACCTAACTATGATAAAAAGAGTGAATTGAAAACCTTTGATGACACAACAGTTGGTGTGAAAGAGCTTGTTGATGTGAAGTTCAAGGATAATGAAAGTTGAATCTAGCGACTACTCCGATTCCAGCATCAACATTTTTATGTACTTCTCCATATCTCTTCTGAAAACTATTCGAGACCTAACAGAGAAGAAAAAAATTAAAGATTAAATAGGATCTGCAAAAAAGCATTCCAGCCGGCAGAGCCTCTAAAGATAGAGAAAAAGACAGTAAGACTCGAGGGAAATGAAGCCCCTTTCTTGCTTTTATATTGTTTTTGCTGATTGGCATTGCTTGAAATAAGCACAATCATTAATTGAATTAATCAATATTCAATTATTCAATCCGACCTCTCAAATTCTCTAGACTTTTTGTAGCAATAAATTACAGAGGAGGCTATTGGTTTAAAAACTGTAGAACGTGGAAGAGACGCATGAGCTTCAGTAACATGAATGATGGGAATTGAATCATTATTTAGTGGTAAATGATGGAGAGAATAATTAAGCTAGACACGTTTTAGGGGAATTGAATGAAGAATTAAAGTAGGACTAATGAACGTCTGATACACTCACTCTTTATGTAATTTAGATATTATTATTTAATTAGTTTTTTAATTAGGTTTTGAATAAATGTTGGGTTGTAAATTCATTTCTCCTGCTGAACTTGTATCTCCAACCTTTATGTAATTTAAAATATTATTACTATTTAATTAAATGTTTCATTATATTTTGATTTACTACAGGGGTAAAATTGTAATCTAACTTTGAATGTAGAAGCTTTCCACTTTTAATATAATATGATAATGAAACTAGTGTAGTAGCTCGCGCTTCGCGCGGTACAAGCACAACATTAATATATAAGGGATATAATTGATATCATTATAAATTTACTCGAGATAGAATAGATTAAATTTTTTATGTATATGCATACAATTATTAATATTATATCAAATAAAAGTTATGATATATTTTATAGAAGTAGACTTAGAAATTTAACATTTTGGTGTAATTTATTTCTGACAATTACTTTTATATTTTTCTCTATTTTTCATTCTAAACTAATAACAACAATAAAAGAAGATTGAAAGGAAAATAGAGAATCAAAACCGAATAAATATAACCCAAATTCACTGAATTAAATCATAAGAATCTCTTCTATATTTATTACTATCCTTTTCCTTCTTTTTTTTTTTCCTATCTGTTTTTCATTTTTCCTTCTTAATTCCCCACATGCTCGTTTTTCAGGAAAAACGTCAAATTCTTTTATGTGCAAGTGCTACCGTTATAAATTTATTCGAGATAGAATAGAATAAATTTCTTATGCATATGCATACAATAGAATAGCTTATTTCGAAAAAAATAAACTATCAAATTAAAAGGCCTAAGTGTAAATAAAATGCTTTTAGTTGTTCAAAGAGTGACGAAGTTTTTCAAAAAAAGAATAATTACTACAAATTAAGGGGTAGAAATAAGCAGATTTTACCGCCTTTCATTTCTACAACTCCACATTTTGTCTTCCTTCTCCGTTATTTTCTTTGTTGACTCCTATCTTTGCATATTTAGAAAATAATTAAGAAAAGCAAAGATAGGGAATCGGATATCTTAAAGATAAAATTCTTCTTCAGCTTTTGTACATAAATTACTGCAAAAGAATACAACAGATTAGTAGTTTCTTTTGTAACTTTTTTGTGATTACAACATTACATCAAGAACCTCAAGAACTGCCTTGTCTCTTCCGTCTTTCAACATTTTTTTACTCCTGCAGTTGATTCTCCGCAAGACAACGAAGCTCCTTGAGGTCTTCATCCTAAAAATGAACAAAAAAAAAAGAAAAAAAAAAGAATTGGTACATGAGATTAATTTCGATAAAGGGTAGAAGAAATCAAAGCATATTTAATTAAATTGTAATTCATAGACTTTTCTTTGGATTAGTGAAACGAAAAAAAATACAACAATGTAAAATCCGCAAAAGCACAAAAATTTAAGCGACAGATCAATAATAAAACAAATCAAACTAATATTTAAAACAAAACAACAATGTAAATAAATCTAGCAGAGAAAATAAATACATAATAGTACTCCTTCAAATCTTTGGAAGAACAAAAGAACATAGTACTACTCCATCATGCAATAATTTAATAGGATGAACAAACTGAAGTGGAAGATTGCTGCAATCTTCTTCTTTCCAACTTAAATAGTAGACAAATTCTTATGCTCTATTCATTAAAAATTAAAAAAACGTTACAAATGATCACTTTATGAGAGAAAGCAAAAGAAAACAAACGGCTGATATGACTTAATTAGGGGAAAATGGTAGATTGGACCTTATTAATGCAATAAAAATATGTGGACATTAAATATAGTAGATGTATGAAAACAATAAAAAAGGAAAAAAATCAGAGAAAACAGAATTTGGGGACGTGGAGTATTGGGTGGAAGTGTAACTAAGAGATTGTGGGATGTGATTTTTGGGAAGAAATTAAATGAGACTAATTGACAAGAGAATCACTCTATAATAGGAAGAAGAAAAAGGCTGTGTATAGAAGGAAGGAAGAACTTAAGGAAAAGTAACTAATTGTAGTAATAATGAGGGGAGAGATGAATAAGGTATTTTTAATAGTTTTTTGCAGAATTTTTAGACCAAAAGAAGGGGGAAAATCTCAAAAAACTGAGAAAAAAGATAAATATTAATCCTGGCCTAAGAGAGGTGCCACGTCACTCTCTTATTGCCCAGCTTTATTATATATATAGATTAGGCTATTGCTTCCTGGGCAGCTTCAGAATGGACTAGTCTAAGAAAAAACAAGTTCAAATCCCCATACATCATACTTCCTAGAATGGATGAAATCAGATTACTCCTATTGAGCGGCTTTGAGGATTGTTTAGCCAAAAGCGAGAAAATTATGCATCAACTACCCGAAAGGGAGCGTTCAATGTTTTTTTTTTTTTTTTTTTTAAGCAAATCCACCAGGCGAGGTGTGTCACACCCCAACCTTGGGGTGTGGCCGGCACCCGGCACCCGAAGGGCCGAGCGAACCAACTGTGATATCTAAACTCTGTAACGTGAATCATAGGCCGACGAGGCCGCTGAATAACAATAGTAAGAAGTATATCATAACAACACAGCCGAAAAGGCCCATGAACACACATATATGCATAACTAGGGCCGACAAGGCCACAACCAAGAAAGACAACTAGTCGGAAGGCCGGCAAGGCCAAACACTGATACATGTACAGCCGGACCGATAGTCCAGCAAGCCTCTAAGAGCACTAATAAGCATCAACCGGTCGGGACAGTGGCCCTGATGTACCCATAGCCATACTCTCTCTCTATATATATATATGCATGCATCTTATTTAATGACTCTGACTAGCAACTCCGGAGAATGGACTACGAACATTCCTATTGAACTTTGGTATCCTATTGAGAAAGGTACAACATTCCGTCTACCGTACTCCGTGGGCATGATCACAGCGCACAAAATGCGTCGACGAAAGATATCTGAGTATGTGAGGCGATGTAACATAAACATAACATAAGCATAAGAGATACAGATAACTTGGGAAAAGATGTAAAGACAACCTGAAACTCTGAACGAGGCCACTAAGGGCGACCATAATCATGACGTAAATGTAAATGCATGCCCGTAAAATCATTCCTCCTTGTGGAGGCATATATCATATCATATAACAATAATAAATCCTACGTAGGGTGAGCTCATCATCATAACATCATCTACCTTGCCCAACTCGGTGGCAATGCACGACTATGTGCCTACCCGGCCGCCTACAACACGACTCGATAAAGAAAGAAATACATCTAGGTGCACATATAAGTGCCTACCCGGCCGACTATAGCGCGGTTCGGTAATGAAAATAAATACATATATATATATAAGTGCAATGAAAGACTGACCTCAGAAGAAATATCATGGAAAGAGTCGGAGTGACCTATCGTCGTTATCCTCCGACTATCATTATTGTCGCTACGTTTATCATTATTTGATCATTAGGCCAAAGAAGTAAAAGTACAAGGAAACATCTTGTTATGAATTATTCACGAAGCCAAATTTAGCCAAACTTTTATGAAATATGATCGACACAACTTTTATCGGAAAGAGTGTGCCAACGAGAGGTTCGTCACCTTGGAGCAATAGAAAAGAAGATAAGGATTAACTCAATTAAAGGAAGTACAATCAACTCAACTTTGATGTGAAGAGTACCATAACTAATATCATTCTTCATTCGATAAACAAGAGGGATACGAAATGTGAAAGGTACTTCAATACAAGCTATTCATGAGAAAAGGGTAAGCTTAACCATTTGGGGACATAATCAACACAAGTTGAACGGAAAGTCTTTTAATCGATGGCTAAAAGGAGATGTGGACCATAATTTGATACAAGTCATAAATGAAGTATGTGTCAGCTCAATTATCATGGAACACGATCGATCCAAGTTAACGGAACAAATTTTTCAATGAAAGGTCATTTGAAATCTAGTCATGCCACAAAGAGAATAGAAAGCCCTACATACCTCGTCGATGGAGTTATATATGTTTCCCGAGTCCTCGAGCACCTTATGAACGATTTCCTACATAATACGGACTATTCAAGATCAAAACCAAGGTCATAGCTTATAGAAATCTTCATTTAGACATTAAATCGAGCAACTCATGAGCGTGAATTTATTGGCCTTTTTGTAGCGTAATTTCCTCGTAAAACGCTACCAAATTCTACTTTTCTACTCCTCCTCATCAATACAATCCAATCCATATCAACACAGCTCCAAACAACACGTTAAAACCACATAAGACAGCCCAACTATCAAGCCAAGTCCATCAGAGTTCACAAGAATTGTCAAAGCTTATTCTATGGGGTTTTCACAAATTTCTAGGTTTAATTACTTGTAGAAGTTCAAAGAGATCAAAAGGAAGTTAAAATATACCTTAGATGATCAAAATCACTCCAAACTCCAAATTACTTCAAGGCGATGTTCTTATCCGAGAAGCAAATTAGCGAAGAAATCACAATTCTGTAATTGCCATAGTTTTCTCCATGTTGAAGTTGTTTGATTTGCTTTTAGAAGTGTTTGTGATTGATGGGAGAAGGTTTGAGAATATTGCTTAGGGTTTGCTGGTCCTTTTATGGTGAAGAAAATGAAGGAAATTTCGTCCAAGGTATGTATATATAGGGGCAAGGTAAAGGCACCGACTATGTTCACTGTTCACGCAGCAGTTTGCATCCTTGGACGAAAACGTGAATATCTCTCTACTCCGATGTCGTATTTACGAACGGTAAAATGCACTGGAAACTAGACTCATAGACCTTCGATTTGGTAGGTGGATCACCCCATAACTCCAAGTAGATTGAGAGAAAATCTCCGAGATATCTGACCCAAATTTCAGTGAAATTTACAAACTTAACTTGCGACGCCCTTTGTCGACTTTCGTATTACAACTCGTTTGACTTCCAAACTTAACAAGAGACCATTAAACAATTCAAATACTTCATATTATTATTTTCTTAGCATGTGAAGAGCTCCTAATCTCACCCAAAAGTACAAGTTATCATATTCCCAACTTGCCGACTTTTGACGAAACTCATGCTTCTTTGATTCGTTTACCCTCCAAATCTTCCGCCACTTACTAATATTATTTATATACTCTTGTAACCATTTATATTAATAATTTCAATCCCTTTTATCCTCAACATAATTTCTTTTTGAACTTACGTCTACTAACTCGTGATGCGACTTTAACGTGCGAAAATCCGGAGTATAACAAGGTGCCTAGGGCTAGTTTTTTATTTATATAATAAAAGCAAAAAGCAAAGTAAAAGTACAAGCAATGAGGTTAGGCCTTACCTTACTAATCCTATTGAGGCGTAAAAAACCTCTACTAACTAACATGCATGTAAAAAATAAGAAGAAGAAAGTCCATGTTCCTAATCCTAAGAAAAGCATTACTCTTAAGTACTGGAAAAGCATTACTCTTAGTATTTTAAAAGAAAAGTCCATGTTCCTCTATTATAGTCATGTACTATAGTGAGGAAGTATTTATAACCATTGTATGTGTTTGATTTATAAGGGTCTCAAGTGTCCACATGAATAAGATCAAAAATTCCTTTAGACTTGATAGTACTGACTGGAAAAGGGATCCTAGTTTGCTTGGCTTTAGGACACACATCACATATAAAATTAGAATTTGAAACACAATGAAGAAAATGTAAATATTTCATTGCTGAAAATGGGAGATGTCTCGATCTTACATGCCAAAGTTTTACATTAGGGATAGAGTTGACATGTACAGAACTAGGAACTGAAACAGACTCTTGAATGGAATTGCTTTTTTTTTTTTGGAAATGAAACAACATCAGTAGTAAATAAACATCTAGACTTAGGACTAGAAGGCTCCAATAAATAAAGTCCTTCTCTTACTTCACCAAAAGCTTGTGGACTCATCTTTGAAAGGCCTTGAAATATAAAACTACTAGATGTATATAAGATGTCACATGTGAACTGTACACAGAATTTATGCACAGACAAAAGATTATATTGAAAATCTGGGATATGGAGGACATTAGTTAAGACAAGACCTGGTAGAATGGATATGCTTCCTGTATAGGTAACACTAACCTTAAAAGAATTACGTAAACTAATGTTCAAAGGTATAGGAAGAGGAATTAGGAACATGAAAGAATTAGGATTATAGCACATGTGTTCTGAAGCACCTGAATCTATGATCCAGGTGCTTGATGTTAGACTAGCAAAACATGAACTTGAATATTTTAAAACAGTACCAGCAATTTCATTTACATTAATCCTCTTCTGTGCCAGCTTTGCCTGTTTGTACATGTGCATCATCTCTGCTATTTCCTCTTTGGTATATTGCTGAGTGATATCAGTCTCCTTACTCTCAACATATTGTGCAGTCTTATCTCCCTCTCCTTCTGTTGATATTATCCCATTTGCCCTAGGCTGATCTTGCCCTTTTGTGAACTCAAAATCTTGAGGAAATCCTATCAGTCTGTAACAGTCATCCATGACATGTCCTATCTTTCCACAATAAGTACATGTGGCATTGGGATTGTACTTTTTCTTTCCTTTGAATTTCTGTTGTGGCTTGACAAACCTTTGTCCTGAATTGTTAAATTTTTTATTCATGTCTCTTCCTCTTTGTGGCTGAAATTTGAACTTCTAAGCATTTCTAGCTTGCCCAGCTACCATAAAAGCTACAAACTCAGCCATCAACTGATTGTTTGCAAACTTACCTTGACCCATTGCCATGAAAGATGCACAATATGCAGTGAACTGTGCATTTGCATATACCTCTCTCTGATTCTCATCTTGTAATAATACTTATAATAATAAGGAATAAGCAACATTGATGCTAGGCAAGTGACTCATCATAAGAATGTTTCCCTTTGCCTGTGTGTACACATCATTTAACCCCATTAGAAATTGAGTTAATCTCTGATCTTCCAAAGATTTTGTGAGTTTCTCTTGCCTTCAGTAGTACACACACATGAGCAACATACAATGACATTTAGAGAGTCCAGTTCATCCCAGATTCTCTTTATCTTAGTGAAATATTCAGCTATGTCACTATTTTCTTGTACTAAGACAGATAATTCTTTTTGCAGGTGATAAAGTTTGGCTCCATTAGATTTGTCAAACCTTTGCTCCAATCTGTCCCATAAACCTTTAGCTATTGTGGAAGACATCACACCATCAGCTATGTCTTTTGATAATGCATTCAGGATCCAGCTAATCACCATATCAATGCAGCAATTCTATTGTTCAAAATCTCTTTGAAGTTGGATCTGGAGATTTGCAACCTCCATTTATGAATCCAAGCTTCTTTTTGGCTGAAAGTGATAGTAAAATAGACCTCCTCCAACCCAGATACCCTTTTCCATCAAACACTGTGTTGACAAGGGTCATTCCGGGTGAATCAGAGGATCCCAAGCAATAGGGATGAGTGTGATCAATGGTGATTGTTTTTTCCATCACTGGATGATGCAGTTTCAACAGTTTCAGGCATTTTCTATCCCTGAGAAAACTACAACAGATGAATAAGAAGAGAAAGGATTTGGATCAGGCTTAAAGCTCTGATACCATGAAAGATTTGAAAAAGATTGATATGGGAAATTTTCTCTATGTATTTCTCATTGCACTGTTCATGTATTTATACAATTGGATTTGTACAAAGAATAAAAGAAAATAAAATAGCTACTAATCTAGACTGTACACTTGTTCTAATCTGATTGTGCATTTCCTAACAATATCAAAACCTCTTCATCCCAATTATTCTCTCATGTGCACCACACGTGAGAAGGGTAACAAATTTCTAGCTGTGCACAAAATCATCCAACAGCCCATAATAACTTAATCCAACGGTTGATAAAATTCAAGACATATTTTGTGTGATGTCTTGTGATGAACCCACGTGGCATAATATTTTCTTATCCTTGGTTTCATCGATTGAAACTCTTTCTTTGAAATAAACTAAAACCCTTTCTTTGAAATAAACTTTTCCCTCTTGTTTCATGATCTTCTTCTTCTGTTTGTTACTAATAGCATCAATGGTATTTTTCATTCCAACAGATACTAACAACAATAGAGTCGGTGAAAATACCAAAGTGTTCCCTTACCCTCTGTTTGGATGGTTATTTCCCGTGGTTCATTAATGTACAGTATGGTATGGTACAGTATGGTATTGTATTGTATTAATGAACACAATGTTTGGATAGACTGTATCGTTTGTTGTGGTTTAATAACATTTGTATTGTTTGGTTTGACTTTATGGTACTGTATAATAACTTGTAAGTTTACTAAAATACCCTTAACTCTTAATTAGATATTAGTTTATATATATTAATAAAACTCAGGTAAAGAATAAAATAAGAACTTTAAAAAATAAGTAGGTAGTGAGTGGGGGTGGTGGAGGGGTGGGTGGTGTGAGGTGGGTGGTTGTGGGATGAGGGTAGGGGTAGTGGGTGGTAGGGTGGGGGTGAATGGTTGCGGGAGTAGGGTTGGGTGGTGGTGAGGGGTAGTGGGTGGTGGAAGGGTGAGTGGTGTGAGGTGGGTGGTTGTGGGATTAGGATGGGGGTAGTGGGTGATAGGGTGGGGGTGAGTGGTTGTGGGGGTGGGGTTGAGTGGTGGTGAGGGGTAGTGAGTGGTGGAGGGGGATGAGGATGGGGGTAGTGGGTGGTAGGGCGGGGGTAAGTGGCATGGGTAGGGTGGAGGTGAGTGGTAGGGTGGGGGTAGGGGTAAGGTGGGGTGGGGGTGAGTGGTGGGGTGGGGGTGAGTGGTAGGGTGAGGGTGGGGGTGGGGTGGATGGTGGAGGGTGGAGCAGAGGTGGGGTGGATGGTGGAGGGTGGGTTATAATGGGAAAATGAAATACGTAACTACGGAAAAACCACCAAATCCGTGGTTACAAAAATTGAAACTTTTCATTGTTATATAACCATGGGATGAACCACGGGTTTATAACACCATACCATATAATTTTAAGAACAATGAAAATAAATATGGTTTCATACAAAACCATACATTAATGAACCACGAGAAACCACCATCCAAATATGGGGTTAGTAAATGGTGCTTCATGTCGCCATTAAAGAGCTTCAAATAATAGACAACATTTGGAATTAGGGGTGTCAAATGGTTGGTTGGCCTGAAATTGGCCCAATCAAAATGGCCTCGATAATAAATGGGTTGGGTTAATATTCTCAAAAATTACTTGGACTGAAATGGGTTGCATTGGAATTGGCTAAAAATATGTTGGGTCATCACCCGCCCAATTTGACCCAGTTTTTTTTAAGGGTTTATTTTCTAGAATAATATTTTTCGTGAAAATATTTCTCAAGAAGTACATTTTTTGCGAAAAATAATTTTCATGAAAAATATTTTCCTTCATATCAAACACATCACAAATTTATAAGATACATGATACAACAAAGGGGAATAAATAAAGCAAATCTCAAGTAATAAACCCAAATTTAAGTAAATATTAAAAATGGGCTAAGTTGGAGATTACTTAAAAATGGGCTATGTTGGATTGGGCTAAAATCAGCCCAATATGAAATTATCTTAAGCCCAACCCATAAAATTTTAAACGAGTTGGGCGGGCAATCATCTTTTGGGCCATATTTGACACCCCTATTTGGAATGGGAAATTTACGATGTAAGTCAATATTTAATAAATATTTTCATAAGTCACATTACTTTCTTTTTCCTTCAAAACTAGCAGCTTTATCTATATAACTAGCAAACTATGCCCGTGCAATCCACGGGACCCAACATGATTAATTTGGTTACTCACTTTAGAGATTAATAGCGAGATTTCGAATCAACTTATTGGTCTTATGGTATATCTCCGTATCGAGGATGAGACCAAAGAACCGTATTTGCTTATAAACTCTCCTGGGGGCTGGGTATATGCAATTTGTGCGACCAGATGTCCATACAGTATGCATGGGATTAGCCGCTTCAATGAGATCTTTTATCCTAGTCGGAGGAGAAATTACCAAATGTCTAGCATTCCCTAACGCTCGGCGCCAATGAGGTTTTTATTTGAGAGAAAAAAGAAGACTATGCCTTCGCCACATGAAAACTAAGTAATAATAGTATGGCACTTCGAATTCGATATGAGAAATTTTTGTCTTTTTTTTTTTACACATTAGATTCTGTATGGAGAGAGTAGTATGAGATAAGGGGTATTTTCGATTTACTCTTATCTATCGAAGTTCGCCAATTTCATGTACAGCCCAAAAATATTACAATACTTTTTTGTTTTCATGCGAGAGTGTTCTTGACAATATTTATGTTATGAAAGAGTACGAAAAAAAAAGATTTGTTTCCTTGTTTTTGTCTTGTACGTTGTTTGTTGCGATTAAAAAGAAACTGTTGGGAGGAAGAAATTTAATCATGGAGTTTTTCTTTGAATGAAAAAAAACATATTTATGGTTTGTGTATTTTGCAAAGGATACCGCGATTTTGCTTAGTGAGTCTCCAAAGTTTGTTTCTTTTCCTCTTATTTTTTCCCTTAATTTCTCATTTGTTGTTAAAATTTGTCTTATTTTGGTTATGTCCGCCTCTTTTTATATTTAGTAAGTTGACAATTCAAATATCCTACATGTCAAGTTTATAATCACAAGATTCAAAAATCTATTTTTATTTCTTAAACTCCGTGTCTAATCAAACTTAGACACTTAAATTGAGACATAAGGAGTATATGCCAAATGAAGGAAATGAAAGGACAATTGAGACACTGTGAACACGTGGGGACCTAAAAAGTAAACACACAAGAGGGAGCATTAATGTTAAACTTCTTAAATGTACATGTTAGTCCAGATAAGTACAATTTCATGTGCTTTCTATAATAAAGTAATAAAAATGAAGTGTAGAAGTAAAGAAATATGATAACGTAAAAGTGGATCCTCGTATATATACTTCAAAACCTAACAATAAATTGTTCGAATTAAGCGAATAGTAGCAAGTATCTTGTTAATGACAATGGGACTCGTAATTGTTTAACAATTAACATCTGAAATAAAGAAAATTATAAATCATTGGTTCAAAGATTAATGGAAAGGAAGAAAATTGATGAAATTTAATGGAGAATTCTTGAAATTTCTAATATATGGTGGAGGAGAGCCTAAATATTGCAACTCCTAGTCATTTTTTTGGTGTCTTTGTCTGTTTTGTTAGTCCGATGCTTCTTCTACATTCTCTAGGAGCTATGCTATCAGAAATTTGGTGCATATCCAGCCATGAGATCTTTGTGAATTCATAAATCTAGAAATGTGTCCTATTTGAAAACTGAAAATTAGAAAAAAACCGAAACCGAACCGAACCAAATTTAACTAAACCGGTGACCGAATTTTTGGTTCGGTGTTTTGAAATTACCTTCAAAAAATAAGAAATGAACCGAAGTATGACCGAACCGAAGAAAATCAAATCGAGAGAGTAGTATGAGATAAAGGGTATTTTCGATTTGCTCTTATCTATCGGGAAAAAGATTCGGGTCCAAACTTTTTTGTTTTCATCAGTTCTTAACAATATTTATATTATAAAATACGAAAAAAAAAAAAGATTTTCCTTATTTGATCGGATTAAAAAGAAACTTTGGGACTTAATCCTGAGACAAAAAAAAAAAAACATCTTTATGATTTGTATATTTGCAAAGGATACCCGATTCCTTTTGAGTCTCCGTATTTTATTTTATTTTTCCACTTAATTTCTCATTTGTTATTAAATTTATCACCCTTTTTATATTTATTAAGTTGACAATTCAAATATCCTACATGTCAAGTTTATAATCACAAGATTGAAAAGTCTATTTTTATTTCCCCTCTAGTCAAACTTAGACACTTAAATTCAAAGGGGTATATGCCAAATGAAGGAAATGAAAAGACAATTGAGGCAACCAACGTGGGGACCTAAAAAAAACACACAGAGGTAGAATTAATGCAAAAGTCCCTTTAGGATTTATGTGCTTTTTAGTAATAAAATGAAGTGTAGAAGTAAAGAAATATAATAACGTAAAGTGGAATACCAGCAAACCCGGTACTTGTTAAATAAAGTGGACCCACCTGGAAATAAAGGAAAAGAAACCAAGTACAATTGAAATAAGTCCAAGTTTAGTGTACAACTCTTTTGGTACCCCCCCCCCCCCCGAAAATAAAGGAAAGAAGGAAGATTTAACTAAAGGTAACCTTTTAGTTGTGAAATTAGTTTAGGTGACTTGTGGTGAGCACATCAAATCAAATCCAATTAAATTTGGGATTAAGAAGATTGGGTCCAAAATGTATTTTTTTAAAGTTCTTAATATTTTATAAAATATAAAAAGATCCCAACTTAATCCAAAAAACCCACCGGCCCCCTTTCTCCTCCTCCTCCTCCCCCTCCCACCCCTCTCCCAAAAAAAAAAAAAAAAAAAATTAAAAGTTTTTTTTTTTTGCTTTTTGATTTTCTCCTTTATTTTTTTTTAAAAAAAAGTTTTAATTTTATTTGCTTTTTCATGACCACCCCCTCCTCCTCCTCCTCCCAACCTCTCCCAAATTTTTTTTTTTTAAGTTTTGATTTTCTTTATTTGTTTTTCACCCCCCCCTTTCCTCCTCCTCCCAACCTTCCCTCCAAAAAAAAAAAGTTTTGATATTTTTTATTTGCCTTTTCATCATCCCCCCCCCCCTCCCATTTTTTTTTTAAAAAAAAGTTTTAATTTTTATTTACTTTTTCACCAGCCACCCCCCCCCCCTCCTCCTCCCCCCAATTGTTTTTTTAAATATTGATTTTCTTTATTTGTTTTTCACCGCCCTCCTCCCCCGATTGTTTTTAAGTATTGATTTTCTTTGTTTTTTCACCACCCCCTCAACCCTACCCCCCCCCCCCCCACCCCCAAAAAAATTTGATTTTTTTTATTGGTCCCCACTCTTCCTCCCTCCCACCCCTCCCCCTCCCCAACACACCCCCCCCCCCTAAAAAATTTTTTTAATGTTTTTCTTTTATTTTTGCACCCCCACCCTTGGAAAAAAAAAATTGTCTTAAAAAAAAGAAGTATTGAAAAGTTTTATTTTTTTGCATCCATAACCCCCCCCCCCCACCAAAAAAAAAATCTTGAAAAAGAAGTTTTGAATTATTTTTTTTGGTTTCCCCAAAAAAAATTAATTTTGTTTTAAAAAAAAGTTTTGAAAAGTTTTTATTTTTTGTTTTTTGCAAACCCCCCCCCCCCCCTCCCCCCAACTCCAAAAAAAATCTTGAAAGGAAGTTTTGAATTTTTTTTTTGGGTTTAGGAAAAGTTTGAATAAAATCCAGGCTATTGTTGTTGTGTGTTTGTAGTGAATAGATGGTTTTCTGTTGCTGTCCTGGTATGGTTCAGGGTTTAGGAAAATATATCCATCAGATAGTTTTTTTATTCTTGTCCTGGTATTTATCTGATTCTGTTTGTAGAATATAACTAACAGATATGTAGTTATTGCAACAAGTTCTACACTTTTTGCAACAAGTAGACAATCTGTTGCAACGACTCACTAATCTGTTGGACATAGCTTCAGTTATTTGCTTCTGTTTATAGAAGATATCTAACAGATTTGTTGTTGTTGCAACAAGTTCTACACTTGTTGTAACAAGTAGACAATCTGTTGGACATAGCTACAGTTATTTGGTTCTGTTTGTAGAAGATATCCTACAGATTTGTAGTTGTTGCAACAAGTTCTACACTTGTTGTAACAAATTATCTGTGCAACAACTACAAATTAGGACATAGGCTTGATTATTTAGTTGTTTGTAGAAGATATCTAACGATTTGTAGTCGTTGCAACAAGATTCTATACTTGTTGCAACAAGTAAAAAGGATAGGTATCAAGCAATTACAAATTTATTGGACATACTTAAACTATTTGGTCTATGTAGAAGATATCAATGATTTGTAGTTGTTGCAACAAGTTATAACTTGTTATTGACTAAGTCCAATTATCTCTTATGAATCGGCAAATGTTGAAAAAGATATAGTCAAATTGAACGTAAAACTGGACATTGCATTCCTCGAAGAGATGAAAGAACGAGCAAAAAGCGAGTAGATACAAATGAAGAAAGTGAAGAAGAACTAGAAGATGAAGAAAGCTGATGATGGAAATGAAGGAGATAGAGAGTAGATCAAGAAATCTACCTAAAACACCAGGAAGGCGATTCTTTGAACAAATTATTAAAATTGTTATTTGGAGCCAAGGTTCTTTGTTGTACAATTTTTTTTTTTTTTTTTTTTGGGTCCTTTATGTTATTTTGTGAATGATGTTTATGAACTTATTTATTTTGATTAGTTGTGGTATTTGGAGCCAAGATGAGTACATTTGAACAATTTACATTTTTATGAACTTATTTATTTTGCCTACTAATTGTTGTATACGGTTTTTTGAGTTGTTGAAGAAGTTACAACAAGTTACTAATTTGTTTCAACAAGTTACTAATCTTTTTAAACAATTCTTAATTGTTGCAACAAATTACTAAGATAGTCATGTTGGTAAAAAATATCGAACTTTGCTCAAATTATTGCAAAAACTAAAAAATATTTAACAGATAAAGTTAATTGTTGCAACGAGATCATACTTTGTTGAAGAAGTTGCAACAAGTTACTAATGGATTTTAGAGCATGGATCAGATGTTTAAGCAAGTTTTGTTTTGCAGCAGTTAATCAACATTGTTTGAATTAGAGAGAACAACTTACTCGTATTTTTGTAGCAGGTATCTCATATGTCGCAACAACTTACTCATATGTTGCTAAGTATCTTATGTTGCAACGAAACTCATATTATTTACAAAATATTCACGATATTGATCATATTGAACTCCTTTTTTTTTTTATATTGAATAACATTGAATTCATTTGTTTATCACTAAATATGGTTGAATTAGTCTTCATCAAAAGGTCTAATGATCACTCGGTTTAGGAAGAATACACTTAGAATTGACCGTCTAATCCATGAAATTACTATCTAATCCATTAAGGACTATTTAGTAGATATATATATATTCATCCCTAAATACCGTTTATTTCCTTTTGGTTTAACACTAAATATGGGTGAATCAAGTAGTTCGCATCAAAATCACTCTAATGATGTTATCGATTTAGTGCGTCTCTTGACTTAGTAGATCACATCTTTGTGACTCAAAATACATCAAATTGATTAAGTATTATACATTGATCACTAAATATAGTTGATTTTCTTTGTTTATAACTAAATATTGGTGAATCAAGTAGTTCGCATCAATTAAACTAATGGCAATTTAGGACTTGACTTAGTAGATCATCTTTCACGACTCAAAATACATCAAATTGATTAAGTATTATACATTGATCACTAAATATCGTTGATTTCCTTTGTTTATCACTAACTATAGGTACTAAAGTGAGTTCATTACGTCTAAAGCTTAGTAGATCATCTTTGCACGAAATACCCGAGAGAATTGATTAAGTATTATATATTGATCACTAAATACCGTTGATTTCATTTGTTTATCACTAAATATGTCAAAACAAGTAGTTCAGCTGTCGCACCCGATCAATAGGGTATGATAGGCACCCGAAATCCGAACCCGCTCTCGATTTATAGTCGTCTCTTTAGGCCCTTAAGTCATGGAATGAAATGCATGATGAAAGTTTCTCAGAAAAATATTCTTTCCGTCTTTATCAAATCGAGTAAGATGCGCGGTCATATGAAATACGTAAAGTAATGCATGATAATACATCGGCGTACGAGACATTTCTAAGCATACTTACTGACTCTGGACAAAGTCTCTAACATAAATCATTATACCATGACATGGATACTCGACTTTTTCTTAACACAAGAAGAAATGGAGCTCGCCAATCCGATTTGGAACATCTTCCTAGCCATATCCTCTACTCGCTGTATACACTCTGGCAAAATGTAGCGTCCACAAGAAGGGACGTCGGTACGAATAATTGCGAGTATGTAAGGCATGAATAATAACATAATATAGATATGAAAAGTAACGATGAGTAAGAGAGATAACCAAACGGATGCCTCGTAAGGCGGATATCATGCATGTAGCCTTTTTAAAAAAAACATTTCATACATATACATAGTAACATGCCGGCCATAAGGCTCGGTGTGAAAGTAAATATTTCGGTGTGATATATAAGTAGTATTCTAATATTTAAGGCTCGGTGATTTCATTAACATGGTCAGGCCTCCCGCGTCGAGGGCAATATCATAACGTACGGTTCACATCTCTAACGACTAAGCGCGGGCGCGGTGTGAAATACATACATATATATATAAAGCATGCATAAGAGCCAAGGAAAACCCGGTATCGGAGTGACGTAAGGTCGGTAACCTCCGATTATATTATGGAATAATTATCGTCGCTTTGCCTCGCATGAAGGAACGATTAATTTAAAGGGTGAGACTATCAATGGAGAATAGAACTAAAAAAACGTAGAATAAGACCATAAATCTCATAGGGCATCCGAAGTCATGTACTTTTGGAATCTTAAAAGAAATAGTCATCTTCCATGAACAAAATTGAGACATCAAGAAATGGTTCAACGTTCTCGTAACGTCATTTAATATATAGCTCGGGTACATGGAAATCTCTTGTGAATAAAATTATCTCATAATAACATGAAATCCGTATGCCTTGGAGCTTGGATAAATAAATCCCTTATGATCGTTGTCATGGTTATCATATCAAAATTATTCAACTTTTTTGCGAGAAACTTTAAAAGTCATGAATCTTTGACTTCTTGGAAATGAGAGTTTTTAAAGAGAGGTTAGTTTGGTAAGCAAAGAATCATGCCTTTGGGAGCTCAATAACATCATAAGGATCACGAGATTCGTGGATTTTTGTTTGCGGAAACAATGATATTATGAGACGACACAAAGGTTTATAACAAAAGGATCATGCTTTTAGAAAGAAGGGGACTAGCCTTAACATACAGGAAGATAATTCTCGACTTCCAACTTACTTCCGTCTTTTCTCTTAAGAATTATTCGTAGCCTCGTAATCTACATATGTAACCATTCATTCTATTGTTAGAATCATCGTCATATGCTCATTTACACACCTAATGAAGTCTCTTTAAATTAAATTCGAAATTCGGGCAGCATTTCCCCGTTTATATGCCTAGCCCGAGATTCCAATTCAACAACCAACACAACAATGACAATACCAACATCAATACAATCATATATATATATATATATATATATATATATATATATATATATATATATATTATACGACGATTTAATAACTTTATTTCCGTAAAGAAGTTGCAATTAACACTAACAACATCAATAATAACATACCCAACATCCTACAAGGTAAATATATGTATTTCCATCCAAATTTCTCTTCAACACTCAATCCATAAATCAACTACATTAACACAACAATTATAACTTAATTCTTGCAACTATTCCTTAATCAAACTTGATAAAGAGAGAGATTTAATAATTCATACCTTATTTTTATGAAAGTAGCAAAATATTCATCCTTTACTTGCTCCCAATCCAACTCCAACAATAATAATTATATATATATACGCGTTGCCGACATCGATTGGTATTCGTAGCTTGAATTTTGCTCAAAATTCTCATTTTTGTGTGTGATGAAGGAGCCTTTTTAATGGCTGAATTTTCTGAAAACATTGTAGCATTTTTTTGTGTTGAAAATGGGGGTTTCGTTCTTTTATAGTGGGTGGGCCGACAACAAGTAGCTACACTGTGTAGCAGTGAACTGTGGAAGGTGTTGTTTGCAACGCCGCGACGATTCGCCTTGTAACGTCTATAACTCTCTACTCCGATGTCCTATCGATGAACGGTTTGTTGCATTACAAACTAGACTCGACGAGCTACATTTTTAGGCTTTGAAACGCCTTAAAACTCCAAATATACTAGGAGATATGCGCCTCCAAAGTTGACCAAAAATCTATCCAGCATTTCTCAAATGTTCGTCGAACTTATTTTCTTCAATTTATTCGATCTCTAAATATTTCGAAACTCTCCATACATGATATATGTAAACTATTATACTAATAATGGCCATGTTCTCGTGTCTCGAGATAGTCTCTCCCGACTACGACTTACGAGATTGATTCACCACTTTTTCTTCGACGGTTACGTACTTTCCATGGCTTGTGCCTTTCAAAACATCATGGGACGTCTCCGCCACTCCATTACTACGGTGAGGTACATGTCATACTCATGCTCTGAAAGTGCGGGGTGTAACATCCTCCCCCCCTTTAAAACATTCGTCCTCGAATGTTGAGGTAGAGTTCACTCCGAAATGGATGTCAATGTTTTACCCGTATTTGTCAGTGTTTACCTTGCTTACTTGCAGTCTTACTTGCTCGTTAAAATTGAACTTACCCGAATTATGTAATCTATTCTTCTTCTTTTGTATCCAAGATTACGCGTACTTGATCGTCGCCTTGTTCTTATTATGTTACGTACAATTTAACTCTCATGCTTTATCGCGTTTTGTCTCTTCGGCTTTCGTTGTTCACATTCTTGTATGCCCTTTTCATGCCGTGATTACTACATACTTTTATCTTCCTCTTTATTTAGAAATTGTTGTTCTCCTCAATCCTTCGTATTTTTCTTACGTTCCACAGATATCCCCAAGCCTTTATCTCCTTGGAGTTGACTTATTCTTATTCTTACTTCCTTAACATCACCTCAAAGATGATCACATATAGCATCCTTTGCTTTCTATAGTAGTTGAATTAATTCTTGCGATACTTTATCCTTCAACTAATTTAACACCGCAATGCGTCGCTTAATTTCTCTTTCCTTCAATTGGACTTCTGGTAGTTGGTTAACTAATGATAGTTCTTGTACTTATATCAAAACATCTCAAAACTCTTCTTTAGTAATTCATTTCCTTCAATTTACTCTTAAAGTTCCTGATCCTTAGTTCAGCTACTAAATTAGGGATGAATCCAAAAGTTTGTCGAAAAATAACCAAGATTCTTAATCATAGGCGGAATCTCGGATCTTTTCGTTTTGCTTTTAACGTAACCTTCATTTGTCCCTTTTCCAATAGGAGTCATCATATTGCTTGCTCACGAGGTTTCATTGTCACCGATGGATCTAATCAAATGTGATATCCTTTGATCATTTCCTTTGATTTCTCTTTTTCTTTTAACCTTTGCCGACTATCGCTTAATAAGTCTTTCCCATAGTTTGAGGCTATCGTCTGTCTTTTCGATTTGTCAATCCAGCGAACCTCTTAATTCCTTAAATGTTCATCTCTTTTAGTTATATTCTTGGATCCTTTTCTTGTGATCTTGTCGTCACCTACTTCCACGACTTCACCTTCCGTTGGCTTAGTTCCTTTATTTAACAGCCCTTTATTTCTCTGCTAATTGGCAACTTTCTTATCTAATCCATGAAATTACTTAACTAATCTCTAGTGATACTTTATATTATATATTCCATCTCCTTTCTAATGCTTTTGTCGTGCTTCGTAATTCCTAACCGTGTCATCATAGTTCCACCTATGGTATCTCCCAGATGGCTTGCAATAGTATTTTCCTTGCTAATGACTTATTAGTCTCATTAATTACTCTACTTCGGATTACTCATGATGCTTGATCTTGTTTCTTCAGGCAAAATAGATTCAGTTTGTAACGTCTATAACTCTCTACTCCAATGTCCTATCGACGAACGGTTTGTTGCATTACAAACTAGACTCGATCAAGTATTTTAGGCTTTTGAAACGCCTTAAAAACTCCAAATATACTAGGATCATTACGCGCCTCCAAAGTTAACCACAAATTGATTAAGATTTCTCAAATGTTCGTCGAACTTATTTTCTTGATTTATTCGATCTCTAAATATTTCGAAAACTCTCCATACATGATATCTGTAAGCTATTATACTAATAATGGCCATGTTCTCGTGTCTCGAGATAGTCTCTCCACTACGACTTACGAGATCGCAATTCACCCTTTTTCTTCGTTGTTACGTACTTTCCATGGCTTGTGCCTTTCAAAACATCATGGGACGTCTCCGCCACTCCATTACTACGGTGAGGTACATGTCATACTCATGCTCTGAAAGTGCGGGGTGTAACATTCACATCAATTCACTCTAATGATCATTGGATTTAGTGCATACTGACTTAGTAGATCATAGTAGATCATCTTTCCTGACTCAAAATTCCATCAAATTGATTAAGTATTATATATTGATCACTACATATCGTTGATTTCCTTTGTTTATCACTAAATATCATTGATTCCCTTTGTTGATCACTAAATATGGGTGAATCAAGTAGTATCTATTGCAACTACTGTAATATCTATTGCGGCAAGGGGTGTAGTATCCGTTGCAACAACCGTAGTATACCCATTTAGCAAGTGACATAGTTGTTGAACAAGTCCTTACTCTTGTTGGAGAAACACAACAAGTTACGCGGATTCTGTGACAAGTCACTCACTTGTTAGAAAAACCCCAACATGTAACTTAGTTGTTGCAAAGGCTGTCGGTTGTTGCAGCATTGTTTACTTGTTGAAAATCTTTTGGTTGGATAAAACCCAACAAGATACTAGTTGCTGCAACAAGTCCTGTTATTTGTTGGATTGGATAAAACACAACAAGTTACAGAGCTGTTGCAATAGATTCATTACTTGTTGAAAATTGTTCAGCAATTTATTAACAAGAATACACACATTTGTGTTTGAACACGATCAACATATCATATAAACCAAGTTCACAAACACCAAGAGCAGAAATTACCATTCTAAAAAAGAACAAAATCAAAATGTCATAAAGTTTCAACAAATAACTATTATTACAACATAGTGCAATTAACAACTATGGAGCATTTCGGTTTGGAAATGTTATTTTTTGTGCCAACTGTTTTGCATAAGGAGCATTTGTTTTTCCTCATTCGCAATGATTCCCCGATTCCACGCCTCCTCTTTGTCCGCCTTCTTCCGGGTTTGCTAGGAGCAATATATGGAGGAGGTATCTCTCTCTCTAATTCAAAACTTCTTTTTTTTTTTTTTTTTTGGGGGGGGGGGGGGGGGTGCAAAAAACAAAAAACAAAAACTTTTCAAAACTTTTTTGTAAAACAATTTTTTTGGGGTGGGTGGGTGGAGCAAAAAACCAAAGAAAAAAATTTCTTTTCAATTTTTTTTTTATGGGGGGAGGGGTGGGGTGGGGGTGGATGGGGGGGGGGGGGGGGAAAAAAAACCAAAAATAAAAACCTTTTTTAAAAAATAAAATTAATTTTTCTTGGGATATGGGAGTGAGGGAGGAGGGGGTGATGCAAAACCAAAAATAAAAACTTTTCAACTTTTTTTTTTTAAATAAAATTAATTTTTTTTTTGGAGGGTGGGGGTGGTTGGCGGGGTGGGTAGTGCGAAAAAACAAAAAAAAAAAGTTTAAAAATCTTTTTAAAAAAAAATATTTTTGTTGGTGGGGGGGGGGGGGGGAAAGAGAGGGCGTGGTGCGGGGCGGGGGGTGGGGGTGGTGCAAAAAAAACAAAAAAGAAAAACTTTTAAAAATATTTTTTTTGGTTTGGGAGGGGGGGGGTAGGGGTGGGATGTGGGAGCAAGGGAGGGCGTGGTGGGGGTGGTGCAAAAAAACTTTCAAAAATCTTTTTTTTTTTTTAAATATTTTTTTTGGTGGGGGGGGGGGAGGGAGGGGTTGGGCGGGGAGGGGTATGGTTGGGGGTTGGGGGCGGGGGGGTGGTGCAAAAAAACAAACTTTTCAAAATCTTTTTAAAAAAAACATTTTTTTGGTGGGGGGTGAGGGGCAAGGGCACGGGGCAGGGTGGGGGCTGGCGGCAGGGAAGGGGGTGGGAGCAGGGGGCAAAGTGTTAAAAATAAAACTTGAGGGCAAAGTGTTAAATATAAAGCTGAGGGTCAAAGTTTCAAAAACGAAACTGTTGGGCAAGTTCAAAACCTCTAAATCACTAATTAAAAATCACCACCTCTACTCAATAATTAAAACTTGAATCACCTCCCCTCAATTTTAAAACTTAAAGGTCACTTATAATTAAATTCCCCAAGAAAGAAACCAAGTACAATTGAAATAATTCCAAATTTAGTTACAACTCAGATAGCTTTTGGTATAATTTGTTATTGATGTGTTAGTCCCTCTTGGACAATTATATATATTAGATAGAAATAACTTTGTTTCTTATGTCAAGTGGTGCACGTGGTTTGCTGGGAAAAATATCAATACACGTGTCAACAGGCAAACAAGCTGAGTTTCATGTACAACTTAGATAACTTTAAGTACAATTTGGTGATGCTATGCTAGTACTCCTTAGCGATTTATATATAATAGAAACTACCGACACGTATTGTAATAAAACTTCCACAAATTAAGGGATCTGTTTCCATCCTTCAATCTATTCCTAAAATCTCTCATCATGAATCATAATAACTACTAACGTTTTATCTTTCTATATTTCCCACTCATTTAACGCCTAACCCCTCATCCCTTCGGAGACATCCGATAAAAAAAGAGAAAATTTCAAAAAAGTACAACTTAGAAAAGTATATTTCATTTATGTAGCCAAATCAAAAAATTACAATGTAGTAGCCATACAAAATATAGCCCAAATGCCTAAAACTTAGATCTGTTCAGCATATCTACATATCTCACCATCTCTGTCCAAAGTTCCCATATCTCCCATTTCACCTATGCTCATACCATTAGTCTGATGATATTTTTTCATTCCTAAATTAGATTGCTTTTTCATTTTCTTATTTTCCATACTTATTTGTTCTGAAATTCACCAAAAAGGAAAAAAATACTATTATTTGAACATAAGCAACTCATATACATTCTTATACACAATTATACACTAAAATATACATTATTATACACGTGTGTATATATACAATATACAATATTATACAGAGTCATACACAATTATACATACTTATATATAATTATACAAATTTATACACACGTTTATATAATGTTTAAACAGTTCATATATTGTATAAGTGTGTATAAGCATGTTTATACATACTTATACATGACTATACAAATTTATACACAGGTATATATATTGTTTAAACAATGTATCTACATTGTATAAGTGTGTATAAACATGGATTATACACATTTACACTAGAAAACACCTGTTATCCACAATTAAATCTCCATTTCAATACCAAATTCACCACACCCAAGAAGAAGATGAAGAAGAAGAAATACTTTCCATTTTAGATTCTGAAAGTTTATCGGAAATTTATTGACAAATCCGCCAACAAAAAAGGATTTTCCGATGATGTCACTCTTTTTCTCCTACCCCAGTGACGGATCTGGCCGGAAATTGTTCTCTCCGATGATGTTCTCGTTTCTTCCAGATCTGGCCTTTTCTCCGAAGCCAGCGATGGATCTGGCCGGAAACGTTTTCTCCTGCGATGTTCTCTTTCTTCCTAGATACGGCCGCGAGAATCGAGTGTGAAGATGAAATTTTTCTAAACTTGGATGTTTTGGAGAGGGAGAAGAGAAAAGGGGTGGAGAGAGAGAAATAAGCGTTGAGAATGAGAAAACTTTGGGCCTCTTCGTGTAAAAAATAAAATATGGGCTAAAACGGATAATAATTTTATACAAATAGACATACAATGTTATTTTCCCTTAAAAAAAAAAAAAGAGGCCTAACCCTGCCCCCGCTATAATATTTTACCAGAACTACTCTCAAGCTCTTCTCATGCTATTCCAAACTCCGCCATAATAACATAGAGTAAAAAAACTATATGTCTATCTAATATTCTAGAATATCCATTAAAATAATATATTTATCCACTTATATAATTAATTATACAAGGTATAATTTTATTTTACAAATATATTTATTCATATTGTGTATATATATACATGATTTATATCATTTATAACTATGTAATGTAATATGTATATATGTAGTATATGTATGGTATAAAAGTTGTATTCATCGTATAATTTTAAAATACTTTGCATATTCATGGTATCTTTTTAATATAAATCCATTCTTATGTTTGGTATAATTTATACTCCAGATAACCTCAAAATACTAAATTATACTCCAGATAACTTGAAAATACCAGTATTATACCATGTATTCATCTTTAATTTTGTTAACACTTAAATATAATTAATACTCACAATATTTTGTCTAATGTACACGAATAATTATAACGGTAATATTATGATTATAACATGTATATTTAATTATACCAATAATATTGTGAGTATAATAATATTTATTACTAATTATACCAATAATATTGTGGTATTAATTATATTAATGTATATTACTACTTATACCAGTAATATTATGAGTAATAATTAAAAAAAAAAAAGATGAAAAATGTATATATAATTAAAGAGAGAAGGTTAAAGGAAGAGAAAGAAATTAAAATTACCACTGTCAATAAAATAATCATCTGTGTTAGTAAAAATAATTCTTTAGAAGCTGAGAAAAAGATAACATCCACTGTCCATGAAATCAGGGACAAAGTTATTGGCATATTTAAGGTACTTAATTAACTTTTCGTTGGGTTGGGTGACGGAAATATCGGAGAGAAAGTAGTTTGTTTTACAATAGGACTCTTAGAGCAGTTTGGATCAGAAAATTTATTTGACTTAACTTATCTTATTTTTATTTTTTTAAGCCCATTTTTGAGTGTTTGGGTAACTGTCATATGTTAACCGCATGTACATGCTAAGGGTACGGAATTTAAGGCCAAATCATTTGTCTTAAAATAAAGCCTGAACATAAGATAAAAATAATTACTGTTTGTATCTAATTTTAACAAACTTATCTCTGGCGAACAAAAAAAATTAATTTAAGAAAAATTAATAAAATTCTATTTAAAATAATTTTTTAAATCCAAAACAGGCTCTTAGTTTGTTTTACAATAGGACTCTTAACTAGCTTGTCATATGTTAACTGCATGTGCATGCTAAGGGTACGTAAATTTAAACTATTAATAAGTGAAAGCCCTGAAGGGTATTACGATAATTTTACATTGTGCAACTGTTCTCTCCTCCTATAGACGTTTAATTCTGACAGACCCTTTATCTTCTTCTTTCCCACTGTAGCGCCTTATTCTCAATTCATTCTCAACTATAATTTGCTTTTTCTAATATCTTGCTCCCTCTCTCTTTCAGGTAAGTTGTCAGTTCTTTTTTCTATTTTCCTTCTGCTCAATTTTTGTTGTTTAACTTGTGATGTCTTCTTAGAACTACTTCTTTTTATCTTTTTAGTATTTTTTATGTGCTTGCTATTGGCATTCTTTTTGGTTTTCTCTTGGTACTTTTTAGTTTACTTTGTGCTTTTCCTCTGCTTTCTCAACCATGCATGTATTTCAGTCTTGTTTAAACAAAATTTTAGGGTCTAATTTTCTCTGACTTTCATGAAGTTGTTATCTGTGCTTACATGTGTTAGCTAGGGCTTTAAACAAATAGTACCAGTTAAGATTTCTGCTCTAATTTTATGTTGTATTTCGTACTGCAAATTTTGCTAATAATTGAGCAGAGTAGTTATTTGTTGTCGTAATACTATGCTGGAGTGAACATCCTCGTGAGCTTGACAAATCTCTTTGAATGAAATTACTGCGTCAATTAAAAAAGGCTTCATTCCTAACTTTACCAATATTTTATATTTGAATAGATTTTAAATAACAATGGAGTCTAATCTTTTATGTTGAAGCTTCAGTCAGTATTTTTTGGCAGGGTAACAATCTCCGGTTCTTCTTAAGCAATGTATTCACGCATTGGAATCCAAAATCCAAAATTTTCCCTAACTTTGTTTTTAGTCGGAAAGATTGTGCCTCTTTCTGTTCCATCTACTAAGTTGAATAACTGAAAAGAGAATTTGCAATTTTTTGAGGATAAGCATAGTTTTGGGCAGGGGTATATCGAAGAAAGCTCATCCTGAGTGTTCAATAGTTATGGAGAAAGATGAGGGAATAGGTATATAGGAGGGTCAGTTCTTCGGGGTTTCACAAGGAACTTGGTAGAGGCATGTCCCTATCCATGTTTGGTAGAGGTATTCACGTATTTTATATCACCATTAAGGCATGGTCACTTCAATTTGACTATCCTAGATTCATTTGGACATAGATCTTATGTGAATATACTAAGTTTTCTACAATTGCATGTTTATCTCTTCATATTCCCTCCTTAAGATGGCAACATGACTTAATCGTGTGCAAATGTCTATCTTTCAATTTTCAAAGTAAATATTCGGATTTGCCGTTATCCGACTCTTCTTCTTCCTCTGTCTTTGTTGTTTTATTTTTGGTGGATTTCATTGGTGAATTTTTGGTTTTTCTTGTTTTAGCCATATCTATGTTACAATATTCAAAGTTAACAGGTTTGATGTTCTCTGATATTGACTGTTCTCTATGCTGCATGTGTTAGCTCTATCTTGAGATAAATATACGATGTCAATTTATAATTCTTCATTTTTTATACTATATCTATTTAAAAATAAAGACTCTTATCATAACAAAACTGTCAAAATAAGAACCTCCCATAATCCTTCGCTTCTCTTTCAATTCCAGTAGCAGATTTATTGTGAGAAGAAAGAGTAGAAAAGTTCACAATATGAGGTATATGATAGATTACACCTGCTGGTTATGAAAATAGTAGGCTTGCTAAGTTTTTTATATCATTTGTTCATTTGTAAAAATGCGGGAGGTAAAGCGTGTACTGATAGACGCGTGGTCCGGCCCTTCCAGGACCGCGAATAGCAGAGGACAGTGCGTCGTCTTTTTTTTTTTGGTATTTGTTCTTTTAGCATTAGAAATTTTGGACCAATATCTTCACCACTTTTTGCTCCATGATTTAAATCGTCATCACCATGATTCTTGTATCTATCCTTGGAGTCGAATTAACAAACAAAACATGGAGAGATTACATCTTCTTTTACATTAGATTTCTGGTTAGTCTTAGTTCGATAAGTAGCATATTTGAGAATTTAACAAACCAAATATGGAGGGATTACATCTTCTTTTACATTAGATTTCTGGTTAGTCTTAGTTCGATAAGTAGCATATTTGAGAATTCATTCTCTTCTGAAGGTGAAAGTCAGTCCCAACATGCTCTGTTCTTTGCGGTTAGTTACAGCCTCTCGTTCCCTTTTTTTTTTTTTTTTGGCTGAACTGCATGCCATTGTGTTTCGGTGCATCAAATAGCATAAGGTAATTACGGGACATTAAATAGCAAAGGTAGAAAATTCAGATGAAAATAAACTTAACAATAGAATAAGAGGGGAACAAAAACTGATTAAATGGTGCATAAGCTTAAAAAGTCTTTAATACGATTTTGTTTAACTAAGTCGAAAGTTCAGCAGCTGATCTAAAAAGAAAGTGCTTGAGAACTGATACTTACTGGCTCTACTCCTTAGCCAATTATCCATCCATCGATTCAATTTGTGGCGATAACTTGTGGACATACTTGATTTTACTAATAACCAACAATACTAATCTGTTTTAATTTCTAGGCCTGGTTTATTTTTGTGAATAAAAAACAAATATTAACCTTTGCATTTACCACTTGATGGAATATTTATGTGTTCAAAGATTTAATTGAGATTTCTTTTCCGGCGTTTTTGACATCAACGACAATCGTAAATGAACTGATTCTCAAATATCCTAATTGATTCCATCACATGTGAATGAAAAACATTTATTTCTATATACAAACAATTGTTTTGCAGGAAATGAAGTAAGTCCCTACTGGAGCTTACTTTTGACTTTTGTTATGTAAATAGATATTCAAACGACCACTGTAACCATGAAACAAAGGTAATGAAAATTATACCTTGCCTTTATCTTTCCCCTGCATCTCCCTCAGGAATAATAAATAACTATAGTATTGCAAGTTTGAGCTAAGTAGAAATTTTATTTTAAATTTCTTTTCACTGCACCCATGCCAGTAATTAGAAATTATGCAATTCAAATGAGGCTCAAAAGAACAGTTTTACATCCAACAACATACTTTTGTTTTATTTCTGGTTTAACCTAAAATGGAACTTGTAAATGAGGCAGAATCAGTACTATAGTTGCTAGAGTCCCTGCATGTTTTGGAAGGGATATAATTTTGTCTTCTAATCATTTATTCCTCTGTACATATCTCCAGCACCTTCTTAGTGTTGTTATTTATATGTAATATCTTATGTGAAAAAACTTCCCTGTTTAGCTATTCAAATAGACCAATTTCCGCATTGGAATCAAGTGATGATTCAAGCTTTTTGAAAATAAAGTTAGTCACATTAAGTATGTGAAAAGAAATGTGCATTGGCTGGTGGTGATAATTTTATCCGAAGAATGTTACGATCAAGAAGTGAACCCTTTGTTTGGTCAAACTTCAATATCTCTCATTTCATGAAGTCTTTACCATTATCGGCCATGTTATGATTTCTATGTTATTCCATAAACTATTCATGACCAGGTACAAAACCAACTATTCTTGACTGTGCATTCCTGTTTCCCAGAATGACTGTACCATTTGGAAAATACTCAACTTTCAACAGGGATGCATCATGTTTTGTTCTGCGTGTAAATAGGTTTCCCAGAATGACTGTACCATTTGGAAAAATACTCAACATCCACAGTGGAAATTTCATAATCTTTAAAATCTTGTAGAACTTTGTTCCTCGGTGCTTGTTTATATGAAGTGTAAATATGCAGTGAACATTTATCAGTTTTCTAATATGCTTTTCATGTCAAGGTGCATCTTTGTTTTCAATTTATAATTAATATTAGTTGACGCTGATTCTACTCCGGTCACTACTATTTCTGGTTAAGTAGTAAATTACATTATCATTTCTCATTCCCACTCTACGTCAAATGTTTCTACCATATTTCCTTTTTTATGGAGGGTTCCCCTTTCCTGAATATTGCAATAGCTTTCAGAGAATAAAATGGTTTGTTCCATGCAGAAAGTTATTGTTTGCTGAAATTGAAGTTTGACAAATGTAGCTTTATCTGATAAACCTTTCCTGTGTAATCATGTAGCTTTGTTTGGTAAACCTTTTCAAAGATAGGTGATTCCTAGGAAGCCTGCTTTCGTTGATGTATCTGTGTATTATAAAAAGATTGATGTATCTTTGTAACTATTTATATTTTATATTCTGTAAGAGTTATAAAATGTAACCTCAATTTCTGTTTTTCAGGTTCATTAAATGTGTACCACAGTCGGCACGCTTCAAGGAAGAACAACGAAATAGACCAGATCATGCTACAAGGTAATAAACTAGCGGACATATTCTTAAAGTAAATAAATAACATTAGATACAACAAGTTCAGTACAATTCAATATTATTTGGGCTGGTTGTCTCTTTTGAACTAAACTGCAAATTAGATGTTTTAGATCATGTAAGATCAGAAGTGTTACTTTGATTATAGGTGTGTTGTGCTTAATTTCTTTGTTCAGCTCATTAGGTTCAACGTTTAAATAATGGTTAAGGCAATGAGTGTCAATTTGTAGCAGGAAAAAAAAAAAAAAAAGGAACTCTGTGCTTATTCTAGAGGTTTAAAGGCACTATTGAAGCAAGAGATGAACAATATTGGAAAAATAGTTAGCTACCAAACATTCTCAGTACTTGAAGATTTCGTTGTTTACTTCGATTGATTAAATCTGAAACTATTAGTCACTCCTTGCTGGATGTTTGTTGACTGAAAATTCTTGTGTGCTATTGAGGTAGTTGAGAGTTGAACTTATTTGCTAAGTGAATGAGTGTTACTTAACGATTTTGTGAACTGAATTGCATTTTTTAACAAGTATTTCAACACACTTTGATCTTTCTGAGAAGTTGCAAATGAGGTGAACCATTCAACTAGGTATAATTCTACTTTGAAAGGTGACGTTGAATATTAGAATTGAGGCTAAGTTTTATACCTATTTGAGTTGAAAATCCCACAATTTATGCTAAGCTCTGTCTGGAATTATTTCAGAATTGCCGCACGGCTCTTCGATTTCCTCCCTTTAAAACTTCCAAAAGAGATGGGCATCATGTACTTCTCCAGGATGACTACTGCCTTAAAAAATTTAGACCATCTAAATATTTTGTGAATGATTAGTAATACGAGCTTCAATGTTTGCTCAAACCACTGTGATTAGGGCATTTTACTCTTTTTGTATGCTTGGCCTTCTTTTTTTCAGGGAATGCCCAGATAAAACACTTGTTGCCAATTGTAGCTGGTAGAATCTAGATTTTATCCTCTTGTAGAGTCACTTTTGTCTTTCTAGCAAGCTCAACAATGTAATGGTAAACTTTGTTCCACAACAGAATGTACAGAGAATGAAGCATATTATGTTGATATTTAACTCAACGGTACTGCTTTCTTGATTTTTTACTCCTAAAAATTAAAACAAATTGGAAATTACCTTCCTGAAAGTCGAATCTCTTTTGCCCAATAATATTGCGAAATGGGCCATCTAGTATTAACATAAAATTGGAATTGTAGTCTTGATTCAACTTCAACAAATATAAAACGAAATCAAAAGGATTTTGCTTTTGGCATTTGTTGTGCAGAGAGTAAGTACTGTACAGTAGTGCTCCCCTGCGCCTTTACCTATAACGTAGGCTGCCAGGTGGCAAGTCTTAGGCTTACGTGGTAGACCGGATAAAGCGCGCCAAAAAGAAAAAAGCCCAAGTAATCCAGCAATTTGACAAATTTGGGCCCGTTTGGCCATGAGAATTTTCACTTTTTTTCTGAAAATGTTTTTTCATTTTTTTGCGTGGATTGTCCTTCTTTTGGGGTGGTCTTTAATTTTTGCCCCCCGAATTGATGGTTTTTAATATTTGCCTCTTGTAGGGAAGTTACGGATTCGGCTCGGGTTCGGTAAAAAAAAAAAAAAAAATCACAAGGCATAAGTTGGGATTCGCAATAAGTTGGACCCCAACTTATGCCTTAAGGCAAACTTTTATTTAAAATTAGGCCTTAAGACAAATTTCTGTCTTAAAATCTAATTTTTGCCCAAAGTTAAAGTTAGGCCTTAAGGCAGAAGTTCGCAAAATTTCAGCAAAATATTTTATTTTTTATTTTTACTTTTGTTTTTGCCTTAAGGTAGAGTTTAAAACTTAAGGCATAAGTTGGGGTCTACCTTATGCCCTGCGAATCCCAACTTATGCCTTACGAATTTTTTTAAAATTTTTAACTTAGCGGGTGTTCGAACCAGGAATCAAAGACGGACCTATGTCCAATTTTGTGGTGCTTCAGCACCCGTTAAATCCGAAGCAAATTAGGTATAGATATATAGAAAATATATGAAAATTGGGTATAAAAACACGAAAAGCACCCTGGAAACCAAAAACATAGATGGGTGCTTTGGTTTCCAGGCGAACTTTAAAGATTTGGGGGGCTGGGGAACCTGCGTTCGAACTTCCGCTTGGAATTTTAATTTATTAATTTAATGAGGCACCCACGACCTTAAATCTTGGGTCCGCACTGCATGAGGAACAGAACTTTAGCGAAGGGCAAAATTAAAGAACTGATTTGAGGGTAAAAATTAAAGACCAACTAAAGCAAATTGCTCAAAAATTTCACTTTATTTGAAAATGTTTTGTTTGGGGTAAAAATTAAAGACATCTTTGAAAAACGCTAAAAACCTTGTTTTCGCATTTTTTTTTTAAAAACTTTTTTCACTCTTATTACATTTAAATAACCAAAGATTTTTTTTACAAAAACTATAACCAAACACCACTCCATCTTCAACTCCAACTCAAAATTCCAAATAAAGTGAATAATTTTGGGTTTTCATGACCAAACGCCTACTTAAAATAAACTTTACTCCTTATGAAATTTGAGAAAGTAAAATGTCTTTTGACACATAAATTAATTTTATACGGAGTTTGCTTTTATTTACTACCTAATAATTAAATGAGTTTTTGTGATACTTATACATATCTTTTTATTTTCTTATTTCATACAAAAGAGTGGACTTTTTATAGTATAGTTGGTCCAAACTGATCTTGGCATTAAAGCTAAAATTGGGATGTTAAATTTAAGAAGTTTTCAAATAGGGAATTTTTTTTTTTTCTGGAATAGATTTAAAAAGGCGTCATATAAAATGAGATTAAAAAAAGTAGCAGAGTTTATTTGCAATACAGTGCAATGTCCGGTATTTAAATTATGCCGTCTTTTTTTTTTTTTTTAATTTATTTGAAGGATCAAGATACTTATATTAATATGAAGATAGGTACAGACTAATACTTGTCATTTGTCACATAGGGCGCTTTGATTACCTAAACTAGCAAGGAGACTACACACGTCTTCCTTTACATACTTTATCAAACACATGCTAGTGATGCAAGATAAAGTTGCGATCATCTTTTTCTACACTAGTATGAGCTTGCTCACATTGTCGGTTCTAAGCTTGAATAATGGAGAAGAGTTATGGTAGGTTGATCATCAGTGTAAAACTAACGAATTCATGATGATCAGTGAAGATTTATATAAGCGATTCCAACTTATCTGAGACTGAGGTTCCAACTCTATATCTCCAATCTCATTCAATTGACATTAATATTTACGTCTTCTTAAATCATTGTCTACTTTAAGTTTTTATTTCTCAGTTTAATATATATGTGGCCATGAAATCCATATTGTTATACGTTAAACACTCCATACATGTGTTTACATTTAACTTTGAATTGGTATAAAGGAAAGCATTGAAACTTAAATTGTTTATTATTTGTTGCGGTAGCATGTGGAGTTTTTCGTCTTTTTTCTTTTGGAATAAAATAGAAAATAAGTTGTCCAAGAAAATAATAAAAATATACATCGCATACAGTGACAATTATGTGTTTTTTTTCTTGATGAAAATAAATTCTTATTTTGCATGGAATAAAAAAAAAGTAGGCATATACGAGAAGTAATTTTTTCAATCTCGTAATTCCTTGGTATACTTTTTGCACCAGTAAGATTCTGAATTCAAAAAATCAAAAATTCAAAAAATCAAAAAGCAAATAGTCCCTCGGAATAAGACCATAAGTCAAACAACTAGTAATTATTACTACTCTTTCTTTAATTCAATTACCCAGCAATAATACGTGAATGTTTTAGAAGTAAAAGCCATTATCAGAGGAATGCAAGCTGCTCGACATCTTTTTTGTTCACAGTGAGCCACGAGTGCACTGAGATTTGCTGCTACGACCAAGGGCGGAGCTAGGTAGGCTCCAGGGGGTTCATCCGAACCTCCTCGGCGAAAAATTACACTATATATACAAGGTTAAAATTATTTTCTTATATGTATATAATAGATGATGAACCCCCTTGACTTCTTCAGTGTATATACTTCTTCATATTTTTGAACCCTCTAAGTGAAAATCTTGGCTCCGCCTCTGAGTCTACTACCCTGTTTGCTTTTATTAAAGGACAAGGTGCAAATATACCCCTCAACTTTGCAATTTAGAGCAAATATATTCTTCTTTAAAAAACAGGTATATGTATACCACATAAATATATCCTACAAAATTGTGCAAATATATCCCTACCGTTGCACAAATGGTGCAAATATACCCTTTTCGCTGACGGAATTATTTTTGTAAAAATCATTTAGCTTTTTTTTAATTAAATAAAATGCCACATGGCTTAAAAAAAAAAAAGTTTACCAATTTTTTTTTTTTTTGAGTAGACATTTTCTTCTAAAGCTACATGATAATTTTTTCCTGGTGGATCGGGTCTGATTCGTTAAAAAAATTATCTCCGTGACTTTAAAAAATTAAGTGTATTATTTTTTTTAAACCAAGCAAACCCGACCCACCAAAAAAAAATATATATGTGGCTTTAAAAAAATAGATTTACTTAAAACAATGGGTAGACTTTTTTTTTTAAAGTCACGTGCCATTTTTTAAATTAAAAAATAAGCTAAATGATTTTTACGAAAAGAACCCATAAGCGAAAAAGATATACTTGCATCATTTTATAATGCCAGGAGTATAAATACACCACTTTTTAAACAACAGGTATATCTACACTAATCTGCAAAGTTGAGCAGTATATTCACTCCTTATACCTTTATTAAAACTATCTTTGAATACATGTTCGATTATAACTCCAGAGCTGAGCTCTGGATAATTAAGTTTGTGGTTAACGTGGAAGTCACATTGGTTCTTGCTAGCAGTGGAGGTGTGGTTGGTGCAAGTGATGCAAACTGATACAAATTAACATTAAAACTTCATACAGATATAAATAAATCAGATCAATTAAGAGCAAATAAGTAGTTGGAAAATACAAATGCACGCAATGATTTGAGCCCTAAGTGTCTCGGTTGATTAAAATGAGAATGCTGTCAAATTACAGAACCTTCCTCAGTAACACCTATAACATCATGTCTGCGTATACAGTACTTTTAACCTGTCTTTGATATTCAATAGGATCCGAACTTAAATACAAAATCATCTGCCGTTTTGCAAATACAATAAACAAATAAGCAGTCTACAGACATTCTAGATCGTCCACCGTCTGAACCCTCTCAGCCTGTACCTTTGAATTTGGCATCATACTCATACGGTTGCTGCACAACAGGAAAAATACATTCAGAAGAGCATTTATGGATTGGAAGAAGAAGCAGATAAGGACACCAAAATGCACGGAGAACTTAGGCAATTACCAAGAATATGGCTGAAATAGATCTGCCAGCAAACCATCTCTTGTGCATAGCTTGTTGAGCACGAGATGCCGCTTCGACACTATCAAACCGCAAGTACACATAACCAGAGGTATTCCTGCCAAAACACACATCAAGGATCAATAGCTGACAAAAATATTAATTTAATTATGTAGCCAACCGGAATAGCTGATTATTGGATCATGGTATCTGTGACAATAAGATTTTTCTAACAGGAATAAAGAACTAGCCACTAAAAAATCAATAGGTGATTCAACAATCAAATTTGAAGCCTTATCAGAGGGACCGGAACATGTCATGGTTTAGTTTGATTGTCAAGCTAAAAATCTACTTGGTCTTCCCCTTTTTTTAAAATATCAGAAGCAAGAGTTTCTTGCTGTATAGTATATTTAAAAAAGACCACCAAGAAGAGGAAAAGGATAATCCCATCCAGAAGTAATCAATCATAAACAAATTAAAGGATCTGCCAAGCAAAGAAATGAAAGCATTTTAGAAGTCAAAACAGCTCAAAATTCGACATCATATAAATTAACCACATACTTGTCCACGTGGATATGCTTGACCCTGCCATACTTCGAACATTCCTCCTTTACATCATCTTTAATATCCAAATCAAATTCTGGATCCGTCTGCATCACATATTTGAAAGATCAATAATAATGAACCTCCCTATCCTTGATGAGTCAGAAATCTGATGTTAAATATAAAATTCCAGTGACAAACCTCAGTTGCAGGATCAAACATGTTTTTTAATAGCAAACATTCACTGGGAATTCCAATGGGTTCAGGAGCCATGGAAGAAATGACTTGTGTTGGGAGCATATTCGGAAAAGCTGTTGCACCACCCATTGGCATGCTCATTGCTGGCTGAGCTGCTCCATTAATTGCAGGAACTCCAAGTGCACCTGTAACACTGTAGATGAAAATTTGAGCATTAGATTTGCACGCAAAACATGCACCCCCCCCCCCCCCCCCTAAAAAAAAAAAAATCCCCGCGGAAAATAGGAAAAGGAAAACAGAAGAGCAGCCCAAAAGAGGGAGAAAGATGGACAAACCCTGAAGCAACACCGCTGCGGTCCAATTTTGCCATAAGCATGGCCCTTGACTGAGCATTCAATGCCTGGAATATAGAAAAATGATTCAGATGAGTGTGCACCTTATGATAGAGAAGGCAATGATAAGCAAGTAGCAACCTACAGTTTACATATGGCAACTTTTTTCCTATCTCGGCGCAGTTTAATATCAGAGAGGATGAATTCATCAGATTTCTAATCTAATAGACATCCATATACAGAGTTACCACAATGAAAAAGATAAAATATACATTTTCGTCAATTTATAATAAAGAAAAAGAACTTCCTACTAATTTTTACACTATAAATGAAATTAGGCCATTGCTTCCTGAGCAGCTTCAGAATGGATTAGTCTAAGAAAATACAAGTTCAAACCCCTACACATCATACTTCCTAGAATGGATGAAATCAGATCACTGCTATTTTGAGCAGTTTTGAGGATTGTTTAGCCATAAGCGAGAGATTTATACATCAACTAGCAAAGGGAGCATTCAATGTGTGTGCAATTAGATAACTACTTTTTACAAAGCGGTATTATAAAGAATGAAGCATCATCCCACAACTATATCTCGTTCAGCTTTAGCACATGTTCCACACATAAATTTCTGTTAAAACTATAGCATGATAATATTGAAGAGATTAAATAGCACTTCATTTGTTGCACTTATATATGAGTGTGTTCGACATGCTACTTGACTTTGTACATTATATTTGAGGTAGTGAAAGGATATTAGAATGATGATAGAAAAGTTATTTTGGTATTGCAAACATTGTATCAATGTTGAAAATTCAACTAGTAAAACAAAAATTGAACTCCCGAGAAGTTGTGGATATTGCATAAAAAAGTATTATCTTTGGGGCGGTGCTAAAGTTGCACTTTTTTTTGCATCCCTAAATGAAAGGAGTGTCCTGTAAATAGGTCAGCAAGAGTAGTTCCTTTAAGAACTAAAAGCTTAAAGGAACAACTAATACATTATTTCCTAGAACTTGTAAGAACAAGAACTAGTCCTGTGAGCTTATGCAGTGAGCGTCGATGTTAAGGATCCTTTAATTCTGAGCGAGGGCTTGACCCGTAAACTAGCATAGAATTCTGCTTTACGATGCTCTAACACAAAATTAGAGTTCTCCTAGGAGAAGAAGATATTACTCACTGAAAACAACATAAACCAGATGCATAAAGGAAATCAATGCAGACCTTCCTAGCATTGATAATGGCTCCTAGTTATAATCTGTTCTTTTAGCATTGACCCTTCAGTATTATGCTTCGGGTGTGTTCATGGTACAGTTTGGCTTTGTTTTCATCTAAACCGAAACCAAACCAACCATGTCGATTTGTAAAATGTACAACCCAAACCAAAACAAATAGAGTCGTTTGTTTTATTTGGGTTTGGTAGGTTTTTTCAGTTCTTTTCCACATGAAATACAAATTAATTTCATTCATTCAATCTACTAGAGCTAAAGACAAAATTTCTCACATGTCTATCAGTCAATGTTAAGCAAAAAATGAACAAGTTGATCAACCTATTATCTCTTGAAAGTGTGTATATGTCATAAATCTATTAAAAGCGTATATATGTCAGAAATCTCACTACAAGACACGACAATTATTCACTTTCGTACATCAAACCACCTTACATCCATAAATATTTTCAAACATATCTAGCCATCATGATTTAAACAATAAACAAATCACTTTTGGATAACTTCAATATAACAGATTAGAATACACAAGAAAGGATCATAAATACGTAAACAACTTTTTATGGTTAAAATATATGAAGCATCTTTATCAAAGTAATTTTTTTACGATCATAAAATTCATATATTAGCATATATTTATATCATCAGTTTGGTTCGTTTTTTCTTGAATACCGAACAAACCCCACAAAAAAAAAAAGGAAAATAGCAAGAAGTGAGACTAGAAGCTATAATGATGATCGCTTTTCTCCGGTCATGTCTAACACAAACACATGGATAGGACTTTTACCAACTCCGTCATACTCATAATTTCTAAAGTCCCGACCTACTAAAGGGAAACGAAGGCTAAGGCTTGCAAGGTCTTTCAATATAATGATTTAAAAGCAAACTCACCAAGCCCCCTCCTTCATCATCATCAAAATCTGCAGTTTTAGCTCCAGCATCTTGTACTCCGACATGTTCAGTAACGGATGAAACCTGCATTGAACCAAAATGGCCAGTCAAGGCTTAGCAATACTGTCATCCAACAGTATTCAGAGAAGCAAGATCTACAGGGACAAATAACGTCAACAAGCTCAGTCTGTCGACATACCTTGATGGTGCGACCCGCAATCTCAAGCTTGCCATTCAAACTTTGAGCTGCCTTTGCATGTTCAAGTTGAGCAAACTAAAATGAACCCAAATTGAAACGTAAAGGTGTTACTAAAAGCAATAAAATAATGATAAAGAATATACATTAGAGAGAAAAATATTGCAGTCCCCAAAATACTGACTTGGACAAACCCAAATCCTTTGCAATGTCCTGTTTCGGGATCTGTAGGTAATTGTACAAGCTCTACTGGCCCAAAAGCTTCAAAAATCTGAACACACCAGGCATAACAGAATGCAATCAGAAACAGAAAACAAAGCTTAGTCAAAGATGGGTCTTAGCAAGGGCATTGGAAAAGTCAGTTATACATGCTGAAGAACAAATGTTATTGAGGAAATAAAGTACAGGCAAACCCATATATTGGTGCGTGTATCCAATACTTCATTTATAAGAAACAAAAAAGTCCCTATTAACTGAAGCATTTCATAGAGACACCCATATATGTGTTTGCCTGAACTTCATTTCCTCTATAACTACAAGTCAAGGTAGATCAGAAACGCAGAATATTGTGTTTAAGCATCCACCATTATGTATTGCACATGACAAGTGTCTATTCTAGTGCTTCGTTATTATACGCGGATAAAGAGATGTTAGTCTTGTTACCTGTCTAAGCTGTAACTCTGTCATGTTAAAATGAAGATTTCCTACATAAAGTTTTCTCTCTGAGGCAGCATTTGGCCCTACCAAACCTGATGCACCAGCAGAAGCGGTTGACTGAACAAGGTTCTTTTCAGCTTCAGAAGGTTTTACCATGACTGGTTGGCCAAATAGCAAGCGACCAGATAAAGCAATAGCCATTGGCACAGACATAGCATCATAAAACTCAATGTACCTGCATAGATACCAATAATTTATTAACACAACTGAAATAACAGCACAGATGAGGAATTAGACTACATCATCGCAGAACCGAGAAGCATAAAGAGGTATCCTGGTTAGGCAGAGAAAGGACATGACAGCCTCAGCAATGGTAGTACATGGCCCTACTTCCCTAGAACAACAATATATGACCAATGCCAATCAGATCAAAACCGTACTTGGAATTCTGAGAAGAAAAAGATAAGGAGAGCTCAAGAACCATCTCAGAATTCCGCGGAGGTAGAGAAACATAGCCCAGGGTCCCACAGACATGTCAGTAGCCCTTATGCAGATGCATTTGAAATCATATGGTTTAGCATCTGATTCACATCAAAATAAAAGTAAATGCTCTCAGGACCAATTACTGAAGTATTGTATTATGTTTATAATTGGTATTTTTCTACAGACTAAATCTCATAATTATTAACAACTTTTTTAAATGGATCTCATAACTATAACTTCAGATGACGCAATCTTGGGATTCAACTCAGCTAAAATTCACAGTACTTGAGAATCCAAATAACCCTATTCTTTTCACAAGTAAAATCCAAGTAACCTTTGCTCCACCAATCATAATGATTGATCAGGAATACTCCATCAAACATAATGATTTCCAAAGAAGTCAAAAATGCATGTTTACAATGACAACTACACCTCAATCCCTGACTTGAGGTCGGCATAGTCCAAGTCGATCTGCTTGTACCCACTTTATTCCAAACCCAAAATATTTCTCCCTTACCCGGACTTGGAACTGGAAATGTGTGTTAACAATCAGAAATTCATAGAACAACCAACCAAAAGGAAGATCTATAAAAAGCAAAAACAGTTATGAGAAACACAGTTTTTCTAAAGGCAGGGAGTAAAGAGGCCACACAGAAGTCAAAGGAACAAATCAAGAATATGGTTTAGTTGCAAAGCAGCAACTTTGTGAACCACCGTAGTAGACAAACAACACCTAAGTGTGAATTAGGAAGCTTAGCATGCCCAAATGCTACAGTCAATCAAATATGGTTAGCATCTCCCTCCAAAAAGAAAGTAGCACTACCGTAATCCTTGGGACTTTCAGGAGTATTTGCGAAGCAAGATGCACATTAATTTACTTAAGAAAGAAATAAAGAAAAATTACACGCAAAACTGTAGGGTAGTGAATTTGAATGACATACCCAACTCCTTTAGATCGCCTTGAATTCCGGTCCATGATTAACCGCACATCCCTCACCTAGAAATGTATAAAGGAGTGTCAAAAAATAGAAATCTTGATAATAAACTGAATTTAGAGGGCCTTTTGGTACACTCATACTATATACACCACAAGACCTGCAATAGGTCATGCATAAAATCATCAGTTATTACTTGATCAGACTATATTGATCATCCAATCAAGTATAGAATCTTGAGACATGAGAATGTAATTAAGCTACCTGATACAGAAGGCAGAGAGGCAGTTACTGCAACACCAAGGAGATGCATACAGCATGCACTAATAGTTTACGGAAGTAGGGTCAAGCGAAGAACACAAATCAATTTTTTGCTCCTAAACATGAAGTATCATATCAATTCTAGAGGACCACAAGAAAATGAAATTCTAGGACAAATGCAAAACCAGCACACATGGATCGTTAAACCATAAATTGATCAGCAGCGTAGTTCATTTACCGTGAAGGAAAATGAGGACCGAGTGAACTAACCTTTCCTGCTTGTGAGAAGAACTCATACACATCCCTTTCAGTTGCCTTCAGGGGCATCTATAAAAGTGCAAACCAAATAAATCAGAAAATGGACCTTTTGTTCGGATAAATCACCTAGTTTGAAATGATCAAGTCTGTAGATGAACAAGGCAGAAACAAAGACACCAAAACCATCTACCTGGTAAGCGAAAACAGTTCTCTGGTCCCTTTCTGGATCAGCTTCTGGTTCTACTTTTTCTTTCTTCTCCTTGAATCTCCTGTATAAATGACTCGGACCATAATGAGAATATGTATGGCATAGATCATAGCATGGAATTATTTTAAACATGACTTTGTTAACCAGCTAGAGTTCATGCAGACCCTTGCTTCCCTATTTCACAAACTATACAGCATATTGAAGCAAATCAACCGTTAAATCGCATTTTCTCAGGGTTAGTAAAGACCGGAAAAGTATGACGCTCTGGTTATAAAATTTAAGTTACACATAGTAGGCTGTGGGTTTTCATTTACAGTATTTTGTGTAACACCTACTACATTTGAAGGTAATCAGCTACTGTAAACTTCAAAGTTTAAACAAACTTGCATAAATACATGGACATGCTACAAATTATATTAGGACATGATGAATCACCATCCTCAAAAATCTCCCTCGCTGTGCTAAATTTCACCACTTATCAATTAGATAGAGTAGTTCCTGCAGCAGGAAAGATCATCAAGGCAAGCCCCTTCGAGAAAAATGTGGATAGAAGTCAAAAACATTCTATAGTTTTAAATAAGCTAGTTGAAAATGCAAACTTCATTTATCTCCTTCATTAGCTGAATATAATATTGCATCTCCTCATAAATGCTCGAGACGCCAAATGAGTTCTATCTTTTATATCTAAACAGGAAGCAACTAGAATTCCAAGCTCCGGTGCAACACATCATTCCCACCGACAAAGAAAACAAGTATAAACGGAGCAAATTCTAGAAGATAATTTAAACTTTTGAAGCATCTCCAAGTATAAACTTCAAGTTAAGAATATGAATGCAGTAAGTGTTGTGACATTATTCGCTTCCCAGCACCAAAATTTTGAGACTTTTCCCTGCTTTCACAAAAAAGAGTCACATATAGGGTTAATGAATTTTCGTCTTGGTACAGAAGAAAAAGTTGAGAAACTGATACAGCCTCACACCATATGCGTTGCCAACCTAGAAATTCAATACATCATTTGTCAACATCTCAGACCAGATGTAAAAAAAAAAAAAAGTAACCTTAAATCCATCAATGCAGAAACATTAGAAGGATTCAAGAGTGAGTGAAAATCTCAAAGGCCAAAAAGAAACTTAACAGACCTTATCATACTCAATATATGTGGGAATAAGCCACTTCTTGAATCAAGCCTTGAAGGGTTTCCGCATTGTTAGGCCATTAAGATGTGCAAACAATCCATCTACGATTTCAACCCAAGTCAGAATATTACATTCTTTGTGGATAAACTGACACTTTTTTACGCACTTAGACCAGTTTAACTAGTCTTTTCTTAGACCACTTTAAATAGTCTTTTCTTAGACCACTTTAAATAGTCTTTTCTGTTTGAATCCACTAGAACTCAAAAACACTCAGCAGAGTGTGTTCAGCACATACTTAAACTCAGCCATTACCTGATTTTCTGTTTTTTGGGTTACAACAGCAGTCAACAGACAATTCTAGTAAATAAAATTCATCATGGACAAGCCAATGATGTTGGTAAGGACCAAAAGACATGACTAGTAACTGGTACAAAGATAAAACGTTGCACATAGCAATTCTAGAAAGAGTAATTTGAGAAATGAAGAAGATGAGATGCAAATACTGATCAATCTTTTTCACTTCCGCAATGCCTTTCATCACGTTAACATCTACTCCCTCCATCCCAGTTTATGTGACACTCCTTCATTTTTAGTCCGTCCCAAAAAGAATGACACCTTTCTATTTTTAGTAACCATTTACCTTTAAGTATTCCATTTTACCCTTAATGATATGATCTATAGCCACACAACTATCTAAGGCTTACTTTGGACCACAAGTTTTTAAGTCTTCCTTCCATAGTTAAACCCCGTGTGCCAGTCAAACACCTACACATAAAGTGGGACGGAGGGAGTATATAATTGCAGTTGCCAGCCATATAATGATATACCTTGGAAACTATTCTCCAATCACTACCGCTTGAACTAATAATTATCATCGAAACACTAATCATATAGCCATAAACTCAAATTTGTCAAGAATCAACAAACAGCAACACTTCTAATACGACATGTGACTAACAATTTAAAATAAGCTGACATCAAAGAGAGCCTTTCACCACATTAGCAGCTACATAATTGAAAACTACTCTCCAATGACTACAGCTTGAATTAACAAGTATCATCAAAACACTAATCATTTTGAAATAAACTCAAATTTGTTAAGAATCAACGAACAGCAGCACTTGATATGAAATGAGCCGTTACCCTTCTCTTTTTTTTTTAATTTTGTCCGTAAGTATTATCTAATAATCTTATTTTATCCTTTACCCTACCTTCTCATAGTAGCTCTATCCCGTACCCTACTTTTTTTGTCGGTTTATCCTTAGATTGCTAACATTATGTAACAACAACAGGATACGATACAATCTATCCAAACGTTGTACTCATCAAAACAATACGATATAATACAATACATAATAAACAATATGTAACATGACATGAGACTAACAATTTAACAATAAGATTAACAGCAAAGAGTATTATATCACCTGCTGTCCCGTGTTTCAAAATCACGCTCGGCTTCTCTCAACTCTCGTTCAATCCTCGATCGACTCCTGCTCCTCCTTGACCTCTCCCTCTCTCTATCCTTTTCCTTCTCCTTCTCTCTCTCCTTATCGCGCTCCCTATCCCGATCTCTACTCTTCCTATCCCTATCCCTATCTCTTTCCTTCTCTTTCTCCTTATCCTTATCTCTCTTCTCCCTATCACGGTCACGCTCACGGTCCTTTGAGCTTCGTTCTCTATCTCTCTCCAATTCCCGGTCTCTACTTCGATGCCTCGACGACCTTTCCCTGTCTCTATCTCGTTCCTTATCCTTGTCTCTTATGCTGTCGCTGTCGTTGCGAGACTTTTTGCTGCTACGGCGCTCTCTGTTTTCATCATCGACAGCGTGTTCTTCGCTGCCGTCTCTATCTCTTCGGCGATAGCTTTTGTCGGTCTTCTCCTTCTCAGCGCTACTGTTGTTATTCTCTTTGCTCTTCGTTGAAGTACCGTTTGTTTCCTCAACAGTCTTCTCAAGATAATCGTACTCGTCGAACTCCATTTTGCGGTTACGCCGATTGGCTCGGTGTGCCGCCGGTGAAGTAGTACTGGTTAGGGTTTGACGGAACTCTTGAGATTAGGGTTTTTGCGACTGCTTTGAAGCTGAGAAGCTTCTCGAAATAAGGTGTTTGTACTTTGTAAAGGGGGATATTTTTCAAGTTTTAATATCTTAATTTGTTTAATTGAAAAAATGGTCTCTTACGTTTGAGGTAGGTTTAAAACAGTCCCACTGAACAAGTAAAACACTATTACTGGAAAAAAAAAAAAAAAAAAGGTTAATGTTATAAATATTATTATAATATTATAATGCCTCATCTTTAGGAATTTTAGGTTTGTAAAGTTTGATTTCTGCACCAAGTCAATTCTCTCCTATAAATGTAGAGTTCTTTCTATCAGATTTCATCCTTCAAGATAAATAAGTTAACTCTCCTCTTTCTTCTTTCTCCACAATATTCTTCTTGCTTTATTATTTTATAACACGTTATCAACGAGACTTAACTAATTGAGGAATTGACGCTTATCACGTCCACTAATTAATCATTCACAGGTATGATTTGCCATATTAATTTCTTGGTTATTAAAATATTCAGATGGTCGTGTCTAGCTTTGAAAGCCGAAACTCGTTACAATGAAAGTCCACTAGCTATAAATCGGCTTCCCACGAGGTAAGTGAAATCATTTCCTTAGCTTTATCTTAGCAAGTGCATTTTTTATTGCCATGGCTACTGCTGAGTTATTTTATTTAGTATTCCAGTTTTGGAAAATTGACAAGAAAAAAGGCATCCAATACATTGCTATTGTTGTGTTACGAAGTCCAATGCAGTGATAATATTTCTTTTCTTAAGTAAATTCATTTATTCATAGGCTTGTTGTGATTACAACTGAAGATGTGTTAGAGAAAATTTATCTACATCATATGTATGATCGATTTAGCCCTCAAGTAAGCAATATCTTGGTGTTAAATTCTAAGCTATTACAATTTGATATGCTTATGGCTCATTATTCGTATGATTGTGTTCCATTTCGAAGAATGAGAACTTTTGATATAAGCTATAAATATAGATCCATTCCGAAGTGAATGTGATAATATGTAGTAAAGCCTATAAATATAAACGTGCATTTGATTGTGAAAATATCATGATTCATCTCCGAGAAGAGGTAGAGTAATCGAGAAGAAATATTCTAATATTATATGTTTTACCCCGAAGTAGTAAACTCGAAATTTGCTCCGAAGTAGCAAAACTGCGGACCCTACTCCCGAAGTAGTAGAACTTTGAACTCAACTCCCGAAGTAGTATATCTTTGAAATCTACTCCGAAGTAGTAGAACTTTGAAATTTACTCCACGAAGTAGTAAGACTTTAAATTTTACTCTCGAAGTAGTAAATATTTAAACTTTACTCCCGAAGTAGTAAAACTTTAAACTTACTCCCGAAGTAGTAAGACTGCGAAAATAAAGCGGATAAATATTATCCTATTTTTGTACATGTTTTTACTTTGGAAACGAATTGTCAAGTACTAATCTTGGTTGAGTTTAGACATACTGGACCTAATATCAAACTATGGAAGTCGTAGGACAAAGTACATGCCGTTAAAATATATCGTGGTTGAAAGTGTCTAACCGTTTCAATTCAATATCTTGATATCAATTGCAATTCTCAAATCCTTTGGTTTCAAACGTCAAATTTATACTATATTTGGAATTGGCTAAGGGTTTTATGTGTAACTTTTGAAATTGATATAATATCTATATTTGTTAAAAGGAAAAGGCATCTGATTAGCCTTATTTTTATTTGCAGTGGAACTCATAAATTGCCTTCTTTCACTATATTAAACAGGAATATATTTTTGTCCCTTCCCTTTGCTAGTTTGGTCATATTATGAGAACTTATTCCTGTTGATTATTAATTTGGTATTATATGCATGTTTATGGAAAGTAAGTTGTTAGCAATTTGTGGCGGATATAATTAGTTAACTAGAGATTTTAAAGTTGTCAGCATTCGGAAATTACTAACATGTCTTGGTATTACGTAACTTACTACTAAGGAATTGTTCTATATGTATTTTGGTGGTCTACAAGTATCGGTATAACTTTTGATAAGTAGAAAAAGTTTGGGAAATATATTAAAAGCGGATTCAGAGAAATAATGAGCTATTGAAAATTATGTATAAAGCTCTCTAAATGACCAAGTTTTATTCCCGAAGTGAATGAAGAAATACCACAACACCTCCCGAAGAGATAAAATAGCAAAAGATATAGATGTTATTTTGTGGTATGAAGGTCATTGCGCACGTACTTGTCGTACGTCAAATTATCTTGGATACTTTTATTATATATCATTCCAAGGCAAATGAAAAAGATTTTATAGAATATTTTCTATTATAACCACATTGATAGCATGATTAGTTGTTATTGATTTCCCTGAAGGAAATAACAAATTCATGTATTTTTCTTGATCGAGGATGTAATATTTCTGTGGTCACCGCTAAGATCCAAAATATTCAGACGTTAATAGCAAATCTCCCTGAAGGAGATGTTTGAAATACTGAAGTTTAGAACTTAATGTTTAATCATTTATAAATTGTATTGTCTTTAGATGTCCATTTAATTACGTTTATTTCATGACACCAAAGGAAGGTGTCTAACTAAAACTCTTTTATGATACCAACAGATGCTCGAGCAATATTTGGTAGTTAAAAATTAATGATCAAGGTCCAGAAGAGCCTAATCATTTGTCTACAAGTATCATGACACCAGTAGTGTCCGAACAATATGTGATTATGGAGAATAAATTAAAGGCTCCTAAAGAGCTTATATATTATTATATCATTCATCCTAGATTGTAATATTTGAAGGTGTGATGATTGAAACAAAAGTCCTAGTAAACCCGAAGTTTACTAAAGTAAATGACTATCATATTGAAGATTTAAATGATTGGAGGACTAAATATCTTCAAAATATCATAGTGGAAAAGAAATATGAATATGAAAGGTTACTCGATTTGTACAACAAATATAAGCATGATGAATTGCATGCCACAATAAACCAGAAGTTTATTGGTACAAAAATAATTCATGTCATAGTAAACCAGAAGTTTACTAAAACAAATAGCACATGGCATGGTAAACTTTGAAGTTTACTAGTATAGATAATTTTATCAGTTGGCATGAGCAATTTGGCCATCCGATTCAAATATGATGTGCAGATTGAATATTCGACATATATTGAAGAACTTGAAGATTCTTCAAGAATTTATTTTTGTTGCTTGTTCTCATGATAAGTGGATTATCTTGGCTAATGTTGGGATTGAATTTCCCAAATTTCAAAATATAGAAAAGGTGAATATGGGCCGTTCAATTGTTATGTGATGTCTTAAATAGATGCGTCGATAAGCATGATCACATGTGCGTTTATTGTCAACCTATCAGTTTGACATATGCAATGTTACTTGCTCAAAAATGATTGAGTTGAGAGCGTAATTTTCAGATTATGTAATCAAGATAATTCATCTTGTGAATGCTAGTTTATATCCAAGTTGGTTTGGCATTGAATGCCTCCGATAAAAAGCTAAACCATTGCTTATGAGAACAATGCTTCATGTGCTAAATTATGATAAATTTTCCCCTCACAATTGGTTCAGGGTTAGGAACCTGATATTTCCATCTAACAGTTTTTTATATGTGGTATACGATTAATTAATCTACCATGTGATGCATAAAGATGGATTCCCCCAAAGAAATGGGGTGTATGTTAGTTTTTCTAACATAAGGGGAGAGAATAAGGTCTGAGGAATATGTGATAAATTATATATCATTAGTATGATCCTCATTCAAAAGATAATTCTACTCAAATGCTAGAAGCACTGGCCTGTTGACCCAAAATTAATTTCTAACCCAGTGCAAAATGCTCTATTAAATTCATGTCCCCGAAGGACGAGTCTATAGCATACATGAAGTGTGGTAGACTAATCGGTTCCAAACGCAATAATCATGGAAAAGAAAGAGGAGCAAATGATCAATGATCATTATAAGGAGGCAATGTGCTCTTGAAGAGCCTACGACATAACACTTCATGAAACCTCATGAGAGGTTTAGGTACCTAAAAATAATGGAAGTGATGAGATCTCAATAAGTTATGTCACGTTGCGAACCGATACAAATGATATATCGTCGATGATATCTTTGGTACAATATAGCGCAATATTGTAAAAGATTGTGAGGATCTAAATTGGACCCATTTAATCTTTTTTAAATATTTACCGACTATTATCCGTTAGACGTGAAGTGTGAGGGGAAAATTAGTGTGGACTCACATTTAGAGGATTATTTTTATAGTTTTTACTATTTTTGATTTATTTATAAAGTTTAGTGTAGCTTTTTGAGGTGTAATTTCAAAAAATTTCTTACATTTTTAGCGTCTAGTGCAAGTTTTTGTAAAGGAGGATATTTTCAAGTTCTAATACCTTAATGGGTTTAATTGAAGAAAATGAAAAAAAAAAAAATGATCCCTTTTGTTTGAGGGTAGCTTTAAAATACTAGTACCTTATGTATGGTACTGATAGTTTTGGTCCTTTAAGTTTATCAAAAGTTGAACACTTTTAGTCTTCTTTAAATATTTACCGAATTTTGACCGGTAGACGTGAAATGTGGAGGGGAAAACGAGCGTGGACTCACATTTAGATGATTATTTTTGTAGTTTTTACTATTTTTAGAGTTTGATATAGCTTTTTGAGGTATAATTTCAAATATTTATTTAGTGTATAGTGCAAGTTTTTGTCAAGGAGGATATCATGTTTTAATATCTTAATGGGTTTAATTGTTAGTACTAGTTTTTTAACTCAAACTGACCCTAAAGTCTGGGGGTTGATATATTTCTATCCTCGTTACATAATAGTGAGAAGATAAAGAGCCCGTTTGGATTGGCTTATAAGTTGGCTTATGTCGTTTTATTTTTGTTTGGTGGCCATTGCCAAATTAAAGTCATTTGTGCTTAAAATAAGCTCAAAAAATAATTGGACCCATTTAACTTAGTTTATCTAAAGCGAATTATAAGGCGAAAACAACTTATAAGTAAAAAAAATAAGTTGACTACCCCAACTTATTTTTTTATATGTTCTTAAAATGTTTTAAGTTTATAAAGCCAATCCAAACGGGCTCAAAATCCCTTCTTATTTTTCATTGCCCAAGTCATCCTTTCAACTTGTACTTTGCAAAGGGGGATATTTTAAAGTTTCTTAATACTTAGGGCCCGTTTGTCCATGCGAATTATTCACCTTTTTGCGAAATATTTTTTCACTTTTTCACTTTAAGGTATTTGGCCATAAAAATTCTAATCCGGCCATAAAAATTTTAAATACAACTTGAAGTTGTATTTGAAATTTAGAAAATAACCAAAACTTGTTTGTCATTTTTTCCACTTTCAATACATTCAAACAACCAAATATTCTTTGCAAAAACTATAACCAAACACAACTCTATCTTCAACTCCAATTTCAACTCCAATTTCAACTCCAATTCCAAAATACCAAATAAAGTAAAAAAATATTTGGTTTTCATGGCCAAACGCCTACTTGATGTGTTTAATTGGAGAAATTGGAAAAAAAAAAAAGGTCTCTTATGTTTGAGGGTAGCTTTAAAATAGTTCCTTAAGTATGTACTGAATAGTTTTGGTCCTTTAAATTTGTCAAAAGTTATTTTAGTCTTCTTTAAATATTATTAAACTTTGTTTGTTCGACATGAAATGTGAGAGGAAAAATTAGCGAGGACTCACGTTTAGCAGATTATTTTTGTAGTAACTATTATTTTTAATTTATTTCTAGAGTTTGATGTAGCTTCTTGAGGTGTAATTTCAAATATTTATTTTATATTTTTTGTCTAGTGTAAGTTTTAGTAAAGGAGGATATTTTCAAGTTTTAATATCTTAATGAGTTTAATTGTTACTAGTTTTTTTTTTTAAACTCCAAATGCCCCTTAAGTCTAAGGTTTGCTCTATTTTTGTCCTCCTTATATAATGGTGAGGAGAAATAATCCTTTTTTGGTTTTCCGTTGCCAAAGTAATCCCTTATGTTTACAAAATATGAGCACTTTTGATCCACTCAAACATTTTTTTTTCCTCGTATGTGACTATGTATATGTTGATTGGATAACACAATTGATTAACACAATAAAACGCATATAGTAAATGGTATACTTGGTTGAATTTTGAGTTATTTACCTAAAGAATTAAGGATCAAGTACTCAAAGGTATAGCCTAATCGTCAATGAAATGTAAAGGAGGATATTTTCAAGTTTTAATATCTTAATTTGTTTAATTGGAGAAATGGTCTCTTATGTTTGAGGTAGGTTTAAAATAATACCTTAAGGGGTCGTTTGGTTGGAAACAAGTTATCCACGAATAACTTATCCAGGAATTGGTTATTCCACCCACCCACAGGGATAAAATAACACTACAATCCCGTGATAACTAATCCCGAGATTAGTTATACCGTGATTTTATCCCAACCAAACGTGGGATAAACTCATTTCAAATATAATCCCGGAATATTTATCCTTATCCCTCGTACGAAACGAGCCCTAAGTATGTAGTGGATAGTTTTAGTCCTATAAATTTATCAAAAGTGTACTCTTTTAATCTTATTTAAATATTTACCTAACTTTGTCAGTTAGACGTGAAATGAGAGGAAAAAATTAGCATGGAACTCGCAGTAAAAGGATTATTTTTGTGGTTTCTACTATTTTTTATTTATTTCTAGAGTTTGGTATAGCTTTTGAGGTGTAGTTCTTATATTTTTTTTAGTGTCGAGTGCAAATTTTTGTAAAGGAATATATTTTCAAGTTTTAATATCTTAAGGGGTTTAATTGTTACAACTAGTTTTTTTAACTCAAACTGCCCATTGGGTTTGAGGGTTGCTGTATTTCTGTCCTCTTGTATAATACCGAGCATGAGTAATCCTTTTTTCCTTTTCGCTGCCAAAGTAATCCTTTAAGTTTATAAAATATGAGCCCTTTTGGTTCACTCGAACATAACTATGCAACTTCCCTTTTGGTGTGTTTCGTATGATGGAAATTATTTTCCAAGAAAGAGTATCATATCACATGTTACCCCGTGATTCAAAGTCACGCTCGGCATCTCTCAACTCTTGGTCAATCCTCGAGCGACTCCTGCTTCTCCTTGACCGCTCCCTCTCTCTATCCTTCTCTTTCTCCTTCTCTCACTCCCTATCCCGATCTCCACTCTTTTGATTGGTATCTCGCTCTTTCTCCTTCTCCCTGTCTCTATCCCTCTCTTTTTCCTTATCCTTATCCCTCTTCTCTCTATCACAGTCATGGTCACGGTCTTTCGAGCTTCGTTTTCTATCTCTCTCCGATTCGCGGTCTCTACTTCGATGCCTCGATGACTTTTCCCTATCTCTGTCTCTGTCTCTCTCCTTATCCTTGTTTCTTATGCTTTCGCTGTCACCATGAGACTTTTTGCTGCTATGGCTCTCTTGGTTTTCATCATCGACGGCGTGTTCTTCGTTACCGTTTCTATCTCTTCGGCAATAGCTTTTGTCGGTCTTCTCCTCTACAGCGCTATTATTGTTATCGTTGTCTTTGGTCTTATTAGAAGAAGTACCGTTGGTCTCTTCAACAATTTTCTACAGATAATCGTACTCGTCGAACTCCATTTTGCGAAGGTGTTGCGCTTGTCAAGTAGTACTGGTTAGGGTTTGACGGAACTCTGAGATTAGGGTTTTTCGTGATTGCTTTGAAGCTGAGAAGTTTCTAGAAATAAGCTATTGTACTTTGTAAAGAAGGATATTTTCAAGTTTTAATATCTTAACGGGTTTAATTGAACAAAATGGTTCTTATGTTTGAGGTAACTTTAAAATAGCCCCTTAAGGAAGAAATGAAGACTTTTGCACTTTATGATTCAAAACAAGCATTAGATATTTATGTAGCCGTAAATCATCTCATAATGTTAAAATATTTATAAATATAGAAAGGTGACATTCTTTTTGGGACAAATTAAAAGTAAAGTGTGTCGGATAAACTGGGACAGAGGGAGTAAATATTACCGACCTTTGTGTGTTAGACATGAAATGTGAGGGGAAAGAATTAGAGGACTCACATTTAGAGGATTAGTTTTGTAGTTTCTACTATTTTTGGTTTATTTTTGGAGTTTTATGTTGCTTTTTGAGATTGTAATGTCAAATATTTTTCGAGTTTTAATATCTTGATGGGTTTAATTGTTACTAATAGTTTTTACCTCGAACACCCTTTTAAGCCGGAGGATTGCTTTATTTCTGTTCTCCTAATATAATACTGAGTATAAATAATCTTTTTATGTTTTTAGTTGTCAAAAGTAATCCTTTAAGTTTACAAAATATGAACACTTTTGATCCACTCGAACATAACCAAACAGCTTCCCTTCAATTGTTACTAGTTTTTTAAACTCAAACTGCCTCTTAAATGTGAGGGTTTCTCTATTGCTGTCCTCCTTATATAATACTGAGCAAAAATAATCTTTTTTTGCTTTTTGTTGCCAAAGTGATCCTTTAAGTTCACAAAATATGAGCATTTTTTGTCCACTCGAACATAACCAAACAACTTCCTTTCCATTGTTATCTAGAAGATGAGGTGCTATTTGGAAATAAGCTATGTAGTAAAAACTTGTACTTCGTAAAGGAGGATATTTTAAAGTTTTTTAATTCTTAATGTGTTTAATTGGAGAAAAAATAATAATGGTCCCTTATGTTTGAGGGTAGCTTTAAAATAGTACCTTAAGTATGTATTGGACAGTTTTGGTTTTAACACTTTTAATTTCCTTCAAGTATTTATCAAACTCTATTTGTTAGACGAGAACAATTAAAAAAAAATAATTAGCGTGGACTCACATTAGAGGACTGTTTTTATAATTTCTACTATTTTTGATTTATTTCTAGAGTTTGGTGTAGCTTTTTGAAGTGTAATTTCAAATATTTTTGTTAGGAGTATTTTTTAGTGTCTAGTGCAAGTTTTTGTAAAGGAGGATATTTTCAAGTTTTAATATCTTAATGGGTTTAATTGTTACTAATTTTTTAAACTTAAATTGCCCCTTAAGTCCGAGGGTTGCTGTATTTTTGTCTTCCTTATATAATACTAAGCAAAAATAATCCTTTTGTGTTTTTTGTTGCCAAAGTAATCCTTTAAGTTTACAAAATATGAGCAATTTTGGTCCTTAGCAAACTCTGAGATTAGGGTTTTCGCGACTGCTCTGAAGCTGAGGTGCTATATGTAAATAAGCTACCATAGTAAAAACTTGTACTTTGTAAAGGAGAATATTTTAAAGTTTTTAATTTCTTAATGTGTTTAATTGGATAAAAATGAAGAAAAAAAATGGTCCCTTATGTTTGAGGTAGGAGGGGCAAATGAGTGGGTGTGGGCAAATTGAAAATGGTTTGAACAAAAGCGTGTTGAGTTTCAACCCACCCATATTTCATATGGGTATGGTGATAAATGGGTTGGTTGGTTATGGGTCATCTCATATTATATGTGTAATATTATTTCAAGAGTAATGTTTATAACTTTTTCTTTGTCAGATTAAATTAAAATTTTCATATATTTATGATTAATCATTTTTTATAGAAAATTTCTCAATTTTTATAATCTTTTTATAAAAGTAAAATAAAATATATGAAAAGAAAATGTGTGTGTGTGTGGGGGGGGGGGGGGGGGGGGGGGGCGTGGTTCAAGGGTGGAAAGTAAGAAATTTTTTCTCATTTTTTACAAAAGTAAAATAAAATATATGAAATAGAAAATTTCGGGGAGGGGGGGAGGGGGGGAGCGTGGTGGTAGTGGGATGGGCAATATTAGTGGGTGGGATGTGTGGGGTGGGGGTAGGGGGACGGGGAAGGAAGTAAGGGGTGGGTGGTAGAGGATGGGGTGCAATGGTGTGCTTTTTTTTTTTTTTTTAATTAAAGCCACCATAAAAGGTGGAAATTTATTAATAAAATCAAACTGTACAAGCAAAGAAAGAAGAAAAAGGGGAAAAAAAAACTACGAAAATAGAAATGCTAAAACTATGCTAATCCTAATAACACCACAAGAGGAAAACCAATTAGTTCCAAGGCCTTGTCTTGCATCCATTTTTCACATCTACAAGTCTCACAGATGGAATGAATCAAGTACTTATGAAGTAGAACTTCAGGCTTTCGGTTATAATAAGCCTTTTCCAATAGAGTTTTCATAGGACTTGCACGCCTTCACCATATAAACCAAGCTCATAGATCGGCACAAAGACCGTCAGATTCGAAAATTCCTCATGCGCATACTGATCCATCAAAATGCTTGCACCTTGTCTAGCAATGCACCTTCTGTCTAGCACTTCTTGTATCCTTTGTAGTAGTACTGATCCAGCCTTTAAACTCCAAATCAATCCAATATCAGTCTAATAAACAACCAACTAGATATAGTACATCCTTCAGTAGATTGAACATAACATTAATACCACACACTGAAGACTGCACTATATTCAGTTTATTCCCTCCCTAAGTTTTCAAAACTGATCCTTTGTTCTTATTCTAATGTTTGGAGTTTGAGTTTTTTCCATGTTGATTATCCTTCTACCTGTTGATGGAACTTCCTGAAAATTATGAAACTGCATGGTACCTGCAAAATAAAAAACAAGGTTAGTGAAAAAAATCTGCCAAGCTGTTTCCTTCTCTTAGCACATGAGCCACACCAATCTGCTTTCCTTCTCTCAGCCTTTGAATTCTTTTAACTACCAATGATATCCTCCATGGCACTTCCCATATTCCATCTAATATCTTCTACATTGTTAAAGAATCAGTTTCTACTATCAAAGATAATAGCTGATGATCTACACAATATTGTATTCCATCTTCAATTGCAACTGCTTCAGCTATTGCATTAGTAGTATCCTCCAATCTTTTCCGTGCTGCATATACTAGATCTCCATTATGATCTCTAATACGTAAAAGTTGCTGAACTTGGTCCTGGATTACCTCTTGAGGCACCATCAGTATTGCACTTGTATTTCCCCCTTTCTAGTGGTAACTAGGTTACTTTCCTGTGGATAGCTTTCATTCTCAGGTTCTCTAAATATTGCACAAAGAAAGGCCACATTTTTGGAAACTGCTTCATGCCAGTAAATAGGCTTTGTGCCAATAACAATATACCTCTGTTGATCTCATAGATAACCTTGTTCACAAGTGATAGTACCTCCATGCCTCCTTGTATTTCTACCCTTCCAAAGTGGCCACAAAATGAAAGTTGGAACTGCTTGATATAAGATCTTCAAATTAGCTTTGACAGGAGTGTTCCACCATTTCAGGATTGCATGTTTTACCTGATTTAGAGGTCCTGAAATTCCAGCTGCATCACAATAATATTTCCAAACTTTGATAGCAAATGGACCAGTTAAGAATAAATGATCCATTGTTTCTTGATGACTGTGACAACAACAACATTTTGAAGCTACAGAAATATGCATCCTTTGCAATACCTCATCAACAGGTAATTTATAAAACCAAACTCTCCAAATGAGAAGAGATATTTTAAAGGGCATACCTTTGATCCAAAACCTTGAACAATAAGAGGAAACCTGCCTTTTTTGCCTTATGTACTCCCATGCACTACTTACTGTGAATTTACCGTAACTAGTAAGCATCTAATGAGGTTTGTCAATTTCCGAGGTTCAATCGATTTCACTATTTCCCAATGATCATCACAAAACTTCCATTATGATCTCCTTCCATTATCTCGCTAGATCTTCTACATTGTCATCCTTGTAAGCTTGAAACTGATGTTGGTCATTCAAAGCACCTATCTTCAACCAGTTATCATACCATATTGATGTAGAACCTTGATGAGGCTCCCATGAGATATGATGCTCCATATCATTCCTAACTTCTAACATATACTTCTATGTCTGAGTACCACCCTTCCATTGAACAAGAGTTGGTCTAACCTTCTTACAATATTTATTCCACATAAAGTTTGACCATAAAGAGTTACTTGTTCTAAACCTCCACCAAAGCTTTGAGAAAAGAGCTTTTGAAATATCATTCAATGATCTGAATCCTAAACCACCTTCCACTTTGGGATAACACAATTTGTTCCATTCAGACCAATGTTTACATTTACCATCTTCCTTTGTTTGCCAGAAAAATTTATTAAACAGTTTATACAACTCTTTGATGACACATTTGGGATGAACCATTGTTGATAACATATATAGAGGAATGCTTTGCAGCACATTGTTAATCAGTACAGCTTTCCCACCAAATGACAGTAATTTTCCTTTCTATGCTTGCAATTTATCTCTAACTTTCTTCATCACATCTCTATAGAATATCTTCTGTTTTCTTGCATGAAACATTGGACATCCAAGGTAGGTAAAAGGAAATTCACCTCTTGAGAATCATGTGATCTGCTGGACTTCATGCACCAGTTCATTAGATATTTTTTTATACATGTAGAAAGCACTCTTATGAACATTAATCTTTTGACCAGAAACAACTTCATACTCATGCAAAATCTTCATAATCCTTTGAATTGACCATTTGTCAGCAGAGGCAAAAACTATTGTGTCATCAGCATATGACAAATGATTCAGATTAGAACTCCATTTAGGCAATCCATAGCCCTTGTACATCCTTTCATCAAACAAACTATTTAAAGCTCTTGATAATACTTCAACGTGACCAAGATGAATAAAGCGAGGTGATAGTGGATCACCTTGCTTTACTCCCAAGATGAATAAAGAATGAAAGAAACCTTGTAGAATAAAAGAAACCGAGTCCGACCATTAATGAGGATTGAATACCAATTATTAGCTATAATTCTCCAAATCATATCCATAAACACATCTGAAAATCCCATCCTCTTCATCACCTGAATCAAATACTTCCAAGAGACCCTATCATATGCCTTTGCCATATCTAGTTTGAGGATCACATTTGCTGGTCTTCCCCTCTTTCTAATATGTGCAACAACCTCTTGAGTAAGTAACACATTTTCTATAATATTCCTTCTTTTTACCAAACCAGATTGGTTATGAGAGATTAAGGAAGGCGGAATAGATTCCAATCTGTCATGAATAACTCTAGTAATGATCTTGTTGATGAAGTTGCTTAAACTGATAGGCCTGAGATCAGAAAAGTTATTAATAATTTCCTTCTTTGGTATTAACACCAAGTTAGTGTGAGTGACAGATTTTGGAAGAGTTTGACCATCAAAGAAAGCCTTAACTACATTGTATACATCTGCACCAACAATGTCCCAACATTTCTGATAGAAGATTCCTGATAAACCATCAGGGCCACATGCACTATCACCTGCTAACTCAAATACAACTTTATGCACTTTCTCCAAAGATGGCATAAAACATAATAGATCATTTTGATCCTGAGTAACAACTTCCTGCACATGCTCTAAGATGCTGTAGTCTGATGATGTTTGCTCAGAAGAGAATTGTTGCTGATAGAAATCTATAGCTGCTGTTAAGATCTGATCCCTATCCTCCAACCATGCACCTTCATCATTCTGTATTCTATTAAGTTGCATTCTCTTCCTTCTTCCCTTTACCAAGCTGTGAAAAAACCTTGTATTTCTATCTCCTTCTGATTGTCATTTAACACCAGCCTTTTGTTTCCAAAACTCTTCTTCAAAATGCATATGTCTTTTGAATTCAGCTTGAGCTTGTTGCAAAACCATTCTATTAACTTCAGAGGGGTCCTCTTCAAACAACTGCTCTTTGATCTTAACAATATCCTCTCTAATGGTTAATTGCTTAAAGATATCATCAAAAGTCTCTTTACTCCATACTGATAGAGCAGCTTTCAACTTCTTCATTTTTAACTTGAAAGTAATAAAAGCATCTCTAACAAACTCGGTACTCCAATGTTGCTCCACCGTATGCAAGAAAGACTCACGATCTACCCAAAATTTTAGGAATGCAAAGGCTTGGAGAATTGCTTCGAACTTGTTCTCCTGCTGTAAGCAAAAGAGGTGCATGATCTGATCCAGTTCTGGATAGGTGCTCCATTTGTAGATTACCAAACCATTCTTGCAACTGATTATTGACTAAAATCCTGTCCAATCTTTTGAATATGCAATCTTCCCCAGCTCTACCATTCCACCAAGTAAAAGGACTGCCCCTAAAGTCAACATCCTGTAGGTCACAAGAATTTTTGCAAAATGCAAATTCCTCAACCTCAGTTTAGTGAACAGGAAATCCACCTATCTTCTCTTCTTCATGTAAAATGACATTGAAATCTCCACCTACCAACCATGTAGAATTCATGCTGTTTGATAAATAATAGATATTATCCCATAGTTCCAATCTATCCACAGCATCACACTTTGCATAAACTAAGGTAGTGATTAATATTTTGCCACTGTCTAGGAAAGTAAGCTTGAGGGTAACCTGTTGATCAGAGTTCATCAATAATTCCACCTCAATGCCATCTTTAACAAAAAACCAGATTTTCCCATTGCAGTTAAAGCCAGCCACCTGCATACCCAATCTCCTTTTATATTTGTCAATGTGTCTAGAATCTTGAAAAGGCTCCATGAATGCTATCAAGAAGAATTTATGATGTCTATGCAACATCTGAACTCTATGAAAAGCCTTCTGAGTATTCACATATCTTATATTCCAAAAGAATGCCTTCATCATTAGGAACTTAACTTAGAACTTGCACCCCTCTTTGGCAGAATCCTGGATGGTTGTTCTCCAGTTTTCTTACTTGCACCTGTGTTTCTTTTAGAAGCTGATCTAGTAACCACCAATTCAGCATCAAGCTTGCCCTTCCTCCCTTTCTTATTACCTTTAGAATTCTCATGTGATCCTACACACTCTTCTAATATTAGATTACTCTCAGCTTGATCTGAACTGATTGCATCTTGCAATTCAGTCAAGCAACATTTATTCTCCAACTCCTTCAGATTATGTGACACCAGGTCATGTAATTCTTTGTTAGGAGAAGATTTCTTCTGTGTAGATACAACATTAGAATTATCCTTCAAAATTAGATCTTGAGCAGAAGCCTCATGATCCATAGAAACATTCTTACTTGGAAAGCAACCAATAACCATTTTACCTTCATTCTCTAAGCTAATTGAGTACTTTCCAATCTCACCTTGAACTTCCTCATTACAGACTTATTCACATTCAGATTACCAGCTTGAATACATTCAGACATCTGATTCTCCTGGAGAACTTCAGAGACCTCCTATTTATCATGATGCCTGTTAATTACATCAGAATTTTGAAAAATATCTTCATCTTCATCTCTAACACCCCTATCTTGCTTTCCTAGTTGCTGACCATCTGTATCTACAAGTGCTGGTATATTGTTAACTTGTACTTGATCCTTATTGACCAAATTATACACCCCATCACCAGGGTCATGCAAAACTTCCAAATCACCTTTATTCTGATCAACTTCATCTTTGCCCCCATATTGGTCTATGGGTTTAGACACTCCTTCTACAATATCAGGATCTTCATCAATACTTCCATCCACCATTGCAGACTCATGTACATTCTCAGATATTAACTCCATCTCTTGTTACTCAGTAAAATCCACCACCCCAATGTTATTCTCCAAAACTCCATTGTTCTCTTGTTTTTTATAGTTATGAGCCTCTTTTGAATCATAATCCATAATATCCACCTGAAATTCTGCTCTGCCATCCACCTGTTGATGATTATTAATATCTTTTTGAATATGGTAACCATTAATCTGTTGTGTGTTGTCAAAAGCTACTACACTTTGATTATCAGCTTCATTATTTTGGACCTTATCACCTTCATTATCATCAATTTCACCCTCTTCCAGAGAAATGATCTTATTCTTATCCTGGACTTTTTCCTGAGACAAAATTGCAGCTTCTACACCATCATGCACAATATTAACTTGATTATGATCCTTCATATCATCAACAATTGCAACTGCAACCCTTTGCTCTACAGAAACATCATCCTCTACCACATCTTCCACAGTACTTTTATTGCCATTGTTCAACTTACTAACTTTAGTATCATCTACTCCTTGGTTCAAGACCTCAAATTTATTTGACATAGTAACTTCTTTGTTTCTATCATCCTTCCCAGTTGGAATCACTTTGTTCTTGTCCCATCCTTTATTTCCAGGATATGTTACCACAGTACCACTAGATAAAACTTTTGGTAGATATTGTTGCGTTGGCTGTTTCCACCCCCTATAGCCTCTATATCTTCTTTGTTGGAAGTGCTCTTGTTTACTTGTTCCAAGATCCTCTGCTATAATTTTAGCCTTTCTATTATTCTGAACCATTCTTCTTTGTCTTCCACCTGTTGTTGATCATTTTCTAGTAGTTCTGGATGAAGCACCCAACAATCTTCACTTGAATGACTTTGCAACAAACACTTTGTGCAATACTTTGGTAAATAATCATACTGAATATTAACTTGAATAGACATGATATCCTTTGTAACATCATCTTCAATCTCCATCCACACATACTTAGGCAAATCTGCAAGCAAATCTACCTGCATTTTCACTCTTGCACTATTTAGCCTAGTTTTATTGAAAGTAGCCGCATCAAGTTGAATTGGTTTGCCCACAGCTGATTCCAATGTAAATACAGATTCCTTGACAAAAAAGGTAGAAAGAAGGTTTGGAAACGAAATCTAAGCCATAGTAATTGAAGTCTCCTTTTCAATACTAAACTTAGAATCATAAATTAAAGGTCTCATTTGATAAGAGTGACCATCCTTTAATTTCAACCAAAAAACACTTTTTGACGAGATAGTAATAAAATCTTCTCTTAAATCACATCTTATTAATACATGTCTATCTCTCAAGAAGCCTACACGACAGTTACCCTTTGCACCACACTGTTGAGGTATAATAGTTCTAAGTTCATCTAACTCGGGCCATCCATACGAAAACTTACCAACTATGGCATTTTGTAGGTTTTCAATCATCTCCATTCGTAAGACTTCAGAGGAAGACCATCTTACAACATGTTTACCATCTATAATCTCTACCTTCTTTATAGGGATGGGTTCACACGTCTGCATGGGAGTTTCAACAGCTTCATGCATAAGAGTATGGAGATATTTTGGTTCATTGTTCGTAGTAGTTCTTTGGTTTTGGATGTGGAGGATTGCTGAACATAGAGAGAGGAGGGAAATCATGAAGAGAGAGAGGTTGACCAACCACCAGAGGCGGCGGCTGGCCAGTGGCCAAAGTGGCCATAGAAAGTTTAGGGTTTTCAAACTAGGGTTTGCATGGGAGGAGAGAGAAGAGAGCGTTTTTGCAGTTAAAATCGATTGTGCAATGGTGTGCTTTTTATCGATCCGGAAAATGTTTTTTCACTCAAATTTTTAAGGAAAACATTTTCTTCTATTTTGAGAAAATGAGTTGTTATTGGGTCTAGTGAGTCATATATGGATACTCATATTTTACACATATTTTTTCATATTTTTATGGGTTAAAAAGAGACTTGAATTCTTACCCAACTGAAATATAATTGACCGAACTCACTAAAATATGGGTTAAATGGGCTAATTTTCTAAAAATGGGCTGAAATTGCCAGCTCGAGTTTGAGGGTAGCTTTAAAATAGTACCTTAAGGGGTCGTTTGGTTTAAAAATAAATTACGCTGGGATAAGTTATGCTGGGATTAATTACGTTGGGATTAGTTATTCTGGAGTAATTTTTTGTTGACTGTTTGGTATGTTGGACTAAAAGTATTATACATTGGATAATTTCTAAAAAGAAGAGGTTTCTTCTTTATCCCAGCACTATTTTTACTCATGGGATAACTTATCCCATGATTTCTAACCAAACAAGGGATAAGGAATTGCTAAATCCTTATCGCAGGACTATTTGTGTTTATCCTTCATACCAAACGACCCCTAAGTATATACTGAATAGTCTTGGTCTTTTAGGTTTGTCAAAAGTTAATACTTTTAATTTGAAGCTTTGATGGGCTTCAATGGTGTTTTTTTAGATTCTTCTTCACGTTACAAAGTATTCTAAGCTTAAGTACAATCTTCAATATTTTTTTTAAGCAATGGTTCAGTTCTTAGATTCCAATTTACAAATCCGAGATGTCTGAACTCAAACTCAAGGTTCTGTTAATGGTTGTCGTCGGTTTCTTTGCTTCGGTTCACCTTTTCATCTCTCCAATTAATGTTGCAAGAATTTAACAACTTTGGGACAATCACAAAACCCACAAGAACAATGGATTGAACAAGGCAAAGAACAATAAACTATTTCAATTTTTTCTAGATTTTCAGAATTATTTTGTGATTTTAGGATATGGAAATCAAACTTAAAAGAGAGATTATTAAAATAATCATTATCCTAAGCTCTGATACCAAATGATAACAACTAAATTAAAAAGTGCAAGGAATTGAAAATAGAAAGTAAGCAAAGATAAAAGCTAGACATAATATTAAAGAAATATTAGCAACAGTTAGGATTAAATTCCTACTTACCTCTAATACATTCAATAAAAGCACCTAAACTATTAGAATCCTGGGAGAGTTTGACATTTGCAAAGTTCAACGACAACAAAGAAATCACCTTTAAGCTCAAAAGTATTCATCAACATAATATAGTCAAAATAAGCTAAGTAGTGACGTATTTACAATAGGGCTAAATAATGCATCAAATGTTCAAAATACACTTTAAGTAGGCCTAAATATGCAATATGCCCTCCAAGGTGCCTCTATCCTTCAAATCTTGATCTCTCTTCCAATGTATGATATTGTAATATTTGGCCTCTCCAAAGGGCTCTTCAAGGTAACGTCATATATGTCTTTCAAAATCTTGAAGTTTTTTTTTTTGAAGAGTTTGAAGATGAAGATTTTCGTTATCACACAGCTACAAATGTACGCCCAGTAGTTAACAGAATGATTATGACGAAAGGGCCTACACTATCTCATCAACAAAAAGTTTGCATGTTGTACCATAGTTACTGGGAAGGAAATTTAGGAGAGTCTAAAATTTATAGTGATGACAAAACACCAAGAATTGAAGGTTATAATGCTTATTTATTCAAGAAGTCCTGGCATGTGATCAAAGAGGAAGTAGTAGAAGCAGTCGAGGAATTTTTTATCACAAACAAACTATACAAGGCTGTTAATTGTTCAGTAGTCACTCTAGTGCCCAAAATGAGAGTCTAACAAATGTGATAAACTACGATCAATTGTAGTAGTACTTATAAAATAATTGAAAGATACTAGCATCAAGGATTCAGAGGGTCATCTTTAGTATTATTTGTGAAACACATGGTGGCTTTATCTCAGGAAGGAAGACATGCGATAACATTATACTATCCATAAGCTAGTTAAGTCATATATTAGGAAGAATGTCTCTCCTAGGTTTTTGAAAAACATTGGCTTACGAAAATTTGCATGGAATGAATTTATTTGGAACTTGTAAAGTTATGACCTAAGTTTATGACAATTACGTAAAATACATCGAAATTCCCATGAACTTGGCATTTTTTCAAAAAGAAACTTTTTTGGGGGTCCTTTATAACAACTCCGAACTTATATTAATATTTTTTTAACTTTAAAGTCATTCAAGTCATATATACTTTAAGAGTGAGGAACCAAAAAAAATATTTTTTTTTAGTTAAATGTATTATTCTATTTTTTACCCTCATTTTATTATACTTTTATTCCTTTTTCTCTTTTATTTCTCCCTTCTTCATCATTATTGGGCTGGTGGTGGTTTCATGGCTGCCAACGTTTGATTTTCCGGTGGAGAAGATGAAGAAGTATTCCTTCTGTTCCAATTTATGTAATACACTTTCCTTTTTAGTCCGTTCTAAAAAGAATGATACATTTTCTTATTTGGCAATAATTTACCTTAACGAAGATGATTTATAACCACACAAATATCTTTGGCTTGTTTTAGACCACAAGATTCAAAAGTCTTCTTTTATTTTTTAAGATCCGTGCCCAGTCAAACTATATCACATAAATTAGGACGAAGGGAGTAATAACAAGAGAAGAAAAACAAAGAAGGCCGATTTGTCTGGTCGAGAAGATTAAGAAGTAATAAAAACAGAAGAAAACAAAGAAAGCCGATTTGAAGATCATTGAACCACTATGAGACCAATTTCACAAACCCTGTGTGGATATGGAATTAACACTATATATGAGATCTCCACTTTATTATCACTAAATTTTGTAAAGTATTCTTGCCTTTTCCTTTATTTTGAGAAGTAGAAGTACTAGGTGATGGAGCAGCGGGAGTAACACTTTCTTCCAACTTAGAATAATATTCAAAAACTTTTTTCCAAAACATCTTCCCAATCACTGTCAAAAAACCACTCCGAAACCTCTTTATTGTGATTGTTGTGAGTATTTTGTATGGCAATCCTATATTCATATGCTTGTTGCAACATAATGTAAGTTTAGTTCCATCTAGTATCAACTTCAACTTAAATTTTCGTAGGTCCAAGACCAAGACTCTCACATTGATTTTTAAAATCTCTCATTTTAGCCTTACTTGAATTACAAAAAAGAAACGTAACCACATCTCTAACCTTTTGAATAGGATCATCAAATAAGGAAAGAACATCTTTAACAATCAAATTTAAAATGTGACAACTACAGCTTACATGAAAAATATCCGCTAGTGGAGGTTTTAATTCCCTTTTTATAAGGCCAACCGCTCTTGTGTTGTTAGTAGTACTATCTAAAGCAATACAAAGTGTTTTTTTTATAAATTTGAAAAAAAATCATAATAGTTGTATTCCCTCGGCTAAAAATTTCGGGTCAACACAACCTTCCTTTCATCATATAAATAAGCTATAATTCTTTTTTGCATGACCCAATTATCATCTATCCAATGACACGTAATAGCAAAAATTCTAACTTATTAAGACTAAGACCAATATCGGCGGTAAGGGAAACATTACAATTTAAAGAATTAAGTGCATGACGCAAATAAAACCTATATTTTTTTTTATATAAATTAATAATATCCGCTCTACAAGTACTTTTAGGAATACTCTCAAACATCGGGTTATAACTACGTTGAATATAAGTAACAAAACCCCGAAAGGAAAATGGTAAAAAATCATAAGTGAAAGTCTTTCTTTTTTTGTTGTAACTAAAAGTTTTTCCGATTGTTCATTGAGTACCCCTACGGAAACAACGTCCTTATGTATAGTGAAAATGGAAGACAACCCTAATTGGGTATGTACATAAATTACATGTGACTATTTCTTTCTCCCTATTACATAAATTAAACTACACCTCTAGTCATAAAATTCCAAACTTTAGAGGTTGGCGTATGAATTTTTATCGGTTTTTTGTTGGTAGCCACTCCTAGGGTATAGTATCATGATAACAATTATCATCATCAATCTTCAAATTCTAATGCTTTATGATCTAAAATTGGGTGACAATGTCAAGACCTAGGAAATCCTAGAGAATGTTTCCTTATTCTTTCCAAAATAGACCGTTAGTACTCTCTCGGGGAATGGAAATCACAAGAAAATAAATTGCGAAAATTAAACATAGAGTTGGAACGAACCAAAGCGAAATGAATTCCGCCAAAACAAATGTTGAATCAACGGCTAGACTTTCAAATACACAACTCCACCAACACTTTGTTTTTGTATAATTGCAAAATATAAAATAGCTAATAAAGAATTTGAGAGAACTTGTAATTTTAAAGTAGCTAATAATTGACCCGAGTTTGACATTTGAGAAGAGAAAATTGTCTGGATGAAAATAAAATGTGAGAGAGATTTATATATGAAAGAGGTTAAAGTGTTAAAATAAAAATTGGGGGGTTGGGGGTGGACAAAAATGCCACACAACCTTTTCCACGTCTATATTCGCTAGATTTTTTTTAATTTTTTTTTTTTTAACGGCCGAGTTCGGTTCGGATTAACGGTTTTCAAAGAACAAGACATCAAGATATGAATGGAAACCGGGGCCGGTTCGGTCTTGGTTTTATGTTCCGTTACTAGTTAACCGATTATCTTTTGGTCATTTGACATAGTAGTAGTGTAAAAATTTGGACAACTATGAATATTGTAGTAGTACTAAAAATTTCAGAAGATAACTATCTCAAATCAAGCAAGGACCCCTTATTAATACGTGGAACTTGACATTATCGCCAATGAAAGCACAATTTGCACGAATGTAACTTGTAAATACACCTATTTCATGACAAACAGTCAAAACTGTGTAATGAGTGTAAATTTTTTTTTCTTTATAAAAGTCACTAAATTAATTTTTGTAACTTTAAAGTCATTCAACTTATGTACTACTTTAAAGTCATTAACTAATCTTTTCACTTTCAAATCATTCAACTTACTGAGTTTTTCTAATTGTTGTCATTTTAAAACATTAATGACTAGTCAATCCAAGCCTAGGCAAAAAACTCGCTTATGTGTCTTTTATGAGCAACATTTTAAGAACTTTTGCCTAAAATTGAGGCGCCGAGGATAGCTATCCCGAGCCATGGCATGCCAAAGACAAATAAAACAATACTACCACCCTCACATGGGAGGAAGAAGAACCACGGGGACTCCAACCCGCCACCGTGGTGAACGGTAGTCAAAAACCAAAAAGTAGAATAGTGACAAATGGACCATTCATAAAGGCGGATCCAAAGGTAGCGTGATTCAAGATCCCACGAACATTACACCCATTGTGCCGAACCCGAATATGATCTTATGCTCATGGAATATTAGAGGTCAACTCAATAAATTCTCGAACAAAGAAGAAACGATGAAGGAATTTAGGAATTTTCTATACAAAAATAAGCTTGACTCCGTAGACAAAAGGCTTGCAACTCAAATTCTACCTCCCTGAGGTGAAGGACGGAGTGAAAGTTGTGAAACTAGAGTTTTATCTCCAACTATAATTGAAAATGCCCCTAATGGAAGAATATGGATACCCTAATTTTAAAGACATGCTCAATGGGTTTAGAAGTAGGTAGATTGTATAGTATCTGATAACAATTACTTCATCTTCAAATTTGACGCAGGGTGACAAGTGATAGAGAATGGACCTTATACTTTCCATTAGATATCGTGTCACATTTGTCTATGGTTTACTTTCAAAACACCGGGCCCGGTCGTCGAGGGAAAATCTTGGAAGAATAGCTAGCTATTTGGGCACACCCCCGTGTATCGATTATCTCCATCAATGTGATAGAGGCATGATCTGATATGGACTATCACCTTTTACTAATATTACTAGACCTTTGGGAACAAGACACTTATGGAAACCTAAACTATGGGGACTTTTGGTCATTTGACGAGAAATAGAAAGTAGTTATCCTAAAGAAGAACATGAGAAGTGAAAGAAAGAGGTAAAAACGGAGTACCCGTCCACTATAATGAAACAACGTTCCCAATTTCAATATATACAGTGGAAAACATTAATGTTGGATGACATAGGATGGTTGGATAAGAACATGCCATTGAGAGGGGGAACAACAAATGGGACTAACCTCCTAACACGGGTCAATAAGAAGGATTCATAAAGGTGAGAATATATAGCCAATATGATCTTATGCTCATGGAATATTTGGAAATTCTGAAGGAATTTGGTTTAAGCTTGACTTGGTAAGAAACTAGAATCATATTGAATAATAGTAGTAACATGCTACCGTATTAGAGTTTTATCTCCAACTATAATTATGCCACACTGGAAGAATCTATATAGCTCAATACTAACTCTAAGTGATTGAAAAGGCCATAAAGATTACTCAATGTCCTTTTGTGTCACGGGAAATGGTTTACACACGTACAGGCCATTTAAAGAAGTATGATCTAAGGACTATCAATACTAATATTGCTAGACCAAATCAATGGATACTTTATGTATGGAATAAATGTACCGTCCACTATAATGAAACAACAATTTTCAACTGGATGAATTTGGACAACTCACTAGGAGGGGGAACAAATACTCTCGCAGGAATGATAGAAGAGAATATATAGCCATATTACGGGTATTTGGAAATGAAGATCCACCATCTCAAAGAGGAATTGAGAAAAGTGAAAACATAAAGATTGTCAATGTCCTATTCTCAGAAAACTACAAAAAGATGATCACAACAACAAATCAATCGATATGCTATGTATGGAATATGCATAAAATATAAAAGGAAAGAGAGAACTAAGATCCACCATTTAATATACAAAGTGACCTCAATGATGGAGCCAAGCCCAATATAAAAGGAACTTAATATGAGAAATGGAGCCATATGTAGGAACAAATACTGAGGCAGAAATTAAGAGGAACTTGGATTATGCATGGTGACCAAAACTCCAAATACTTTCATGCTCAACTTAAAGCCAGGCAAGCCAGGAATAGAGTAACTTCAATATATACAGAATTTGGAGTGTTACTCACTGATCCCAAACTAGTACAACAAGAATTCATTAACTTTTTTTAGAAACTGCTAGGAGAAGCAGCACTTGTCTTACTAGAATTGATATCACCATAGCCAGAGATGGCCATTGCCTATTGACGTGTCGCAAAATTCCGGCACATTTGATGCTTTTTTACGGCGAGTTTTACTTGTTTTTCAAGCAATTTTGGGTCTTTTGATGTGTTTTTGCTGTGTTATAAGTATTTCTCGTATTTATGGCGAAAGTCAGGAAAATGGCTTAAATAGATGTTCAAGAAAGAGAAGTAACTAAGCTGGGATTGTACGGAGCAAAAAGATGGACCACATAATATTTACGGGCCATCAATTCCACCGTAGATCAGTGACAGAGAAGTCTCACATTGCGAGGAAATTCACGGCAGAACGTGCGAACCGTATATTATTTACGGTCCATAAATCCCGCTGTATATCAATCACAGGAAGCCTTATATTGAAGGAAAAATGTATGAACCAGTTATACGGATCGTAAAATATTTACGGTCCATCAAAGTAGAGCGTAGATATGGGTAGCGAAATGAGATTTTAGGGACAGGAACTGAAGATTTTACGGACCGTATAATATTTACAGTCCGTATGTTGATCCGACGGGGCAATTTGGTCAACTTGTTTTTCACAACTTAGACCATTATAAATACCTGATGTAGGTTTATTGTATTCAGGTTTTTGTAGACTACAATTCACCAGATTTCAGTCTTAATTCCTTAGTATTGAATACTCATAATTTTTGAAGTCTTTTTGGGATTACAAACAATTGCAATTATTTTCTCTTCAATTCCAATCAATCATTCTCATGCATTATGATCTAAATTATTTCTTATTGTTTTCTTCTCTTATGAGTAGCTAAATTCTTTACTGAGGTTGTGAACCCAAAGAGAGGTGTTTTTTGGTTGGGAATTGGGATTTATACATGCATAATGGATTGTTAAGATTTATTTATTCTTCGTTTTCATATAGTTAGTGGTTGCAAACATTAGTTAACGCCATAAACTTTGGTTTATTTGGGAAAATAACTAAGGTTTGGTAAGAACAAATAACAAGAACTCAAGGCTTTAAACATTCTTTAAATTCACTTAGGAATAAGAGGAATTTACTTGGCATAATTAACCGTTCTTCATGCATACTTTCTAATCTTTGGGAAAAGTATAGAAAGAAATAATCTTTTCTTATTGGAAAATAGTTTAGATTCACATAGAGGTTAAGTGCATTCATACAACGATCCATTAGAAGTATATCAAGATTAATACCCATGATCATACACTTTATATGACGGGGACACAACCTTGACTCTTTTTACCGATATATTTACAACTCAATTGCTAGTCATTCTAAATTAGTCCACAAAGCAAAACTCTTTTTCTGGAATACACCAGGACTGCAAGATTAGTATAATACTCGTTTAGTAAACTTTTCACACCATATCCCCTCTGGGATTCGACCCCAACCTAGTTGAGTTACTATGTTTGACAGCGTCTGCTTTATGCTATTAACTAGTGTAATTTAAGTGTATCAAATTTTGGCGCCATTGCAAGGGAATACGGTTTTGAAATTACTAAATAGTATTTACTCTTATTAAAGTCTTTGTCTTATTCCAACACACCTTGTTTGCTACCTTGTAAACCAGGTGATCATGGCAGACGACGCACTTCCAGTCGAGAACGTTTTTGGTGATGAGTCAGATATGGAGGAAGACTTTGCATCTGCAATAGTTCATCCTAGGGTGACTGCTACTACTATTAAGTTTGAAACGTCCCTCTATCATATGCTCAAACAAGAGGGATACTTTCGGAATGCAGTCGATGATGATCCTCACCAGCATATAACAAACTTTCTGGAGGTATGTTCTCATCATATCCAAAGGGGTGTGCCTCAAGAAGCTGTTCGGCTGAAACTCTTCAAATATTCATTAGCCGGAGATGCGAGAAAATAGTTCACAAAGCTGCCCCGAAACTCTATTGCTACATGGGAAGAGATAGTCAAAGTGTTTCTCAGAAAGTGGTATCCCCCGAGTAAAAGAGCTGAGATTCGTGATCAGATTTATGAGTTCAAACAACGTCATGGGGAGCAACTTTTCAAAGCTTGGGAGAGGTACAAAGAATATTTGGATAGGAGTCCGAACCATGGTTTCCCATATCATATTCTGAAGGAAAAGTTACACGGAGGGTTGGATCCTATGACTCAAGCAATGACCAATAATGCTGCTGGTGGGTGTTTCATGAATAAGTCCTATGCTAGTATTGCTGATATACTTGATCGATTGACTACACACAGTCAAGCGTGGCATTCGAGTAATTCTGAGGGTTTATCACTTGGGACACCATTGATCCAAAATATTGTGAAGGATAGCCAAGAGACGCAACAGACATTGGCACAACTAGCCACTAATATCTCTTTACTGACAAAGAGATTTGATGAGAGGGAAGCGAAGATGGTAAACGTGTGTGAAGATATCTCAGGCATGCCGCCTGGAATGTACCAAGTCCAAGAGGGTCCATATCAAGAGGGTCCCCCTCCGCCAGTTGAAAATGTTCACTATGCAGACTACATAGCAAAAAGGGATATTCCTGGGCCAATTCAGAGATACTGGAGACCTCAACAAGGGCAGGGTGCATACAACAACAACCAAGGGAACTACAATAACAACTATGGTGGACCGAACTAAGGTAGATACAACAACAATAATGGTAACTTCAGAAACAGAAGTTCCAACCCTTATATTCCACCAAAAGGGCAATCTAATGATCAAGGTAATTCGAGGTTGGAGTCAATGCTTGAAAAAGTGTTGGCAAGTCAGACGAATACTGAAAAGACATTATCTGGGCTATCAGAGACAGTGGTTTCTCACTCAACGGCTATTCAAAACCTTGAACAGCAGATGCGTGATCTTTCTAGAGAGCAGCATCCTGCTAAAAAGGGAGGACTTCCTAGTGATACTATTCCAAACCCTAATAATGAAGATGGTGGTTTGGAGCATTCTTTTGCTATTAGCATGAGAAGTGGTAAAATACTTCAAAGTACTGACAAGAAGGTGGTTGATTTATATCCAGTTAATAAGGAAGAAATGGTGCAGTCTGATGTGCCTAATGTGGATGATGAGGTCTGTGTTGAAAAGAAAGTTGCTGATACTCCAGATATTGCTGCTGATACTAGTAAACAGATAATAAAAAGGGCTCTCTGCCCTTTGACTCAGATGTACAAAGCAAAACCTCTTTTTCCTTAGAGGTGGGCAAAGAAGAATGACGATGCTAAGTGTCAAAAGTTCTATGATCAGTTGAAGCAGTTAACGGTAAATTTTTCATACTTATTCAAAACATGCGCTGATAACATTATTTGGCGTTGTGTTCCCGAGAGTGAGGTGTTGGAGATTCTGAAGGCTTGGCACGACTCTCTAGTTGGGGGTCATCATAGTGGTACGAGGACTGCTGCAAAGGTTCTCGAATGTGGTTACTATTGGCATACTCTTTTTTATGATGCTAATTTGATAGTATGGTCTTGTGATCTTTGCCAACGGCAAGGGAGTATTTGTAGAAGGCAAGAGATGCCTATGAACTTTGTGATGGAAGTTGAGGTGTTCGATGTCTGGGGGATTGATTTTATGGGGCCCTTTGTGAGCTCTTGTGGCATGAAATATATCTTGGTGGCTGTTGACTATGTTTCTAAATGGGTAGAAGCGGTGGCTTTACCTAATAACAAAGCCAAGAGTGTCATGGGATTCTTGAAAAAGAACATATTTACTCATTTTGGTACCCCAAGGGCAATAATCAGTGATGGCGGTTCACACTTTTGTAATAGAGCCTTTGCATGATTGATGGAGAAGTATGAGTTCAAACATAGGGTGGCAACCCCTTATCATCCTCAGAAAAGTGGGCAAGTTGAAGTCTTAAATCGGGAGATAAAGAGTATTTTGGCTAAAATGGTGAATGCAAACAGAACTGATTGGGCCCGCAAGTTCGATGATGCTTTATGGGCTTACCGGACTGCTTTCAAGACTCCGATTGGGACTTCACTTTTCAAGCTAGTTTTTGGCAAAGCATGTCACCAGCCAGATGAACATAAACATAAGGCCATGTAGGCCTTGAAGAAATTAAACATGAATTGGGAAGAAGCGACAAAACTCAGGTTTTTTCAACTCAACGAGATGGATAAATTCCGATACCAGGCCTACAAAAATGCAGCACTGTATAAAGAGAGGATGAAACATTACCATGATAAAAGGATCCTCAAGAGATTTTCTAAAAGGGGATCAGGTGCTGCTGTATAATTCAAGACTGAAGCTGTTGCCTGGAAAGTTGAAATCAAAGTGGTCTGGTCCATTCAAAGTGATGAGTGCTTCAGCCCATGGTGCGATTGAGTTGAAGTCCGGAGATAGAACTCGGACATTTAAAGTGAACGGGCAAAAGGTGAAGCATTATCATGGTTACATTGATGGTGATAGAATTGTGGACCGACACAGTCTGAAACATGGCTACACTCCTGACCCGGAGTAAAAATGGGTACCATCGTCGTGCAACAACGTTAAATCAAGCGCTTCTTGGGAGGCAACCCATGTTTAATTTTTATTGTTTTTGAATTTTTGTAACTTAGATAGTGTGTGTATAGGGTAACGTTTGTTTTAGTGTAGGATGAAAAGTGTAGGATGGAAAAGTCAATCACGCCGAGAATCTACGGCCCATAAAAGTTTTACGGACCGTAGATGGAAGTGTAGAGTGAGGTAGCAAAATGATGGATACATTGTTTATGATTTATGCTAGAATCTACGACCCATAAAAATTTTATGGACCGTAGATGGAAGCGTAAATAATGGGCAAGGTAAAGAACCTTTCTATTCTTGATTTACGCAACCCTTACGGATCGTATAAATTTTACGGGTCATAAATGGAAGTGTAAACCAATGATCGTTAGATGACTTCACTGTAGCAAGATTTATGCCATAATTTACGGTCCGTACAATTTATACGGACCGTAAATGGAAACGTAGATTGAGAATTCCCATTTTGAGCCACGTCATTTAAAATGCCCAGGTAAGTTCGTAGATTGAAGCCGTAAATGTTTTATGGGCGTAAGCCAAGAGGCGTAAAACCCTCTCAGGTAATTGTTTAAAAAGAAAATCAACATGAATAAAAAAGGCGGCTAGGGTACGAAGAGAAATGATTCAACTCAAATTCAAAACCTCTCCTCTTATTTTCCAACTCAAACACCATTTTATCATATCTCTTAAATCTCTCCACTTCTCACTCCCCACAATCCACCATTACATATTCTTTTCCCACATATAATCACCACTACTCACCCTCACAATCACCACGACAACAACACTTAACCGTCTGAGTTGAAGCAAAGGAAGCAAAATTTTTGGAATTATATTTTTCTTGTTTCATCTGATCACCAACGTCTCTTCAAGGTTTGTTGATTCTTGCATGCCCTAGTTGTGACATAGTACTGCATAATAGCGAGATGGATGGACTCATATTCGTCTTTCGATGACCTTGCTTGCAAATTTTTGTGTTTTCCTTTTATGGGGAATAGATTCATAAATTTAGTAGGGGCGGGGATTTGATTGAGTTGTGTACAAACATTGGACTCATGGGAAACGAGTATTCAAAACCCCCATTGAGTCGGTGGGCATTTCGATTATCAATGCCAAATTTGATATCATAATTTGTTATGCCCACCAATTGTTCGATAAAATGCTTGAATGAAGAAACGTATGAATTGGGGTGAGGTTTGAGTAACTTGACATGATACGAGCATAATACGGGGTTTTATGAAGAATAATTCAATGTTGAATACTAGGCACGAAAGGAAAGTTACTTGGGAATGTTGGTTGAATTGCTATATAGAGGGCATTTTTACGAATGGATTTATGGACCGTAAATCTGTGTCGTAAAATGCTTTACTATGTAGCAAAACACACTGTTCCTATTTTAAGATACAACTTACGGACCATAAAAATTTTACGGACCGTAACTTGCATCGTAAAATAGTTTCCCCAGTTCCCAAGTTACTGTTACCAATTTACGGTAGTCTCTACGGATCGTAAAATTTTGACGTTCCGTAAAAGCCTACCGTAAAATACCTTGGCTACACCAATACATCACTGTTGCTAGTTTACGCTTGCTTTTACGGACCGTTTTTCTTTACGGTCCGTAAAATTAAAAAAAAATTGTATTTGTATAATGATATTCTTGTTTTTTCATTATTGTATATACTAATATGTACTCCACAGGTATGGCTCCGAAGAATACTGTTAGAAGTGGTCGTGCCCAGGCCACAGAATAGGGCGGGGGATGATGTCAGACTCAAATCAGAACAAGGCTCCGTGATCAGTCTCCTGGCCCTTCGAATGAAGAGGATCAGGCCCCTATAGCACGACTCACGAGGCAGCGTAGAACAACCCAAACTCCGGCAAACCCCCAGTCTGAAGAGGGGTCCTCATCAAGGAACACCGGCTCCAACAATGATGGAGAGAAATCATCTAGCTCTCCAGAACTGCCCACTCAGGAGAAGGCGATTAACACGCCGGAGGAGTCTGATGCTGAGGAAGCGGCAAGACAAAATGAGAACAGAATGAAGGAGAGGTCTGAGAATGCTATTAAGTTCTCGTGCAAGGTTCAAAGAAGATATACGAGAAAGGGCTGGAGCCCAAAGAAGGAGGACATGGTTTCCGTCGGAGCATCTATGAGGAGAGGCTGATTAGTTTCGATAGGGTGGAACTTCCCCAACATTCAAGCTATCATTGATCACCATGGATGGGGCTTCCTTAGCCAACCACCCGGTATATATATACCAGCTATTGTGCGAGAGTTTTATGCCAATTATGCAACAGAGTTAAACAACCAGTACAGGCCGGTCCAACAAGCTTGGACAATTATATGTCTTCTGAAAGTAACTATTAAGGGATTGAGGATTGATTTCTCCAACAAAGCCATCAACTAATTTTACTTCGGGGATGATTATAAGCCCCCAGCAAACACTGATGAATTGGACTATAGAATGGAGGGAAACAGACCTGATATGTTAAATGAGTTTCCATGGGTAGCTTCAGTGATTGCAAGAGAGAACCCCGGGTGGCGTACCACCTCTAGTATGCAGGTTAAAAAGAAATATCTCTCAGTTGAAGCCAAGTTCTAATGGAGCATCCTGATAAACAGAATCTTCCCTACTCAGGCAGATAATCAGCTTACTATTGATCGGGCAATCCTAGTGGCTTCCATCATGTCCCGGTATGCAGTGGATATAGGGAAGTTGATAGCAGATGAGATTCGTACACGGGTGACCTAGCCTGGCTTTCTTTGGTTTTCACGTGCTTGGTTTTCCCGTGCTTGATTACGGGTCTTTGTTTGAAGGCAAGGGTTTAGAATTTATCCTATTGGGACCACAGACTTGAGGCAAAGTATTTCTATAGCTTAACCAAGAGCAAGGATGAGGATGTTAAGGCTGTGTTGTTGGCAGCCCGATGTGGTGTGGCGGCACCAACACATGTGCAGTATGAATCCGATCAGAATGAGAAGGAGGGCACTACACTTGAGGAGACCCATGAGGGTCTTGAGACTGCCACCATGGCAGCACCAGCTCCCACAGATGTCCCCGAATCCTCTTCGGGTCCTACCTCTTCAGCAGCCCCTAAAACCACCCCGAGCCCTCGCTACCACGACGCCCGGTCAAGCTTCTAGGGTCACCCCCACATCTACAGCACTTCTTGGGGGTGTAATTATTCCATTTAATAGGCAAAACTTCCACGACTCTTATGTAAAAATGAACAGAGCTGATCGACGTTATTGCTAGCTTGTTGGAGAAGCTGGAAGGAGTAATAACGCGGGCAGTCTGGAAGGAGAAGGAGCCGCTACGACGCCTCTGTCACCCAATCACACCGTCAAATTCACTCCAGAATTGATGGTATTGAGAGGAGAGTCCTCGAGTTGGAGAAGGTGTCGTCGGCAACTGAGATGAAGATGGTGAAGAAGGATATTGCGCAATTGAAGGACAAGGTCCTAGCGCTACAGGTGAAGAAGAGGGGAGTGTAGCGCGGGCAGTCTGGAAGGAGATGGAGCCGCTACAGCAGTCCGTCACCCAATCACACCGTCAAATTCACTCCAGAATTGATGGTATTGAGAGGAGAGTCCTCGAGTTGGAGAAAGTGTCGTCGGCAACTGAGATTAAGACGGTGAAGAAGGATATTTCGCAACTGAAGGACAAGGTCCTTGCACTACAGGTGAGGGAGAGGGGAGTGTTTGTAGACCCTCCTCATCCAGCAACGCTAATAGATTTGGCGTCGTTGGTGCCAGTGGTTCGACTATCAAGAGAGAAGCCCTCAGCCCAAGATAGAGGCAAGAGGCTGAGATCTGGGGATGATAGTGAGGGGTTAGATCCAAGTGACATAGAGGAGCGCCAGCTGAAGAGAGTCACACGGCAGTCCCTTGTTGACTACTACTTCACGGGGGCAACGAGCAGCATAGCTCCCCCTGTTGAGCAGACAGTGCCCAACATTGTGATACCTGAGGAGGCCATGACTGGTATCTTAGCAGAGGACCCACTCCTCTCGCAGTCGGTCGAGAGCCTCCAAGAAGATGATTGATCCCAAAGACCCGCCGTGCGGTGGTGGGTGCGCGGCCCAGGATGAGCACCTCGCCTAGCAAGCTTCAGGTAGTCCTAACCCTTTATTTTTTATGCTCACATTGATGCACTGGGGGCAGTGCATAATTTTTTAGTTGTGGGTGGGACTACTTGATTTTATTGTAATGTATATATGTGTTTAGGAACCCCCTCGGCTTTTCTTTGCCAGAGTTCTTTTCCTGAGGGGTTTTATTTCTGTTGAAACTGGCATGTTTAGGTTGTATAGATAAGATAGAATAGTTATGACTTAGATGGTAATGGTTAACGAACTTAAAGCTATGCATGTTGATTTTCCAATATGATAGTTGGAATATTGGGGTACTAAGTATGTCGAATGTTACCTCGGTGGTAATTAAAGTGATCCTTATGCCATTGTGTGTGTGAGTACGTTAGTTGTGTTCATACTCTGCTTTTGCAATCTAGAACTTGCCTGGTTTTTTATGCTTAGGATAGTTTGGTTGTGAAGTGATCGTAGGCTTTCTTTGGAATTCAGTCACTACTTCCTTATAAGCCTTACCCTGTGATGCAATTAATCCCTAGTTTCTCCTTTTGAGCCTTTGACTATTTTTCTTGACTAGCCGTTAACAAACCCGTACCTATTTTAAATGAATCCATCTTTGCACTAGTTTCCCTCCTTGACACTATTAGAGAGAAGAGGCGGAACGCCTAAGTTAGGGGTGACAGAAGTGTGAAGAAGAGGCTAAAAGCCTAAGTTGGGGGTGGCGTGAGTTATCTGGTCAGGGTTGTTAGAAAAAAAAATACCGTAGTGTAAGTTAAAAAAAAATAGAAAAGAAGAAGAAGAAGAAAATCAGAAAAAGTGTGGCATAAAAAAGAAAGTAGTTTCATTAATAGCAAACCACATCGGGGTCGAACAAGTGAAGACAAAGGGAGAAAAATAAGAGGCGAATCAAGGTAACAGAAAAGTGTAGTGTTCAAGGAGGGTAAGTCACTAATTCCTAAATAAGTATCCTACCTGTCCGCAAGCCTACATTACAAGCCGAGAACAAGTCCTAGTGTGATCATGGCTGAACCGTCCAAAGCTAAGGCATTGAAAGTAAGGGCAAGCATATGGTATGTGCATTTGTAGTGTGTGAACGTCTTTGTGAGTGTGAGTATTTATTCTCTCTTTCGTCTTCATCCCAAATTCTTTGTATATATATGTGTGGGACATTCTTTGGTCTGTGTGAGGGCATGAAGGTTGAGCAACATTGAATACTTACCCAAAAGTAGCGTTTGTGCGTGCATCAGTAGTTCCAATAACTTGCTGTCATTTATGGAAGCTTCATTGTTAGTCATGACGTGTTTTGAATCATACATCTAGTTTAAACTGTTTTAAATTGAGAGGGCCAGTGAAGGAAAATAATGCTTGTTGGTAGTTCTTAGCCAAAACCATTGTAGACATTGTTATTCTATTTGTATCTATGTTAGTCGAGTCGTTTGTGTTGCATGACTTGCTTGAGGACAAGCTAATACTTTAGTTGGGGGCATTGATGTGTCGTGAAATTCGGGCACATTTGATGCTTTTTGACGGTGAGTTGTACTTGTTTTTCAAGCAAGTTTGGGTCTTTTGATGTGTTTTTGCTGTGTTACAGGTATTTATCGTGTTTATGGCGAAAGTCGGGAAAATGGCTTAAACAGATGTTCAAGAAAGAGAAGTAACTGAAGCTGGGATTGTACGGAGCAAAAAGACGGACCGTATAATATTTACGGGACGTCAATTCCACTGTAGAACAGTGACAGAGAAGTCTCACATTATGAGGAAATTCACGGCTGAAAGTACGGACTGTATATTATTTACGGTCCGTAATTCCCGCCGTAGATCAATCACAGGAAGTCTCATATTGAAGGAAGAATGTAAGGACCAGTTCTATGACCGTAAATATTTACGATCTGTCAAAATAGAGCGTAGATCTGGGAGCGGGATTAGATTTTACGGACAGGAGCTAAAGATTTTAGGGATCATATAATATTTACGGTCCGTATGTTGATCCGACGGGGGCGATTTGGTCAACTTGTTTTTCACGACTTAGGCCATTATAAATACCTGGTATAGTTTTTTTGTAGACTATAATTCACCAGATTTCAGTCTTAATTCCTTAGCATTGAATACTCATAATTTTTGAAGTCTTTTTGGGATTACAAACAATTGCAATTATTTTCTCTTCAATTCCAATCGATCATTCGCATGCATTATGATCTCAATTATTTCTTATTGTTTTTCTTCTCTTATGAGTAGCTAAATTCTTTACTGAGGTTGTGAACCCAAAGAGGGGTGTTTTGTGATTGGGAATTGGGATTTATACACGCATAATGGATTGTTAAGATTTATTTGTTCTTCGTTTCATATAGTTAGTGGTTGCAAACATTAGCTAACGCCATAAACTTTGGTTTATTTGGGAAAATAACTAAGGTTTGGTAAGAACAAATAACAAGAACTCAAGGCTTTAAACCTTCTTTAAATTCACTTAGGAATAAGAGAAATTTACTTGGCATAATTAAGCGTTCTTCATGCATACTTTCTAATCTTTGGGAAAAGCATAGAGAGAAATAATCTTTTCTTATTGGGAAATAGTCTAGATTCACATAGAGGTTAAGTGCATTCATACAACGATCCATTAGAAGTATATCAAGATTAAGACCCATGATCATACACTTTATCTGACGGGGACATAACCTTGATTCTTTTTACCGATATATTTACAATTCAATTGCTAGTCATTCTAAATTAGTCCACAAACCAAAACTCTTATAAAACCCTTTTTCTAGAATACACCCGGACTGCAAGATTAGTATAATACTCGTTTAGTAAACTTTTCACACCATATTCCTTGTGGGATTCGACCCCAACCTTGTTGGGTTACTATATTTGATAGCGTCCGCTTTATGCTATTAACTAGTGTAATTTGAGCGTATCTCCTCTCAATCCCTCAACAACAAATACTGCTACAACCTATCACTGAGGAAGAGATAGTTCAAGTAGTCAAAGTCCTACCTTTAGACAAAGCCCCAGGCATTGATGGTTACCCTGCTGAGTTCTATAAACAATTTTGGCCAATAGTAGGACCAGATGTGATCAGAGCAGTAATGCAGTTCTTTGACACAGGTAAACTACTTAAAGAAGTAAACTGTAGTTTCAAAGTTAGTCAAGTTAGGCCTTAAGGCATAACTTTAGATTTCAAAGTTAGGCAAGTTAGGCATTAAAGCCTATATTTAGATTCTAAAGTTAGTCAAGTTAGGCCTTAAGGCCTGACTTTAGATTCCAAAGTTAGTCAAGTTAGGTATTAAGGCATAACTTTAGATTCCAAAGTTAGTCCTAACTTTATATTCTAAAGTTGGTCAAGTTAGAGCTTAAGGCATAACTTTATATTTCAAAGTTAGTCAAGTTAGGCCTTAAGACCTATGTTTATATTCCAAAGTTAGTCAAATTAGGCCTTAAGACCTATCTTTATATTCCAAAGTTAGTCAAGTTAGGCATTAAGGCATAACTTTAGATTTCAAAGTTAGTCAAGTTAGGCATTAAGGCCTATCTTGATATTCCAAAGTTAGTCAAGTTAGGTCTTAAGGTATAACTTTAGATTCTAAAGTTAGTCAAGTTAGGCATTAAGACCTAAATTTATATTCCAAAGTTAGTCACGTCAGGCCTTAAGGCATAACTTTAGATTCCAAAGTTAGTCAAGTCAGGTCTTAAGGCCTAGATTTATATTCTAAAGTTAGTCACGTCAGGCCTTAAGGCATAACTTTAGATTCCAAAGTTAGTCAAGTCAGGCCTTAAGGCATAACTTTAGATTTCAAAGTTAGTCAAGTCATGCTTTAAGGCATAACTTTAGATTCCAAAGTTAGGCAGGCCTTAAGGCGTAACTTTAGATTCCAAAGTTAAGTCAAGTCAGGCCTTAAGGCGTAACTTTAGATTCCAAAGTTAGTCAAGTCAGTACTTAAGGCCTAACTTTATATTCCAAAGTTAGTCAAGTCAGGTTTTAAGACATAACTTTATATTCTAAAGTTAGTCAAGTCAAATTTATCTTAGAGTTGTATAGAACAATTGGTTTGAATCAGACTGATTCATTGTAACCTACTGGGAAGTGGGAACTATAGGAAGTACTTTGCTTTTGGATTGGTGAAAATTGAATATCATAATAATAGATTTTTCTTATGCATCCACTTTTCATGCTAATTTTGATGGCCAAACAAAAGAGGCTTGATGGATTTCCCTTCAATTGTTCTTAAATTTAAACCATTTTTCATGCTGTGCCTGTCAATTGGTGCAGGGGAAATATTAATCTTCTCTGTAATGTTCTTAAATGCTTATTCATAAATGTAAAAGCAAGTAGTAATAAATAGAATCAGATGCTGCAGAATCTATTGATTTGTATACAATACATTGCTTGGATTATCGAGGCCAGAATTTATCACATTGAGAACACTGATAGGCTTACTACAAACTCTCAAAAAGAGGAACTACTAACAGTTCCATCTAAATTTAGCTACAACCGCAGAGATCCAAAACAACTTCATCTACTAATACTTGGAGAATATGCCTATCAACTTCAGTGCCACGTTCAAATTCTTCAATATCGAAGTCTGTCCATATACCCATAGAATGGCTCATATCCCATTCTATTAGCTCGTTATAGGGAAGTTGATGGCGAAATTTTAAACCCACCATTGTTGATACTTGGAACTCCTGGGTTTGAAATTTGAAGGAGAAGAGAAGGATGAAGTTGGGGAAGAAGGTGAGTTGGAGAAGAAACTTAAGCTATGTGGGATGGGAGGGGTAATTCCATCCAATTATTATTAACTTAAAGTGTTGAAGGGTAAAAACTAAAACAATGAGATAGGAGGGGCAAAAATTAAAGACAAGCCCAAAATAAGGCATTTGTACTAATTTCCCTACATGTATACTTGTAATGGATGATTGTAAATATTGGAACCCAAGTGGTTAGACTTAAACAAATTAGGAAAACGATGTGTGATATCGTTAGAATGGATAGGAACCCATTACTATTTCAAAGAACCGAGACCCAACAAAAGATAAATGACTCTTTCTTCAAGAATTTGAACAAAGAGATAACTTCACTCTTTTTTTTTTCTTTTCAAAACTGGAAAACAATAAAGTATATTTGTTTTTTTTTCTTAAAAGAAAAGTTAACGTTTTTTTCTTAAACTGGAAATTTCAGAAATTTGAAAAAATGCGAACTAGTTTTGAACAACCTTGAGAAAATTATTTTTAACCTTTTCTTCCTTCAACTTAAATGCTATAAGTCTGAAAAATCCGATTTCAAATGATAGGTGTGGAAAACTGATTTCAAAATTGCTCAAAATAACTTAAGGATTTTCAAAACACTATTGGGCCAAGCGCACCTTAATCTAAACAAACAAAGGGAAAAACATTTAGACTTTAGTTTGAGGAAAGGGTTTAAAAATAGAGTATGGTTGACCTTCAAAAATAATTGGAATGGATAAATAACTTGTAATTAAGGGATACACTTTATATACTCGTATAAACCCCCCATGTCATTTTTACAAAGTGGATACACACAAAAGCTTGTTGAAAAAAGTTCATAAGAATAAAAGAAAACATGACATTTGGACCAAATTTAAGTTGAACTCTACTTAAGAGAAATCTTAAGTGTGTTTTGGTCCGGAAATGAAATGACCTTTTTAGACCTTATATACATTTTTCAAAAGAAATTCAACTCTTTCTATCTTCAAATAAAGAAATTTTTGCCAAAGTATTTTATGATATGCCATGACAAGAAATACAAGAATCTAAACTAATATAAGCAAATAATCACAAAAATCACACATTGAAGCTCGAAAGTCAACCGTATTCTATGGGTTCTTAATATCATGGTGTCTTAACACCTTCCCTTGAATAATCACCAGAACCCTTACCTCGAACTCTGATTTAAAAGGATTTACCTCTTGTTTGACTAAACCCTTTTACTTGGTTTTCCTAATTTCCCTTATAAATTAGGTGGCGACTCTAAAAACAATAAATCCAAAAGAGTCCACAACTTTGAAGTAGCTTTTATGTCTCACTTAAAAGTCAATCGTAACAATAATCATGACATTATAAACAAGGCGTACTAGCGGGACGGGGGAACTATATATATATATATATATATATATATATATATATATATATATATATATATATATATATATATATATATATTATCCTTAGTGTGCAAAATTAGTATGAGAAAATATGTAAATTAGTCAAAATGAATGAAAACGTTCAATTCGGCTTTTGCCATGGAAGCACATAAGTAACTTGAGCTTTCTTAGGAATAACTTGGTGAAAAGGGTGGAAGAATCATAATTATGCCGCTAGAATGAATCAAACACAATCATATGATAATCTTTCTCAAACTAGTTTAATATCTATTCAAGTTGTTCATGGAATTCCTACGTTACAATTTACGTTGGATGAATGAAAAGCTTTCGGCGAGGAGGAGGGACATCATCAAGCCATTGTGGTAAAACTATTAATGGGATCACCGTAATTGCCAATTCTAAGATCGATTTTGCCTAAGTTCCTCGGCGTTAAGGGACATTGTCTCGTCGGGCTGCTTGCTCAAAGGCAACTTCTTATTCGTATGGATCAATATGATGATTTCGTGGTTACATTATCAAGAGGCGTGAACATCAAATTAGGGTTTTCCTGTGGACGTGTTCAACGAGCGGGGAGACTTCATGTGCGACAATATGGATTTTGTTTCCAAACCCGTAGACAGATTTGTTTGCTAAGAGGTCTCTGCCTTCCATTGCTTCACCAGTAGGGAAACTTATTGTTGTGGATAAGGCCACATAAGTGAGGTCAAGACCTAGCACAACTAGGGTTAGGGTGATCCTTGACTTATTGGACAAGCATTCGAATCGTATTCGACTTTATAGTGTGGACAAAGTTACAAGAAGAATTATCAAAGTGTTCTAGGAGGTGGTGTATGACAATTTGCCTTAATGTTGCACCCATTATAAGCACCAAGGTCATGATGAAATGAAGTGTCAAATGTTGATTGGAAATAACTCAGTGGTTCAAAAAAAAAAAAAGACGCAGCAATAGAGATTGAGGGAGCTTCGATTGAGAAATTGCAAGGAGATGCATGTGATTGTATAAACACTATGAAGAAACAACAAAAGGGATGTAACACGAGAGATATTCCAGTAGGTCAAGCATTGGCTAGGGTGTCCGAAAATCTAGTTGAAAGCTCACAGCTAGAAAGGAAGCTGCTCTTGATTTGAATCCGATGAGTAAGCGTAATCTGGGACATTTTGATGATGGTCTTCATGTCTTTATTGATCAGCAAGTTGAGGATTCTTGTAGTGGCAACGAAATCAGGAGGTTTTAGTTGAAAAGGTGCAAAAGATGGTGGAACCGGCCAAAATGGACGAGCTGCCTAGTTTTGTGGGTACGGGTGTTGTGGCTAGGAGTTCAATGGATTCCAAGCAGACTACCGATTTGAATAATGCTAGAGATGATGTTGGAGGTGAGGGCTGGACAAAGTAGTCTCGTACAAACAATCTGTTAATCCTTAAATTGGCAAAGAACTTAAAGTGACAAAGAAACAAGGCCTTGCAACAAAGGACATTGTGTGTCTTAACGCATTTGAGGCTCTTTCAGGTAGAAAGGTAAACCAATCTAGTTGGGGCATTCCTAAACGTCAAATTACACATACAAAACTGACAAACATGCTAATGCAATAAGAGTTGCAAGCTTGGTCTGTCCTGTCTCCATCTCGAAGCCGTTGATAGTGACATTGAACACTTCGACCTTTAAGAGCTGTACTCAGTCTATGGAGTCATTTTGTAAGCAACGTGATGACTCTGGGCAGCAAATAATCTCCATAGGAACTAATCAAGATGTGGATAAGATTGTGGCCTCCACTCCAGCACATTCAAGCAACAAGGTTGAAACCAAGAGTGACCAAAAAGTGGTACGAGTGTGAAGAGTTGGGCAGACATGGCGGAGCAGGAGGAGGAAGTCTCATCCCCTCCAATGGGCATCAAGTTGAGTCTAGTGGCCCTAATATTCGTGCCAAGTCATTCCATAGTTCTTCCTACTTTAGCCGCGGGACAGCTTGTGGCTCAAAAGAGTGCACCTTTGAGTGTAAGTGTTCCAAATATCTAATTAACCCCTAATAATGTTATTCATGCTTTAGTGTCACACGAGATAGAAACTTTGAAGTCTATGAGTAGTCCTAATAAAAGGAAGCCTATTGGAATAGTGACCAAGAGGCATGAGCCAAGAGATTTAGTGGAAGATCCATTGGAAGCTTTTGATGGTGATTTGGGCATCGACATATTTGATGAAGAAGATGAGAAAGAAATATTAGATGAATTCTTTTCTAAAGTGGCTAGGGATGGAGATCTTTCACCTAGGCAACAAAAGAGAGAATTCAATACAAGGAAGACCCATGAAAGAAAGCATAGTTGAGATGGTGAAGTGTCTTCTGAGGTTGTTCTAAGACAACCACCAATGAGAGTGGAAAAAAAGAAGGAGACAAGGCTCAACTACATTAACAAGGTCCAACAAATCTAAGAAGAATTAATGTATTTTTAAGAACGCTTGAAAAAGTTGGAGGAAGGAGACAAGGAGAAGAACCAAATTGATACAAGACTACACATTTCAAGATTTGTCACAATTTATACAAAGAAGAGGGGCTTCACTTTACTTTCTTTCTTGTTTTATATTAACACTTTATTAGCATCTTCATTTGTAATATCATCACAGACTTGAACATTGTGATAATCATAGAGTATCTGGTTCTTTCGACTTCTTATTTCTTACATGTTTGCTAGTTGTAAAAGAGGTGTTTGACCTCATTAAGATTTATAAGGTAAGGCCTAGCCCCCCTTACTTGTACTTATTCTTTTTGAGGTTCTTTTATTATTAATAAAAAAAGGTCACTCAGGGTAAATACCTGAGTGGTCCAATATTCGAAAAAAAAGCATGATCTTTCTTGATGAAAATGAATGCCTTTGGTCATGGCAAGAAGTTAGAAAAAAGCAAATAGAGGTTCAGAAACACGTTCTAAAAGTTTTATGAATGTTGTCTCTATCTCCATTCACTATGTAATACTCGTGCGTTTCGTATTCATTCAACTTTAGGCCGATCATGAGAAAGGGCAACTATACTTTTGCCGGAAAAATAGGGATAAGTTTGTTTGTTTTACCTGTCCACCAATTCCAATCGCTTCTACCGTAGAATGATGCCTTCTTGAAGTTGATTCATTAGTTATTCACGGAGAAGTTCCCTTACAAATTACTCTATGCTTGAGGTGTTCCAGAACATGCCCCTTGTCAAAAATCAAGAAATTTTCCTGGTGTTGGCTACTTGAGTTCATTGCCACGTGAAATAAAAAATAATATGGGGATTAGATCTTGGTTTGAGACTATAAGCAAAAAACTCAAATTTCATGATGGACGTTCTAATATAACTTGTTGCGAGCCACCGCACCGAAAGGGTGAACCAAAAGGGATGCAAGTAGGACGCTTATTGTTGACCTTTAGATAAATGTTGTCAAGTAGCCAGAGAGTAAAGAGGGAAACTGGCTTGGATTCATCTGTTTAAGGCTTTTTTTAATCTATTCACCCAGGGTTCGTACCCCCGGATTTATGTGGGTGGGGGGGGGGGTTGGCATTGACTCGTACCTTGTATATTAATCACAAAGAAATTACATACACTTAGAGGGGAACATAGACCAAAACCTCAAATACTCACAACTTACATAGATTAGATAAGACAGGAGAAGTAGCACCGAAAAAGGATCGCGGAGAAGCTCCCTGTCTTGGAAAATGACTCTTAAGGTGGACCATAATGCCATTCGAGTGTTTCTTTGCTCTTATCTTTGAATGAAGCGGTTTGCATTCTATCAAGTCGATTGCCCTTTAGTTTCGTGAGCGATTCAACCTTGCGAGAGAAAGTAGCTCACGCGTGTTGATGTTGGTAGCATGTTTGATAGTAGATCAACAATTTTATTCCCTTCTCTGTAGCAGTGTTTAATAGATATGTGGTGTAGTTGAATTCCCTCTTGAATATGGACAATGCTATTTTTGTATTTTATCCTTAGTAGAATTTTGTCATTATTGGAGATGAGACATAAATAGAGTAAACATTTAATTGAAAGAGATTATAACTTAGACATAAAGTGGTAAAGTTAGTCAAACACCCCTCCTAATTAAATTTTTCTTAAGGGACATGTAATTCAATAAAGCGAGAGATAGATAATTTGAGACGGAAGGAGTATATTCTTAATGGATGTGTTTTGAGTTAATTGACGAACGAATGGAATTGCTTGTATTTTCTCTTGAATAATTTTACATGTGTACGGTGTTAGTATGAGATAATTGAGATATTGTTTGACTAGTCGAAGTCATAATACTCTATTATATGAGTATGTGAAGTTACCGATTCACCGTACTGAAGTCCAAATTGTGTAATAAGTGTAAATTATTTTTTCTTCATAAAGTCATTAAATTAATTTGTGTAGCTTTAAAGTCATTCAATGGACTTACAGAATTCATTAACTGTTTTTTTTTTCACTTTAAAATCATTTTACTTACGAGTAGTTTGTTATAAAATAAAGACTATAAGTAAATACACAAGAGAGAAGTATGTAGAGAGGAGTTGATTGTATATCTAGCTTCTATAAATGAACTCCTATTTATAGGAGGAAATAAGTTAACAAGTTGGTGGGTGGAAATGAGTTAAAAACTTAGTGGCCACACATATTCTTGGTGCCGAGTTCATGTGATGGGCATCCAACTTAGAAGGTGCCCAAGTTCATGTGATGGGCATCCAAATTACAACACTCCCCCTTGGATGTCCATTAATTAGATGATGTGCCTCGTTAAACCTTATTAGAAAACCACGTGGGAAAAAGTCCTAATGAAGGAAAAAGAGTACACATATCTAGTAATACGCTTTGAGCTGCCTCATTAAAAATCTTACCAAGAAAACCCAATGGGATAAAACTTGGTTAAGGAAAAAAGAGTACAACACGTATTTCACTCCCCCTGACGAAGACCAAAATTCAGATGTCGGAGTCTTCGCATTCCAATCTTGAATATCATCTTCTCAAGAGTTGAAGTTGGCAAAGATTTGGTGAACAAATGCAGCAGGATTGTCACTTGAACGGATTTGTTGCACATCAATATCACCATTCTTCTGGAGATCATGTGTGAAGAACAACAACAACAACAATAATAACAACAACAAGCCCAGTATAATCCCACCATGTGGGGTCTGAGGAGGGTAGAGTGTACGCAGACCTAACCCCCACCTTGAAAGGTAGGGCGGCTGTTTTCGAAAGACCCTCAGCTCAAGAGAGGAAAACAAGACAAAAGGTCGATAGGGCCAAGTATATCGAAAACAATATGAAAATAAGGAATAACAAAAAGAGAAAGTCATGGTAAAATCACCGGAAAGAAGGAGCATTAACTACTATAGATAAATAAGATAATCAAAGTACAATGACCCAACAAATATAAGCAAGAATCAAACGCAGTAAATCAAATGGCAATAAAACAAATGAGCAAAACTACAACTACTATGTGAAAGGATAAGCCACCTAGCCTTCTATCCTAATGCGATACTCCTCCATAACCTCCTACCCAAGGTCATGTCCCTCGGTGGCCGAAACCGTGCCATATCCGTCTAATCACCTCTCCCCAATACTTCTTAACTCTCCTTTACCTCTTCCGAAACCGTCCATAGCCAACCTCTCAAACCTCGCCGGAGCATCCGCTGCCTCTCTCTCTTCATATGCCCAAACCATCTCAGCCTCGCTTCCCGCATCTTGTCCTCCACCGATACCACTCCCACCTTGTCTCAGATATCTTCATTACTAATTCTATCCCTCATAGTGTGCCCACACATCCACCGCAGCATTCGCATTTCCGTGACTTTCATCTTCTGAAGAATAACTTTGGTGCAATATGTTTCATTCTATCTCCTTTTACGAAACCTCATTTTGAATTGAGCTATGCGTACGCAAAAGATTATCTTCATATAATGTCGGGTACTTTTGTATCCACTTCAAGCTCACATCTTTCTTTGATAAAATGTATCACCGATCTCAACTACACACACATTCTCTACTTGCTTCATGAATAGCGATTATCTCAAAGATGATTTGAAAAGTAGCAACAATGGGCTCGCTTTAGATCGCCATGATATAGAAGGTTCCGCATGTAAATGATAGCCTATTTGAGATCTAGCTTTATGTGGATCGAGATAGATAACTCCGTATCAGCATAACCAACAAGATCTATATCGCTAGTTCCCCTTCCGATATCGCAATATATGCTTAACTCCGTTCCAATGTCTTCGTGTAGGAGAAGAGCTATATCTTGCTAGAATTAACGAGAACGCTATGTCGTGTCTTATAGATTAGCAAGATACATAAGTGCACCAATCGCACCAAGATATGGTACTTCGGGACCAAAAAGCTCTTCATTTTCTTCCGAGGTCGGAACGGATCTTTAATTACTTCAAGTGAGCGAACAACCAACGAGTACTTAAAGGACGCGCATTGTCCATGTAAAATCGTTTTAAAACTTTTTTGGTATAAGCGAGATTGATGGATAAAGATCCCGTCTACTAAATGTTCAACCGCAAACCAAGACAAAGTTTTGTTTTTCCGAGATCTTTCATCTCTCAAATTCTTTCTTTAAATATTCAATCGCCTTTTGGAGCTCATCTGGAGTTCCAATTAGGTTTATGTCATCAACATAAACAGCAAGTATAACGAACTCTGATTTTGTTTTCTTAATAAAAACACATGGACAAATGGCATCATTTATATAACCTTCATTTACCAAGTACTCACTGAGGCGATTGTACCACATGCGCCCTGATTGTTTTAGACCATACAATGATCTTTGTAATCTGATTGAATACATCTCCTGAGACTTTGAACTAATTGCTTTCAAGATTTTAAATCCTTCAGGAATTCTCATGTAGATTTCATTATCAAGTGAGCCATAAGGTAAGTTGTAACCACATCCATCAGTATATATTTCAAGGTTTTCATGTACAGCTAACCGAAGAGATATCGAAATGTTATGCCATCCATAGCGCGAATATGTTTCTTCATAGTCGATACCGGTCTTTGAGAGAATCCTCAGGCAACAAGTGCGTGCCTTGTATCTCATAATTTCATTTCTCTCATTCCTTTTCCGCACAAAGACCCATTTGTGGCCAACTAGTTTTACACCATTAGGCGTTTGGACTACTGGTCCAAAAACCTCACGTTTGGCAAGTGAATTCAATTTAGATTGAACGACCTTCTGCCATTTTGGCCAATCATATCTTCGTCGACATTCTTTGACGATTAAGGTTCCCGATCCCAATGTCTTCCATAATATTCAGTGCAACATTATATGCAAAAACATTATCCACCATAATCCTTGATCGATTCAAATCTATCCTATCACCAGAAGAACTCAATGATAGTTCTTTAATCACTCGAGCCTCGGGTTCCCTAATATCTTTAGGAATATCAGGATTAATCATATATTGAATATCTTCATGCTATTCTTTCATAGTGTCATTCTGATCATTTTTCGTGTTTCTTTTTCTAGGATTTTTATCCTTAGAACCCAATGGCCTACCACGTTTCAGTGATGTATTCGTAGGCTATGACACTAGTAGATTTTCCCTTTGAGACATCAATTCAGATAGGCACATTCTCTGCAGGGATATGTGACTTAGTTATCCTTTTCAAATCAGTAAATGCGTCTGGCATTTGATTTGCTATTTTTTGCAAGTGAATGATCTTCTGGATCTCCTGTTCACATATAGGGGCACGTGGATCAAAATGAGATGGTGATGAAACTCTCCACGCAATTTGTCACGACCCAACCCCGTAGGCCGTGACTAGTGCCCGAGCTGGGCACCCAAACACATTCATTAACCAGAATCGCATACAGATAACTTATACATATACAAATATCAGACGCTGTCTCAAACTGTCGCAAACACAAATATATATCACAGAAGCCAGCAAGGCTATCATATGGCGCAACGTCCCAAAACATATACACAAACGCAAGCCGACAAGGCTGCCACGGCGAATGGGACCGCCCAAAACATATACCATATGAACACAACCGAACAGAAATATCCACAACCCACATATATGTCTACAGACCTCTAAACAGAACAACAGAATCATATGACGGGACAGGGCCCCGCCGTACCCCTGAATAAACAAATACATATGCAACGGAAGAATATATACCAAAATATAGGCTCCAGAACAAAGGGAGCACTCCAAACAGCAGAATAGGTGTCCTAGGCTGGCGGATCACCGAAATGGGCGTCTGTACCTGCGGGCATGAAACGCAGCCGAAGAAAGGGGTCAGTACGGAATATGTACTGAGTATGCAAAGCAAGAAATACAGTAAACAGAATCATAATCGAAACAGAAGTACAGAAAATAAGTATAATATCCAAAATACCAAAACGTTTACTTTTAAAACACAAATCATGCATAGGGCTCAGGGAATATGGTCGCCCGCCCGTCATTGGCGCCATAACACAGCATAACACCAGAAGGTTTCATATCTCCGTAACCCGACATATCTCCATAACACATCGTAACGCCATAATCACAGCATAACACCAAAGTATATAGGGTCCCCAGCCCTCTAGCGAGGGACTCGGTGAACCATAACACAGCATAACACCGGAATATAACATAGTGCGCACGACGACATAACCGGCCCGGGACTCGGCGAAAGATACAACAGAATGCACGAGCAGAGTCGTGAGTAACCATATGCATAAAAATCATCATTGCAGACTTAATAAATAAGTAAGTAATCAACACTCGGGGGTCGGGTGATAGTTGTATCAAATTCTGTCACAAAGTTGTTGGAACTATACCAAGGAAAGTCGCGGGACCCACGGACGAACATCAACCCAATCCGAGCCTGCCTATGGAAGATATAGTCATTATATGCTACAGAATCTCCTACGAGCATATCGAGGCGATCCGGTTCTGTCTACGAAAGTTACGACCATTTTTAGACGTAGAACTCTTTTAAAGACAAAATCCTTATGCAATATTTGAAATCCAATCTTACCAAAGACATAGGGACCATAATATTACTACATTAAGAATGCCGATGTTAAGAGGTGAGTAAGAATCGTAGACATGCTCGGATCATAAGAGTGGAGTTTCCTCGAGGCTCGTGTCATAGCCTATTTACAACTAAGACATGCCAAAAGAAAGAAGGGTTAGGCTTTTCATACCTCGTCCGCTCTCAAAGCTACTCCAAACCTAAGTCTCGGACTCCCCAAGATCTACACAACATCATCGATACCAAACATTAGCTATAGGCATTTAGGAATTCAATTCCAAACTAGCACTAAATTCTACAGAAATTTGGGCAGCATTTCCCCTATAAATACAACAACCCCGAGAATTCAACTCGGCCAAATCATCAACAACAACACCAACAACCATGTTTACAACATCAACAATCAATTCGAAATGCATTATAACGCTAATAACTCTTTTCTACATACTTTGATAACATTCCATTATATTCAATTAACCACATATAATCAAACTAACACCAAGGCTCACACGTTCAATTACTAATCCGAAACCATTCAAACAATATTCAAGAACACTTTAAACAATTCCCACAATATTTCAAACAACCCAACCAATGTACCATTTCACCCGAAAACACCCCCAACCCGAGATCAACAACAACAATACATTCCTCTCTCCCTAATTCATGAATTACACCAACAATCCACACTTTAGCAATGTAATTCTCATAAATATGAAAACTACACCAAATTCACGTTAACTTCCAAATCAGCCCACAACAATTACCACATCAACTTGAATCATTAAACTCTCATTATCAACATGGAATCCATAACAACAACCCAAAACACTAAACAAAATTAATTCATTCCTTGGCATACAAGGGAGACCATATTCGCCACCACCTCAACATGCCAACTTTATGATTCTCATCCATTTCAACACACTACAACAACCAAACATGCTAAATAGAATTAATTCATCACTCCCACACAACACACACACCTACACGGCTACAAGCCATGCACAATATTCCATATTCACGGCTCAACTTCAACATGCAATATTTCATGAATTTCATCCATTTTTACGTACTACAACATGCACACACCATTCATAACATATGAAAAAGAGGATTAAACCTTACCTTTCCTTCTTAACTTCACAACTTGTCTAGGGTTGTAAATGATGAAAACGAGTGATTTGTTGACTCCAACAACAACTCCACGTTAACAAGGACCCTTCAAGTAGTTGATTTGCTAGAAGAAACTATTTTTTTATGGCTATTTTTGGACCTCAATTTTCCTTCACCATGGCCGAATGCCTTCAACTTTTTTTTTCTCCAAGGTTCTTGAATTTTCTAAGTGTTGAAGATGATGAATACCCCTTACTTAGTCATCTTTTATTGCCTATATGAAGCATCCATGTGGCCATGGCCCACACCCCATATGGCCGGCCACATGCCCCTTTTAATTCATGAATTAACAACTTCTTAAAATTCACTTTTAACCCCAAATATTTCCTTAATATTTTCATGCCAATAAAATCATACACAACTTATGTCTTAAAACAAAATCGTGGTTAAAAGTCTCGACTTCGTATCCCGGAATAGTCTTGTTCCTAACTTATCGTATTTAACCCGGATTGTCCCGATGTACAAAATACGGGATATAACACAATTTCTCTTTTGATTTCTTTTCTCTCTCCCCCTAATTGTGGAAAATTTGTTTCATCAAATCGACAATCTGCAAATCGAGCAGTGAATAAATCTCCCATCAATGGCTCAAGATAGCGAATAATAGAGGGTGATTCAAACCCAACAAATATTCCTAACCTTATTTGGGGGCCTATCTTAGTGTGTTGTGGTGGTGCTATCGGCACATATACAACACAGCCAAAGATTCGGAGACGAGCAATATTTGGTTCATGACCAAATATTAATTATGACGGGGAGTATTTATTATAATGAGTCGGTCTGAGACGAATAAGAGATACTGCATATAAGATAGCATGACCCCAGACGGTAGTGGGCAACCGTGTTTTCGTAAGTAGTGGTCTTGATATCAATTGTAGTCGTTTAATAAATGACTCAGCAAGGCCATTTTGGATATGAACATGAGCTACAGGATGTTTAATTTTTATTCCAACTGACAAACAATAATCATCAAAAGATTGAGACGTAAATTCTCCGGCATTATCGAGGCGTATAGCCTTAATGGGATAATCCGAAAACTGTGCCCTTAAGTGTATTATTTATGCCAATAATTTCGCAAATGCCAGGTTGCGAGACGATAGGAGAGGTATCTTATGAGACCATCTTGAAGATGCGTCTATCGACCATAAAATATCGAACGACCACAAGGTGGATGAATAGGTCCACATATATCCCCATGTATACGCTCTAGAAAGGCAGGGGATTTAATGTCAACTTTCATTGGTGATGGCTTAGCTATCAATTTACCCTGATAACAAGCGGCACATGAAAATTCATCACTTTCAAGAATCTTCAGGTTCTTAATTGGATGCCCATTTGAATTTTCAATCATTCGTCTCATCCTTATTGATCCAGGGTGACCTATTCGGTCATGCCAAAGCACAAAAGTACTTGAATTATTAAACTTCTGGTTTACGATCGAGTGTGCTTCAATTGTACTAATTTCTGCATAATACATACCAGAAGACAAAGTTGGTAATTTCTCCAAAACATATTTCTGGCTGGAGATATTCTTTGTAATGGCAAGATATTCATCATTTATTTCATTTAATGTCTCAACGTGATACCCATTACGGCGGATATCTTTGAAACTTAACAAGTTTCTTGGGGATTTAGAAGAGAATAATGCATCTTCTATAACAAGTTTCGTCCCCTTAGGCGTAAAATATAGTAGCTCTTCTGGAGCCTTCAATCATTTCGAATTGCCAGAAATTGTATTAACATTTTTTGCTTTTCCTATGCAAATGAGAAAAGTATTTCTCATCTTTGAATATGGCATGCGTTGTTCCACTATCAATCACACAAATATCTTCATGATTGGTCATTGATCCAAATAAAATCGAGGAATTTCCATATATATTCTTCAAAATGAAAGAATAGACAAAGTGAACATGAAAGTAGATATTATTATTAAACAAAGTATTACACAAACTTTATTTACATAACTATGGAAACATAACTATTATAGCTAATAGTAACAACATGGATGAAAATATCTAAACTATTACGTATCCATCACCGATCGACATGATCTATTTTTCCTTTAAATAGGAGTTCAAAGAAATCGCCACATCTAGATGCACGGGCTCAACATTATCTTCAGAAATAAAATTTGTTTCGGCATTCTTTTCTGCTTTTTTAAGGAAGGCTTAATAAAGCTCAACTAGATGCTTTGGCGTATGACAGGTACGTGACCAGTGCCCCTTTCCTCCACATCGGTAGCATTTATTTTTTGAATCTTTCTTTTGCACAGCTTCATGCTTTTCATCCTTCTTTTTACACTGCTGGTGGTGAAGGGTATTATTTGGTGCAAGACGAGAATCATGATTAAAATTTCTTCCTCGACCACGACTGGGGCAACGACCTCTTCCACGCCTAGAATGGCGAAAATTTGCCTCATGCACTTCGTGGAATGGGGCGATGCTTCGGTAGGTCGACTTTCATGATTTTTCATTAATAATTAATTATGTTGTTCAGCCACTAGAAGATGTGAGATTAGATCGTAATATTTCTTGAACTTCATCTCTCGGTATTGTCGTCAAGAGCATACTCGAGGTAGGGAAAAGTGGAGAATGTTTTCTCCAAAGATATCATGATCAAAGGATATTTTCACCACATAATTTCAACTGAGAAATAATTTTAAACATGGCAGAATTATACGCCCAAATAGATTTAAAATCTTGTAGCCTCAGATGGATCCAATCAAAACGTGCTTGTGGAAGCACAACCATCTTCAGGTGGTCATATCTATCTTTTAAATTATTCCACAGCATAAGAGGATCTTTAACAGTGAGATATTCCATTTTCAAGCTCTCATCAAGTTGATGGAGAAGGAATATCATTGTCTTGGCACGGTCTTGATTCGATGACGAATTTTTATCTTTGATGGTGTCTGCCAGACCCATCGCATCAAGATGAATTTCGGCATCAAGTACCCAAGATGTAGCTTTTGCCGATATATCTAAGGCAACAAATTCACATTTAGAAAGATTTGCCATTAATTAAGAAAAAGAAAGTCAATACCTTCGAGTCTTTCAAAGTATTTGCTCGAGATGGCAGAGTCTCGTGCTGATAACGTGTTATAAATTAAAGACTATAAAGTAAATACACAAGAGAGAAGTATATAGAGAGGAATTTATTGTATATCTAACTTCTACAAATGAACTCATATTTATAGGAGGAAATAAGTTAACAACTTGGTGGCCACACATATTCTTAGTGCCCAAGTATTCTTGGTTCCTAAGTTCATGTGATGGGCATCCAACTTACAAGGTGCCCAAGTTCATGTGATGGGCATCCAACTTATAACATAGTTCTAATTTTTGTCAGTTCAAAATGACCTTATAACTAGTTACTTAGAACATAAATAAGTTATTAAAAATGTGAACCTTATCCACTTGACCAAATAGATATTAGTGATTTAAGACTCAACACACTAGTAAACTTCTACTCCCTCCGTCCCATAATAAGTGTTACCTTAGTAAAAAACACGCATATTAATAAATCAATAATGTAATGTTAAGTTTACTAAATTACCCCTATATAATGAAAACAAATTACTTTTTCCTCTTGATTAGAGCATGCATGAGTAGTAATCCTTTTGACATTGGAAATCCAATAATACAAAGTTACTATGTGGCTTTCCCAATTATCATTTAGATGTTACTTTAACTTGTCTAAGGGTAGAGCTGGAAAAAACTAGCCAATTTATGTCTTGATTTCTTAATGTAACACTTATTATGGGACAATTTTTTTGGCTAAGGTGACACTTATTATAGGACGGAGGGAGTATTATTTATGGAAGTATTTGGGTAGGTTTCCCATTGTATATGGATGTAATTATTTAAGTTTAAAATTTAGGAGGTATCTAAAGCTTCAATCCCAGAACAAATATGAGCAAAAGAAAATGATACGCCTAAAATTTAAAAGAAAAGAAAATTTCGTCTGTGGGGTGATTTGGCGGTAAGAAATCGAACAGTGAGGTTAACTTTTGTTGCTCAGCGAGTTATCTTTGTTACGTCAAAGAATAACATGACCCTTTCTTACCGGTAGTCTGGGGGTGGGCATGGCAAGGTAGATACCGATTAAAACTGAAATTTTTGATACCTCAATTTTGGTATTGTGGTATTTAGTAAGGTATTTGTTAAGAGCCTCTCATCGATGGGTTAAAGGGTACATGATCTACTTATATGGGCTTGTGCAATCCTTTCCTCATAAGCTACCTTTTAGAGTTGAGTTAGACCCAAGATTCATTCTTAACACAGATCGAGCCGGGACCGCCCAATTCATTGTTATTGATGTTGGGGCCCCATATTAAAATTGCTCACGCACTAGATGTCAAGTCTTGAGCGTGAGGTGGAGTGTTAAAGAGTCTCACATCGGTGGGTTAAAGGGTACATGGTGGGATAATTGACACAATGGTACAAGTCCCGCATAAAATTGACATCTTTTTGACCCAAAGCGTTTTTAGCAAAAGTAGTCCTAAACATAGTGACATTATGTAGCCGAATTTGTATTCAAAGCCCCTCAAATCATGCTAAGCAAAATATTCTTTTTCCTAAAATCAGTAGAATACTTCCCCCTAATTAATAACATAATTTTTCATAATAAAAATCCTTCTATCAAGGGTGTCTACTTGGACTAGAATCCATTCAAATAATATTTCAAAATGATTTCTTTCTACTTTAAA